>NC_060139.1:13950248-14259311 GCF_021461385.2 Schistocerca piceifrons | reverse complement strand
TAGCAGTGGACCGATACAAGATATCGTAGCGGTACTGCGAGAGGAAAATAGACCAGCGAATGAATTTCTGCGCTGTACGTGGAGGTACAGGCTTGGACGGATGAAAAAGCGATGTCAAAGGTTTGTGGTCTGTGATGATGGTAAAGTGACGACCATACAAGAAATCATGGAACTTAGTAACACCAAACACGAGAGCCAAAGCTTCTTTCTCGATCTGTGAATAATTTCTTTGCGCAGACGAGAGCAATTTGGACGCAAAGGCAATAGGGCGATCATGGGAGCCAACTTTGTGCGCAAGCACAGCACCGATCCCGAAATCCGATGCATCTACCATCAACAAAAGGGGTTTCTGGGGATCGAATGGCGTAAGGCAAGTATTAGAAAGCAACGCCGATTTCAACTGGCGAAAGGCGCGTTCACAATCCGGCGTCCAGACGAACGGAACACCTTTACGGCGTAAGCGATGAAGCGGAGCTGAAATGGAAGAGGCATTGCGCACATATTTATGGTAATAATTAATTTTACCCAACACACTCTGTAGCTGTTTCACATTTTGAGGGGAAGGCAATTCTTGTATGGCACGGAGGTGCTCTGGACTCGGATGTATGCCTTGGGCATTAATGACATGTCCCAGGTATGGTAAGTCACGAGCAAAAAACACACATTTGTCCTTCCTCAAGCGAAGACCATTTTGCCGCAAGACCTGAAATAATGTTCGTAAATTCGCAAGATGATCTTCTTCTGTCTGTCCGGAGATCACTATATCGTCCAGATAGTTTGCTGCAGTAGGGACCGACGCACAAATAGTTTGTAAATATTGCTGAAACAAGGCAGGGGCGGATGCACACCCGAATGGCAGTCTTTTGAAGCGGTACAATCCAAGATGCGTGTTAACCACCAATACGCGCTGGGATTCGTCGTCCACCGGTATTTGCAAGTACGCATCGGCTAGGTCCAACTTTGAAAAATATTTTCCCGGGCACAGTTTAGCAAAAAGATCTTCCGGGCGGGGCAAAGGAAAAGTAGCAGTCACTAGCTGTGGATTCACTGTGGCCTTGAAGTCCACGCAAAGTCTCAATTTTCCGGAAGGTTTTGGCAAAATGACTAAGGGTGAGGCCCAGAGAGAAGCTTGCACACGTTCAATTACACCCTGTGATTCGAGATCGTGTAACGTTCTTGCGACCTCATCACGCAATGCGTGGGGAACATTGCGCGCCCTGAAAAATTTCGGTTGCGCGTTTACCTTCAGTTCTAAATGTGCTTCATAGTTTTTAGCGCAACCTAAGCCCGGTGCAAAAACGTCTGCAAATTCGTCACACAGCCGAGAAACACTGCCTGTAGGCACAGTCTGATTCACTGATAGGACCTGATTTACAATAGACATGTTAAACAACTTAAATAAATCTAGACCAAACAAGTTCACTGCAGAAGAAGAACGAAGAACGTAAAATGACACAAGTTTTGTTTGTCCCTTGAATGTTGCAAGAAGGCTGCACTGTCCTAACACAGGAATTTTCTGTCCGGAATATGTAGTTAGCTTAACATTTGCGGAACGCAACGGAGGTGCGCCCAGTTGTTTGTATGTGTCGTGATTGAGCAATGAAACTGCAGCTCCGGTATCGAGCTGGAATGGTATCACTTGGCCGTCAAAGTCTAAGTCCACAAAAAGTTTATTGTTCTGCTGACGACAAGAGCGACTGTTTTGTGCAATTGGCACAGACACTGGTACAGAATCACTTGCTAATTGACGTGATTTCCGGCGACGTCGACGCACAGTGTTTGTGGGACGAACACAGTCACTGTTAGAGAAAGTGTCACTGTACGAAGTGGAATTAATGACATGAATGTCCATAGGCGAAGGTCCACGAGCCCGAGCGTCCTTGGTTCGATTCCGGCGCGAAGCAAAGGGCCTGGAATGATTGGGATTGTCTAATCTGAGCTTTTTCTGGCAAACACTTTGAACATGTCCTTTCTTATTGCAGAAAAAGCAAATAGCTTGGCGTGACGGGCAATGTTCACGCGAATGTCGAGTAGCACACCGCGGGCATGATTTCACTGCATTTGTGTGCTGGCGCGGCACACCTGGCTTAGCACGCGGCGGTCGCTGTGTCGCCGTTCGCGAGGCCCGGTTACCGGGTCGCACAGCGCGTCCAGCGGGCCGGTTAATGTTACACACGGCTGGCGAAGTTTCAAAAGATTCCTGAGCACAGTCCAGTGTGTCCTGTCTATCCAATATGTCTAGCACTTGTTGAAGGGAGGGATTAACCAGTTTCAAAATTTGCTCCCGTATGCGAACATCAGAAACGTTCTGTGCAATTGCATCACGCACCATTGTATCTGAATAAGAAAGACCACAGTCACATTCAAAGGCACAGTCCCTAGTAAGTCCTTGCAATGTTGCTACCCACTCCCTATTAGTTTGACCGGCCGTACGTTTTGTACGAAAAAACGTATACCGTTTTGCAACCACATTAACTGTTTCTCTGAAATAGGCATCTAATGCAGACAAAATTTCCTCGTATGACAAAGTTGCTACGTCGCGTCGGGGAAACAATTTCACTATCACACGGTATGTGGACACACCGACACAAGAAAGCAAAAACGGCTGCCGCTCATTACCTTGAATTCTGTAGGCAGCCATGTGAAAGGCGAACTGACGAGACCACTCTTGCCAGGTCTCATCGGCTGCCACGTATGGTCGAAAGGGAGGTGCAACAGCGTTCAGTGGCAGCGGTAGCGAAGAAGCGGCGGCGGCCGCATCGGTGTGCAGCGCACGTTGACCCTGGACGAGCTGTCCAAGGGCATCCAGTAACGCCTGCGTCTGCTGATTCTGCAAGCGATAAAATTCGGACAGTACATCTGGAGAATGTGGCGAAGCCATGACACAATTAAATGTAAGCAATCAGAAAGAAGTTTTTACTCGTCGCCAATCTGTAGTGACGTAACAAGACTGTTACGCCACACGGTAGTAGCCAAAAGAAAGGCACGCTAGACTAATGCAGACGGGCGTGAAGTCTGGAACATGAGAACTTATGAATGAATAAGAAGAAAAGTATGTAGATGCTTTTTACTTATCTTTTTAATTATCCTTGGAATACATCTGTCTTGAATACTCGTAAGCTATAGGCACTGATACAAATGGCTCCTTCCTAGTTCGTTGCCATTAACTTAGCTGATGGCTATTCTGTCTCTCGGCTAATGAGAGAGAAAGGCTTCGTACAACTGGGCGATAGCTAGGTTCGCGTACAACTGGGCGGTAGCTTGGTTCTCGTACAACTGGGGTCGAGTCCACTCTCGTATCACGAGACCTGCCTTGGTGGTGGCGCTAGGTCTGCGATCACAGTGGCGACACGCGGGTCCGACATGTACTACATGGACCGCGGCCGATTTAAACTACCACCTAGCAAGTGTGGTGTCTGGCGGTGACACCACAGAAGACAACACAACACCCAGTCCCTGAGCGGAGAAAAATATCCGACCCAGCCGGGAATCGAACCCGGGCCGTTAGGTACGACATTCCGTCGCGCTGACCACTCTGCTACTAGGGGTGGAACCTTCTTTGGTGAAAACCCCTCAGTATTATTGCAGATTGTTACTAGTGCTGGCACTGACAGAGGCCATTTTCATTGCATCATTGTAGTGTCTTAGGTGGCGGCAAGTTTAGCCGTTAGGGTTGCACTCAAAGTTCTCCGGCTTCCGCCCGGTAGAACTGTGGACTCATAAAATGTAGATTTAAATTATATTGTGTTTTAGTGTTCTTTGAGCTCGGCTAAATAAATAAATTTGAAGAAACATCTGCATTTACCAGGAAAACATTTCATACTAGTTTGGTAAAATAAGTGAAAATTTGCGCTCATGCCAAAATCACCATTGTGAAAATAAACAAATAAAAATAACTGTGGTAGTGGAACTTGTTGTCATTTCTGACTCACTTCAGGACGCAAGTAAATTCATAATAAGATGTGGTTGTAATAGGGCGGCTAATTTCTTAACAATTCTGTCTGCGTCATACGAAATCCAAACGAGAATCGCTGGTAGAAAGGCGATATTGTTTTCCTGGAAGCCTGTTACGTAAATATAGTGAAATGATATTCGAGATAGACAGTGCAGCAAGTCTCGTGTTTTGATCATATCACGCGACTTAAAAAATGAAGCATATTATACGATGCTTGGAACGATGTTTCCCTTGTTACCACGTTTGTTTGTATTACGTCCCTTTCTTGTCTATCTGTTTGTTACAAATTTTGCATTTGATTTCCAGCTTACTTCCTAAAGAGTAAGAAGTTTGAAATTTTAAACATAGCTCAGATCCGGATGACGATGCAATACCAACTCGCTTTCTTGTCGGTGTGTTTGGTAGGGGCGGAGATAGAGGTGAAAAATTTTGGTAGCGCCTGACATTTACCCTGGAGGACCGGGGTGCTGTGCAGTTAGTATCACTGTGCGTTCCAGACGGCTTGCGAGCGGACGGGTACGGCCGAGCAGAATGAGTTGGAAAGGGGAGTGGATGTCGCTTTCTTGTCTGTCCGTTCAGTACAAATGGTTAAAATAGCTCTAAGCACTATGGGACTTAACATCTGAGGTCATCAGTCCCCTTGACTTAGAACTACTTAAACCTAACTATCACAGGTACCCATGCCCAAGGCAGGATTCGAACCTTCGACCGTAGCAGCAGCGCGGTTCCGGACTGAAGCGCCTAGAACCGCTTGGCCACAGCGACCGGCCGTTCAGTACAGATTTTCAATTTATTACAGGCTGACTTCCTGGTGAGGTAGAGACTTTAAACCTTAAACGTAGTTCAGAATTGGATGGCAATGCAATATTAACATATTTCCGTGTCTGGTGTGTGGTGGAGGATACTTTGTGTACCACTTCAGTTCCCCCATTTTCCTGTTCCAGTCGCGAATGGTTCACAGGAAAAACGATAGTTGGTAAGCTTCCATGTGAGCTTGAATCCCTCTGATTTTTACCTTCACGGTCTTTTCACTTAAGAGGAGACCATACACTGGTTGAGTCAGGAGAAGAGAAACTGAAATAAACGTGCAGTCATCCCAAGTCTCTTTTATAATCTCTTTAAAATGTTTGAAATATAATGACAAATTTCATTCCCATGATTAAAAAAACTGAAAATAATTATTTAAATGAGAATGAATTTGTAATATTTCAAGTTTTAAAGCTGTACTCGGAGGTTTATAAAATAACTTCTCCTAGCCACATACAGATTCCTAACCCCAGATAGTCCAGAAAATTTGTGACTATGAATTTTTAATAGCCATGGAAATACCTTTAATATTTAAGGCGAAAAACATGGGGTGCATCCAGTGCATAACTGATGTATGAATAAAAAAATGTTCAAATGTGTGTAAAATCTTATAGGACTTAACTGCTAAGGTCATCAGTCCCTAAGCTTACACACTACTTAACCTAAATTATCCTAAGGAAAAACACACACTCGAACCTCCGCTGGGACCAACCGCGATGTATGAATAGTTCAGCTCCTTACTATTACACTACTTACTGATTGAGACATGAATGAGACTGATTGAGATTGATTGAGACCTGATTGCTATTATCTATTGCATGTGTCCCACACTTTTCGTTGTCATCCTTGCCAGTATTTCCACAGCTATTAAATATTCACAATTAGAAATTTTCTGAGGTTATTAATCATTTTGAAATTAGGAGATATTACTTTATACTTTTTAGCCCGATTTAAATGCGTGGTATATAAAAAACTTATTTTTGTTTAAATAATTATTCCATTCTCTAATGGATATATAGTGGCTGTATCTTACACCCCAGTCCAGTGACTTTCAGAAATTTTCTTCTTTCGATGATCTTTCACTGTTCGTTTTGTACACGATTACGTGTCGGTTCTGTGGGTATGCAAACTTCTGTGTCACTATTCCAAAGTAGACATTTAAGGTAAGAAGAAGTGTCATTAAATATTCTGTTGCTGGCATTGCAAAATAAGCAACCTAAGCAAGGAGCTCGGAGAAGAAGTCTGTATTCACGAAAAACAGCGAAACAGGCACTTCAGGCGCTGTTAACAATTTTAGTGGGTTTTTATAACATACACAGTGAAATTTTTAGCTTTTACACACGCAGCGCATCACTTTTACCAATCAGTAAGTTGGCCTCATTTAGTTAGTTACATTTAGTAACGTCACATGAAATTACATTCTAGGGTAAGTAATTGCCTCCCCTCTTATTCATCAATTAGTGAATTAGCGAATAAAGCCGATAATAAAATCTTTGATCTTAATTTGCTGACAGGGAGATAAGCTAAACAGAAAATATGGTAAAAAAGCTCGTTCTAGGCACTTTCTACTTTTATTTATATACTTTTATGTTATCTAGTTCAAAGGAGTTACATACCTACGTCTGTTAATAAACTAAACATTATTCTCTGTTATGTAGACAATTGTAAAAAGTTAGCAGGTAGCCATATTTAAACTTACCAAAAATACGTCATTACGAGGTGAAATATTTCCAATGGGTGGTGTTCTACAGCTGTAATGTATTTTATCGAAGTCATGTTGCTTAATGCGCTCCCAGCCCGTATGTGAATCTCTTTATTGTGGTGCCAGTTACGATATTGTAAACCACAATCAGGTCACAAAACAAACTCTTAACAGTTGTATGTTTAACCCATCATACTTTTGATAATGACAACTCTGTTTCAAATTGAACGCATGCAAGGTAAAGTCTGCTTGTAATTTTCTATCTGTTAAATGTCAAATATGAACATAATTAGAAGCTGAACGTATGTGTCCGACATCATTAAACTGTTTGATTTGAGATGTCGGCAACTAATCGAGTCTTATTTACAGTCACAAAGTGAATGAAAACTAAGATGCTCATGTCACTGTGTTGTTATTGGAGCATCTTACGTTCAAATTTAATTATCGGTGCCATATTGCTCTTTGTTACATGCTCTCGTTTCAGCCCATGTTGAGACAATGAGCGCAATATTCGAAACTAGATGCCAGCAGCAGATGTTTCCCACAAAGCAGTTTGGGGACCCTTGATGTATTTTTTAAAATATCGGAAACATTTACTCCGCTTAAAAATTCCATACATTTTTTCACCATTTCATTTCGACAAAGTTTCCCTCTTCAACGTAGGCAGTAGCATGCAGTAAAAATATGAATTCATTTTCTGCCATGTGTTCCTTACTCAGTGTAGCTCGTGCCAGCGCTTAGCGGCTATAACTGAAAGGGAAATTTCCTCGTGAAATTATTACTGCCAGTGTGAGCTCGGAGCTGCTGCGAGCGGCAAGACAAGCGTTATTGTTATCTGTTGCCTAGTTTTTCCCCCCTTTGTGTATCTCTCCTTGCCGCTTCACATTTATTTCTGTGCGAACGAGGTGGCACAGTGGTTAGACCACTTGAGTTGCCGTCGGGAGGACGATGGTTCAAATTCGCGTCTGACCATGCAGATTTAGGTTCTCTATGATTTCCCTTAATCGGTACAGGCAAATGCCGGGATGGTTTCCTTGAAGGGGCACTCCCGATTTCCTTCTTCGTCTAAACGTGCAGAGCTTGTGCCCTATTTCTCATGACGTGCATTCTAATAACATGCATGCATGTCTGAAGGAACAAAGACATTGGTGACGATTTGCAGCTGTAGTAATATTACGAAATTCCGTCGACATTGCGAGTATTTTTGACATCAGATGTACCAGGCATGGGAAACCGTGGGTTCGAGTCCGGTCTGGCAGAAATTTTCATTTGTCACCAATGGGTATGATTTCCATGACTGCTACAGCTGATGACAAAAATATTCGAAACTGCAACAAAATTTCGTAATATCGTTTTATTTCATGTCGACTATTACTAATTCGGAAAGGAAGAGATCCTCGAAACAAGTTTGCCTGGGATTGAGAAGTTCGAGCGGAAACGAAGTCAACATGATTAAAAAAAGCCCGTAGTCAAATAAATTAGCATATCTTTTTCTCTTTGCGTTAACCATTGCTACGATGCGCCGAGCGAGGTTGCGCAGTGGATAAGGTACTGGAATCGGATGCGACAAACAGTTTTCAGGTTTCCAGAATGAGATTTTCACTCTGCAGCGGAGTGTGCGCTGATATGAAACTTCCTGGCAGATTAAAACTGTGTGCCCGACCGAGACTCGAACTCGGGACTTTTGCCTTTCGCGGGCAAGTGCTCTACCAACTGAGCTACCGAAGCACGACTCACGCGCGCTGCTCACAGCTTTACTTCTGCTAGCATCTCGTCTCCTACATTCCAAACTTTACAGAAGCTCTCCTGCGAACCTTGCAGAACTAGCACTCCTGAAAGAAACGAGTGCTAGTTCTGCAAGGTTCGCAGGAGACCTTCTGTAAAATTTGGAATGTAGGAGACGAGGTACTGGCAGAAGTAAAGCTGTGAGTACCGGGCGTGAGTCGTGCTTCGGTAGCTCAGTTGGTAGAGCACTTGCCCGCGTAAGGCAAAGGTCTCGAGTTCGAGTCTCGGTCGGGCACACAGTTTTAATCTGCCAGGAAGTTTCAGTTTTCAGGTTGATGTCCAGCAATCAAGATATAGGTTTTCCATGATCTCCGTAAAATGATTAAGGCAAATATCCAAGATGATCTGCACTTTACCAAGGATCACTCTTTTCGATGAGTAATCCGAGCATTTGCTCCTTCTCTAACAATCGCGATGTCGAACGGACAGAAATCGCAGAAGCCCGTTCTTTCCAACGACGTCACATACCACGGTCACTCATGACTCACTGTCAGACTTGCTTTATATGTTTGTGTCACATCATTTCGTGAATGTTGCTCAAACAACGTAGGAAACAGCTTTGCTTATGTGCTTTTATTTATCTATGTACTACGTCCCATCTTCAGCTGATATACTATGATTCGCTCTTCAAAACAATCTTTTGATCTGTGAATTATCACACGTACTGTGAAAATAAGCCCGTACGTCAAAGTTTTCGCAATGGCTGTAACAGAAATAATACGATTTGAACTTTTTCAAATTCTTGTTTATGTTACTGAAACCATGTGCGGGAAGCTATTGTACCAATATCATAACTCAGAAACAGGAAGAGCAACGATAGATGTCTCACACTTTCGCGGGTAATAGTTCACACCACCACTCAGTAAGAGCAGTATATGCGGGTTGTAGGGAACGTTTGCCTACCTGTAAAAGGGTACGGTGAATACCTCGCAGGATCTAATGCAATTTAAGGGGTGGAGGGTGGGGGGAAGGTGGGGGCTACCACCCTCAAAAGTAGGTGTGTAGGACGATAATTTCATATTTATCAGTTGTAGTCTAATAAGCGCAATCCATGTATGCAAAATGTCGCTTACAAAAGGCGGGTTTGGATAATATTTTGTTTATTGAATTAACCGGTGAGATAGAAAAGATACTGAAAAAAAGGCGCTATGTTCTTCAGGGTTTCGTTCAGTCCTGCGCGAGAGTTTCACAGAAATGCGCAGTAAACGTCAGTGGCAGACATCATAGGAAAGACGATGAGTTTCACGAATAGATTACTCGAAAACTTTCGAGAGCTCGCTATCAAAATGACTCTAGAGCCGCATAAAATCCCTTTAACGTAGAAATTAGGATCTGGACACTAAAATTAGAGAAAATTCGGCCCAGACACACGGTTACTAACAGTGAAGTTTACTGCGTGTCATTAACGACTGGAACAGAATAAGCTGAGAGAGGTATTCGGGAGGCCGACGATTCGATCCCCCGTCTGGCCATCCAGGTTCCGTGGTTTCCCTGCATCACTTGAAGCGAATCGCGGGATGGTTCCTTGTATTAGTTGTGGAATGAAAGCAAACAGCTACCAAATACTGTCTCGTGAAATTTCTTGACATGTCTGCTGCGTCAATTGATCAAAATTGCTGCCTGATATGTAATTATCCCAGACATGCATTATGTATCTAGCGATTTGTATGAAACTCCCCCAGCTAACACAACAACGCACAGCATGAAAATATGTCGTTTGCAAAAACCGAGTTCCGGACGTTCTTTTATCCATTGCTCTGAATTAACTGTGAGACAGAAAAAAAAACTGAGAAAAGGGTTTCAACGTTCTGTAGGGTTTACATTGAAGGCAACTTTTATAAGCAATGAGACGACCTAGCGGGGGGGGCCATGTGTACCTGGTACTATAGCTGAGATATACATAAATTATTTGGAACAAAAATTATTTAAGACACAAGAAACCTGCCTAAAGAAAACTGACTTTAATAGGAAATTTTGTGAACGACACACAGCTGTTGGTAGACGTGGATGCCAGAGACGTAATTGGCATTCTAAATGTAAATTGCTTCAAATGGTCTGCACAAGAACATGAACACGACAAAGGCATCATTTACCTGGGCCTTGGCTCTAAGCACTGTGGGGACTTAACATCTGAGGCCATCAGTCCCCTCCACTTAGAACTACGTAAACCTAACTAACCTAAGGACATCACACACATCCATCCCTGAGACAGGATTCGAACCTGCGACCGTAGCGGCCGCGATCTTCCGGACTGAAGCGCCTAGGACCGCAGTGCCACGGCGGACGGCACTTGTGCGTCATAGGCGTAATAAGAAATGCTGATTTATCGGATTCTTTTATTGGGCACCAATGAACCAGAAAGTCTCTAAAAAGGAGGTCCGGCATTTAACTAACCATACAGCATAACGTGATTGACCGATCGCGTTATTCATATACTTTTCAAAATGAAGACAGTCTACGTCTTTCAACTTGGTGAATCCTTCCTCTTTGAGTCTCAGATAAACTACAATCACCAGGTTACGAATTTCTTGTGAATAAAATTCTTCATGGAGGGAAACTATTCCAGAAGATTAAGTGGTTGACCCCTGAAGAGCCGAAAGTAATTACAACCTTTCTGCTTTACTTCCTTCAGTCTTTTCAAGTACCGGTCGGTACTGGCCATTAAAATTGCTACACCACGAAGATGACGTGCTACAGACGTGAAATGTAACCGACAGAAAGAAGATGCTGTGATATGCAAACGATTAGCTTTCCAAAGGATTCACACAAGGTTGGCGCCGGTGGCGACACCTACAAAGCGCTGACATGAGGAAAGTTTCCAATCGATTTCTCATACACAAACAGCAGTTGACCGGCGTTGCGTGGTGAAACGTTATTGTGATACCTCGTGTAAGGAGGAGAAATGCGTACCATCACGTTTCCGACTTTGATAAAGGTCGTATTGTAGCCTATCGCGATTGCGGTTTATCGTATCGCGACATTGCTGCTCGCGTTGGTCGAGATCCTACTGTTAACATAATATGGAATCGGTTGGTTCAAGAGGATAATACGGAACACCGTGCTGGATCCCAACTGCCTCGTATCACTAGCAGTCGAGATGAAGGGCATCTTATCCGCATGGCTGTAACGGATCGTGCAGTCACGTCTCGATCCCTGAGTCAATACATGGGGACGTTTGCAAGACAACAACCATCTGCACGAACAGTTCGACAACGTTAGCAGCAGCATGGACTATCAGCTCGGAGACCATGGCTGCGGTTACCCTTGACACTGCATCCCAGACAGGAGCGCCTGCAATGGTGTACGCAACGACGAGCCTGAGGGCACGAATGGCAAAACGTCATTTTCTCTGATGAATCCAGGTTCTGTTTACAGCATCATGATGGTAGAATCCGTGTTTGGCGACATCGCGGTGAACGCACATTGGAAGCGTGTATTCGTCATCGCTATACTGGCGTACCACCCGGCGTGATGGTATGGGGTGCCATTGGTTACACGACTCGGTCACCTCTTGTTCGCATTGACGGCACTTTGAACAGTGGACGTTACATTTTAGACGTGTTACGACTCGTGGCTCTACCCTTCATCCGATCCCTGCGAAACCCTACATTTCAGCAGGATAATGCACGACCGCACGTTGCAGGTCGTGTACGGGCCTTTCTGGATACAGAAAATGTTCGACTGCCAGCACATTCTCCAGATCTCTCACCAATTGAAAACGTCTGGTCAATGGTTGCCGAGTAACTGGCTCGTTACAATACGCCAGTCATTACTCTTTATGAACTGTGGTATCGTGTTGAAGCTGCATGGGCAGCTGTACCTGTACACGCCATCCAAACTCTGTTTGACTCAATGTCCAGACGTATCAGGCCCATTGTTACGGCCAGAGGTGGTTGGTCTGGGACTGATTGCTGAGGATCTATGCACCCAAATTGCGTGTAAATGTAATAACATGTCAGTTCTAGTATAATATATTTGTCCAATGAATACCCGTTTATCATCTGCATTTCTTCTTGGTGTAGCGATTTTAATGGCCAGTAGTGTACATATCGTACTTGCCTCATTTACGGTTTGTAGAACTGACTCTTTTCTATGTGAAAATAAGCTCGCATAACGATTAACATTAATCAAGATATTCAGCAGGCGTATGAATACTGGAGTATTAGATTCGAAGCTTCCGCTTCCGTTTCGGTCACAGTGTTTATATTACGGGATAAGAATATTTTCAAAGTAATAGCCTCCGACAGTGGAAGACCATTGAATTTGATATTGTCAACAAAAATCTTGTTATTCTCGCACTTGCTGTGCCTTTTGCATCGCCCATGGCCCGTCAGCGCCACCTCTCATCCAGCTTCCGCACGACAGGATGGCAGCAGGCTGTCTCCAGCGTCGCCCGCTGGAACTCCGCATTAAAAAGGCAACAAGCCCGCTGTTCGTTCGCAGCGGGACAATCGTTCATCAAGCGGAGGCGGCGCGCTAAACTTTTGATGAGACCGAAGCCCGCCACAGCTCATTCCGCCCCCGAGTCGTTGTGTCCGTCGCGCCGCACGCTCACCGCCTTCCATTCTCCCCTCGCTCTGTTTCTCCCCCTGCCCCCCTCCTCCTTCCCCCCACTACCCCTCTCCGACGGAGAGCCTTTTTCGTCAGCCAACACCTACACCTCCTCCTGAAGGTCTTGGCAAAGGCATCAGGGGACGCCGGCACAGACGCCGGGGAACCTGCGCCTCCATAAAACGTGAATGCCTTTTGTAAGTGGCCCCACTGCTTGTACATAAAGGGACACTCCTCTTGCACCTTAGAATTACCGCCCAGTTTCTGCAGGGTTCGCCCGAGCCGTCTCGCGCTCCGCAAGCCGTTGTGGAATATCAAATTTCGCGAACACGCCGGCGGGGGACGAAATTATGGAACAGACAAGAGAAAGGCATTCTGCACGAGTACTGAAGATGAATCTCCGGGGAAAAAGACCTTACCCTTCCCCCCTCTCTACTCTCCTGCCCCCCCCCCCCCCTTCGCCGTTTGAGAACCGCTGCGAGGGATTGAAAGATTTAAAACCTCCGGGAATTCCCTCGTTATTGCACGCTATTATGCTCGGCTGGGGTGACGTCAGCGTCGGCGGAGCGCTTTCACTCTCCGGTCGCCCTTTGCCCGACTGTGGCGTCCGTCCGGCAATTACTGGGCGCCCGGCGCTGAATTTCGCTGCGGGGTTTACACAGGCCGGCATTGCGCTCAAATTACAGGCGCAGCGAACTGTGGGACGGTTTTCTGGGGACGAGCTTCCGTATTCAGTGACGCGCTCGAGCGCATGGCTTGAGGGAAAGCACAGTGAAATGTGCGGTCTTTTCAAAGAATCCCTCGTCTGTAAGATAGGGACGTCAGCGCTGCAGGACAATAGAAGCTTGTTTAGTAAATGAGATACTGCGGTTGAATTTACGGATGATTTTAACTTTTAGTTTACCGGAAGAGTGGGCAGGGGTGGGGGGTGGGGGACAAGAATGGAACTGTAGTCGCTTCAAATTTGATTTTGCCTTTACCAGTAATGAACATGACTTACCACAATTAGAACATGCTGATACGTGTTACAAACCGGACACAATAGGAAGGCCCAGGCCCCTTTGCTTTTTTCTTTTATCACTCGTTTATTACATCAGAGAAATACGCGTTTTGAGACAAAATTTAACTACATGAAATATTGCTCCCAGTAAAGGTTAGCCTAAGCAGTGACAAAACCTAGTTCTTTTAAGGGTTTCTGCTGGCAACAAATTTTAAGGAGGCAATGTAAGGTTTATATCAGTTTAGCTCAAACACGTAGCTAGTGACTGAATCACGACAGAGACTCTTTAACAATTTCGGCAACAAATGTTGTGTTGTTGTGGTCTTCAGTCCTCAGACTGGTTTGATGCAGCTCTCCATGCTACTCTAGCCGTGGTGGCCGTGCGGTTCTGGCGCTGCAGTCCGGAACCGCGGGACTGATACGGTCGCAGGTTCGAATCCTGCCTCGGGCATGGGTATGTGTGATGTCCTTAGGTTAGTTAGATTTAAGTAGTTCTAAGTTCTAGGGGACTTATGACCTGAGATGTTGAGTCCCATAGTGCTCAGAGCCATTTGAACCATTTGAACCTGTGCAAGCTTCTTCATCTCCCAGTACTTAATGCAACCTACATCCTTCTGAATCTGCTTAATGTATTCATCTCTACATCTCTAGGTCTCCCTATACGATTTTTAACCTCCACGCTGCCCTCCAGTGCTAAATTGTTGATCCCTTGATGCCTCAGAACATGCCCTACCAACCGGTCCCTTCTTCTTGTCAAGTTGTGCCACAAACTCCTCTTCTCCCCTATTCTATTCAATACCTCCTCATTACTTACGTGATCTACCCATCTAATCTTCAGCATTCTTCTGTAGCACCACATTTCGAAAGCTTCTATTCCCTTCCTGTCCAAACTATTTATTGTCCATGTTTCACTTCCATACATAGCTACACTCCATACAAATTCTTTCAGAAACGACTTCCTTACACTTAAATCTATACTCGATGTTAACAAATAACATATAAATACATAATATATAATAACAAATAAATACCATGAATTTGTACTCACAGTAACCAACTAATCGACAACCTTGCCATGCAATAAGTAGTGGTCCATTTGGAACGAATTAGCAACACCCAGCAACTAGGGAAGTTAATACCAACAGTTTCTAAATGTCTTGCTCCCCATTAAATAAACAAACTTACAGTAATTAAACACACTAAGCTCCACTCAGACTCTTCCGTGGAAGCCAAGCCAAAGTGAAGATTCCATTAACTGACTCGCACTGAAGTCACACTAAAGCTCATCTCTGTGTTCCCAGACACACATGGGGCAAACTTACACAAGACAAGATTTTGAAGGGAGCACATCAGTAAAACCGGTAGTGGAGCTAACTCATGCCTCTGAAAATTAAGCTACTAGATCGGGGCACAAGGTGGTATACAGTGAGGTTGCCTTAGCGCTATACTGTGCTCCAAAATATTAATTTAAATGGCCACTTCAAAATTAAGTACACATAAACCAGCATTAATTAACGAGGAGTGACACCAAGTCGCTCGAAGACTGCACTGTAGTTCCTTCTCTAGATTGTCGCACAGACGACAAAATGGTAGATATCGAAATAGACGACAGAGGGATAGAGAAACAATTAAAATCGCTCAAAAGAGGAAAGGCCGCTGGACCTGATGGGATACCAGTTCGATTTTACACAGAGTACGCGAAGGAACTTGTCCCCCTTCTTGCAGCGGTGTACCGTAGGTCTCTAGAAGAGCGTAGCGTTCCAAAGGATTGGAAAAGGGCACAGGTCATCCCCGTTTTGAAGAAGGGACGTCGAACAGATGTGCATAACTATAGACCTATATCTCTAACGTCGATCAGTTGTAGAATTTTGGAACACGTACTATGTTCCAGTATAATGACTTTCCTGGAGTCTAGAAATCAACTCTGTAGGAATCAGCATGGTTTTCGAAAAAGACGGTCGTGTGAAACCCAGCTCGCGCTATTCGTCCACGAAACTCAGAGGCCCATAGACACGGGTTCACAGGTAGATGCCGTGTTTCTTGACTTCCGCAAGGCGTTCGATACAGTTCCCCACAGTCGTTTAATGAACAAAGTAAGAGCATATGGACTATCAGACCAATTGTGTGATTGGATTGAAGAGTTCCTAGATAACAGAACGCAACATGTCATTCTCAATGGAGAGAAGTCTTCCGAAGTAAGAGTGATTTCAGGTGTGCCGCAGGGGAGTGTCGTAGGACCGTTGCTATTCACAATATACATAAATGACCTTGTGGATGACATCGGAAGTTCACTGAGGCTTTTTGCGGATGATGCTGTGGCATATCGAGAGGTTGTAACAATGGAAAATTGTACTGAAATGTAGGAGGATCTGCAGCGAATTGACGCATGGTACAGGAAATGGCAATTGAATCTCAATGTAGACAAGTGTAATGTGCTGCGAATACATAGAAAGATAGATCCCTTATCATTTAGCTACAATATAGCAAGTCAGCAACTGGAAGCAGTTAATTCCATAAATTATCTGGGAGTACGCATTAGGAGTGATTTAAAATGGAATGATCATATAAAGTTGATCGTTGGTAAAGCAGATGCCAGACTGAGATTCATTGGAAGAATCATAAGAAAATGCAATCGGAAAACAAAGGAAGTAGGTTACAGTACGCTTGTTCGCCCACTGCTTAAATACTGCTCAGCAGTGTGGGATCCGTACCAGATAGGGTTGATAGAAAGAGAAGATCCAACGGATAGCAGCTCGCTTCGTTACAGGATCATTTAGTAATCGCGAAAGCGTTACGGAGATGATAGATAAACTCCAGTGGAAGACTCTGCAGGAGAGACGCTCAGTAGCTCGGGACGGTCTTTTGTTGAAGTTTCGTGAACATACCTTCACCGAAGAGTCAAGCAGTATATTGCTCCCTCCTACGTATATCTCGCGAAGAGAACATGAGGATGAAATCAGAGATATTAGAGCCCACACAGAAGCATACCGACAATCCTTCTTTCCACGAACAATACGAGACTGGAATAGAGGGGAGAACCGATAGAGGCACTCAAGGTACCTTCCGCCACACACTGTCAGGTGGCTTGCGGAGTATGGATATAGATGTAGATGTCTTAATTGAAAAGACGAATGCCGGAGGCGGCAGTAACATCGAACACCTTCTCCGAGTTTTAACCAGGAGTCACTTCCCGCTGTACAAGTAAACATTTAACCAACCACAAAGAAGGAACCCCAAAGAGAAAATTCAAATAAAACCCCCAAAAGATTATAAGGGACAGGGAACCCCAACTACTTAAATTTAAAAGAATTAGCTCTCCCCAAAGGCAGAGTAAACGCTAAGGCCACACTTCAGAGGCCACCAAAATTGGTTACAAAAAGTCTTATACATTTGCTCCTTTTCTTTAAAAGAAACACAGGGCTGCTTAACTTCTGCTGGACGTGCGGTATGGCTCGTGTAGGATACACTAGGCAGCAACCCAAGCTAGGCGATCGCAAGGCACGGCGAGCAAAATCAGGAGAGCAGACAGGCAGGCAGCCAACACATATCCTCGCTGAACCGGCAGACCGCGTACAACCAACTCCACATATACGTGGCTGCTTCCCACCTAGTACCTCGCGGCGCCTCAGCAGGTAGCCCGAGCAAACGTCAACTGCCACTCGCCCTGCGAATGCGGAAAACAACAAGCCAAGCAAAGATAAGAAACATCGAAGGATCGATAATGGACATCCAAGAGACTGGCGCCAGTAACGAGCGTAACGGCTCACATACAATAGCAATTCATGCGATAACTGCGTTTTCTAAATTAATATTTTGGCACATTTCCCTGTATTTGATACTAAACAAAGAACGGAAACAATACATGAGAATGAATAAGAAAAGGCATCCTTTTTTTATTGAAGTTGCACACGAAAATACGAAAGACTGAGCAGGACCTCGTCAACTGATTAGTGGCCATAACAGAGCAGAAAATGAGAAACCATCACAGCTTTAAATTCCAGTCCAAACAGAGACGTGTGGGATGAGGCATAATAACTTTTGCGTCATCGTTGACACTGTAGGGTCTTGTGCCAGGGGGAGCAATGTTGTTTGGTTGCCGGTATCCCCATTTTACGATGCACCTGTGCTGTATTAATAGTGTTCTTTGTTTATCAGAACAGAAAGCTACTTATTTTTAGGCTAGTTCATGTGTGTTGGTACAAGCTATTCCATAATAGTCCACGTTAGCCTCACTGCTGGTGAAGTACAAATCCCGCTATGTACACGCAAATGGTTCAATCGGCTCTAAGCACTATGGGACTTAACATCTGAGATCATCAGTCCCCTACATTTACAACTACTTAAACCTAACTAACGTAAAGACATCAAACACATCCATGCCCGAGGCAGGATTCGAACCCGCGACCGTAGCAGCCGCGTGGTTCCGGACTGAAGCGCCTAGAGCCTCTCGACGACAGTGGCCGGCGTGGTGATGTCGCCAGGCGTGTATGAAGAACTGGTCGTGGGGAGTGGCGTTCAGTATTCTTCATCTACATCTACATTTATACTCCGCAAGCCACCCAACGGTGTGTGGGGGAGGGCACTTTACGTGCCACTGTCATTACCTCCCTTTTCTGTTCCAGTCGCGTATGGTTCGCGGGAAGAACGACTGTCTGAAAGCCTCCGTGCGCGCTCGAATCTCTCTAATTTTACATCCGTGATCTCCTCGGGAGGTACAAGTAGGGGGAAGAACTATATTCGATACCTCATCCAGAAACGCACCCTCTCGAAACCTGGCGAGCAAGCTACACCGCGATGCAGAGCGCCTCTCTTGCACAGTCTGCCACTTGAGTTTGCTAAACATCTCCGTAACGCTATCACGCTTACCAAATAACCCTATGACGAAACGCGCCGCTCTTCTTTGGATCTTCTCTATCTCCTCCGTCAACCCGATCTGGTACGGATCCCACACTGATGAGCAATACTCAAGTATAGGTCGAACGAGTGTTTTGTAAGCCACCTCCTTTGTTGATGGACTACATTTTCTAAGGACTCTCCCAATGAATCTCAACCTGGTACCCGCCTTACCAACAATTAATTTTATATGATGATTCCACTTCAAATTCTTCCGCACGCATACTCCCAGATATTTTACAGAAGTAACTGCTTCCAGTGTTTGTTCCGCTATCATATAATCATACAATAAAGGACCCTTCTTTCTATGTATTCGCAATACATTACATTTGTCTATGTTAAGGGTCAGTTGCCACTCCCTGCGCCAAGTGCCTATCCGCTGCAGATCTTCCTGCATTTCGCTACAATTTTCTAATGCTGCAACTTCTCTGTATACTACAGCATCATCCGCATTCTACAACAGAGTGATCTGAAACACCGGTCAAGTATTAGGACGTTGTAACTGTCCACGGAATTAGAAACGACATTTTAATTCGTGTCGTATAATTGCGTGGTGTGGCACTATGCGCACACAGTGAGTTAAGAGTGACACATGTCGATGTTGCCAGGTTTGGATGTGGGATGTCGTAAAATGTAGTTGCATGAGTTGACGTTTCGGCTTGTTTTCAGCGGTCATCATCAGGATGCGGCAGATGTTAGATCTTGAAGACGTCCGTTGAGTTAGAAACGTCATTTTTCTTGAAGGTCTCACGGGCATGCAGCCGGGTTGACTGGAGTTTATTTCATACCGCGCGAGCGTGGGAAAGCATACGTGGAGCAAACCATTCGCACGATCGAGGAAAGGTGTACTGAACACAAACGGCACACCGATCATCAACAGCTTGCAAAATCTGCAATCGCAGAACATTGCCTCGAGACAAATCATCGTATGAAATACGAGAACGCAAAAGTCCTCCACAACAGATCCCGCTTTTGGGACTGTGTATACAAGGAAGCAATTGAAATCCGGCTGCACGAGAGCCTTATTAAGAAGGACAGCGGGTTTCAACTCAGCCAAGCGTAGAATCCAGCAATAAAAGTTCTGCAGGAGCAGCGGAAACGGGGCACCACACCCTCCGAAGGCGGCATGCGTACTGGCGCCCATCAGTCATCTCGTCAGTGGAAGCTACCCCCACCACCGCGGCCTGCACATCCCTCGGCCCATACGCGGAGTCAGTGGAGGGGAGAGGCGACAGGTATATATACCACACCACCCTCCGGCCTAGGACGTCAGTCAACAGGAGTAACCTGATGATGATGGCACGTTACGCTGTCGAAAATTCGTTCAACAGTGACCAGTCAACCCGGCTGCATGCCCGAGAGACCTTCAAGGATCTCATTCGCCGGGAAAATCTACGAACAACGTCATTTTTGATTTCCCTAGGTTTAAATGTGTTGTGTGCCATTGAAGCCGTATGAGTTGAGAGTGACACATTTTGGTGCGGTCGTTTGTGAGTGTGGGATATTGCAATATGGTTTTCAGTGCTCATCTTCAGGACGCCGTAAATGTTCAGTCCTGTAGACGTCCGCTCGGTTAGAAGCGTAATTTCTGATTGCACTTTGTGTAATTTTGTGGTGCAGCACTGTACCCGTGCGGCAATAAAGAATGACATTGTTGATGTCTCCAGGTGTGGGCGTGGGATATGACCGCGTTATACTGCAAAAAGTAGTAAAATGAGTTGAAGTTTCGGCTGGTTTTCAGCGGTCGTCCTCAGGACTTCGAAACAGTTCAGTCCTGAAGACGTCCGCTGAGTTAGAAACGTCATATTTGATTTCACTTTGTGTAGCTGTATGGGGCGGCGCTACAGACACGTGACGAGTAGAGAGTGAGACTTGGTGATGCCGGCAGGGGTGGGCGTGGTGCTGATCACGGTGAGCGGCGTGGCGTGGCGGCTGACTGCGCACGACGCGCCCTCCTGCCGCTCCATGCTGGGCCTGGGCGGCGGCGACTCGGCGGGCGCAGAGCCCAACAGGCGGTTCGTGCCGCGCCTGCCGCCCTCCTACGGCCGGCCGCACCACCCCTACGCAGGTGAGTGGCGGCAGACAGCTCTGCACGCGATTCTTCAAATCTACCTCGAGTACACACAGCGACTGGTAATACTGGTAAACACATGAAGGGAGGAGTAGATTTTTTGTCATTAGGGTAGGTATAAAGGGTGTTTCACAGACTTTCCACAAAATGTTTAAGCATGACAGATCCCGCCATAAGAGGCAAAATGTTTGCTGCAGCTTCACGATGACTCTAGTAGGTTCTTGTTGTTGTGGTCCAGTCCTGAGACTGGTTTGATGCCGCTCTCCATGCTACTCTATCCTGTGCAAGCTTCTTCATCTCCCAGTACCTACTGCAGCCTACATCCTTCTGAATCTGCTTAGTGTATTCATCTCTTGGTCTCCCTCTACGATTTTTACACTCCACGCTGCCCTCCAATACTAAATTGGTGATCCCTCGGTGTCTCAGAACATGTCCTACCAACCTATCCCTTCTTCTAGTCAAGTTGTGCCACATGCTCCTCTTCTACCCAATTCTATTCAATACCTCCTCATTAGTTATGTGATCTACCCATCTAATCTTCAGCATTCTTCTGTAACACCACATTTCGAAAGCTTCTATTCTCTTCTTGTCCAAACTGTTTATCGTCCATGTTTCACTTCCATACATGGCTACACTCCATACAAATAGTTCAGAAACGACTTCCTGAGACTTAAATCTATACTCGATGTTAACAAATTTCTCTTCTTCAGAAACGCTTTCCTTGCCATTGCCAGTCTACATTTTATGTCCTCTCTACTTCGTCCATCATCAGTCATTTTGCTCCCCAAATAGCAAAATTCCTTTACTACTTTAAGTGTCTCATTTCCTAATCTAATACCCTCAACATCACCCGACTTAATTCGACTACGTTCCATTATTCTCGTTTTGCTTTTGTTGATGTTTATCTTATACCCTCCTTTCAAGACACCGTCCATTCTGTTCAGCTGCTCTTCCAAGTCCTTTGCTGTCTCTGACAGAATTACAATGTTTCCAGAATGAGATTTTCACTTTGCAGCGGAGTGTGCGCTGATATGAAACTTCCTGGCAGATTAAAACTGTGTGCCCGACCGAGACTCGAACTCGGGACCTTTGCCCTTCGCGGGCAAGTGCTCTACCGTCTGAGCTAGCGAAGCACGACTCACGCCCGGTACTCACAGCGTTACTTCTTCCAGTATCTCGTCTCCTACCTTCCAAACTTTACAGAAGCTCTCCTGCGAACCTTGCAGAACTAGCACTCCTGAAACAAAGGATACTGCAGAGACATGGCTTAGCGACAGCCTGGGGGATGTTTCCAGAATGAGATTTTCACTCTGCAGCGGAGTGTGCGCTGATGTGAAACTTTCTGGCACATTAAAACTGTGTGCCCGGCCGTGACTCGAACTCGGGACCTTTGCCTTTCGCGGGCAAGTGCTCTACAATCTGAGCTACCCAAGCACGACTCACGCCCGGTACTCACAGCTTTACTTCTGCCAGTATCTCGTCTCCTACCTTCCAAACTTCCACAGCCTGGGGGATGTGCCGCGAAAGGCAAAGGTCCCGAGTTCGAGTCTCGGTCGGGCACACACTTTTAATCTGCCAGGAAGTTTCACATCAGCGCACACTCCGCTGCAGAGTGAAAATCTCATTCTGGAAACATCCCCCAGGCTGTGGCTAAGTCATGTCTCCGCTGTATCCTTTCTTTCAGGAGTGCTAGTTCTGCAAGGTTCGCAGGAGAGCTTCTGTAAAGTTCGGAAGGTAGGAGACGAGATACTGGCAGAAGTATGGCTGTGAGTCGTGCTTGGGTAGCTCAGTTGGTAGAGCACTTGCCCGCGAAAGGCAAAGGTCCCGAGTTCGAGTCTCGGTCGGGCACACAGTTTTAATCTGCCAAGAAGTTTCAGAATTACAACGTCATCGGCGAACCTGTAGTAGGTACCCATTAGTATTTGTCAGTCCTGGGACGACGAGGTTTCACAGATCTAGCAGTGAATACTAACTAGTGCAATTCCCCAACTTTAGATATCCTACTTAAATCAGTTTAAGCTTTATTGAATCTTCTTTGTTTTGGGCTCATGTACGAGTGTATTGGTTTTGATTGCCATAATTCGTTAGCTGCATACTGTATGGCAAGTACTCTCTGACTTATTGTTTCTTTCTTTTTTTAAAAGTCTGATGATAGGCATCACAGACCTAAATCAGTTACCTGGTTTGTAACGTTGTGGTTCTTAACTGGAATAACTATAAAAAAATACCACCCTGGGCCACTGTGGATTTTTGTTGCGACTAAGTCTCGGCTCATGAGCTGTATTTATTCTTCACTTTTGTTACAATCGCATGTCATTCATTATACCACAAAAATCATCAGGTTTCTGCCGTCAGCCCACGTGCTACTTTAGCTGCAGCTTTCCCTCATAGTTTGGGGCATTCTGCACTCTTTTCCTTGCATTCCCAGATATATTAGGGACATACGGAGGCTGTGGCTTCTTGTTCCTCTGATGTCTCACCTGTTGTTCGAACTCTTGCCTCCTCGACCTAAGGGGAGCGCTGCTGTAACACTTGCCAACGACACAGCGGTACTGACGCGGCGCCTGTCGTGTATGTTGCAGCCATGATGTACCCGGAGTTCCAGTACCGACCGCCGCCGCCGTCGTACCAGGCCTCCATGCAGGAGTACCGGCTGCGCCTGCTGCTGCTCGACCGCCAGCCGCAGGGACACAACGCCGTCTCGCCGCCCCCGACCTACCGGTCGCACGTCTCCTCCACCTTCAGGTCAGTCAGCTTCCCAGCGCAGCCGCGCAGGGTATAGGGGGGTACACAGGCTTTGCAAAAATATGGAAACTCCGACTGAAACACATTACCACTTATAATACTATTTAGGAAATCCACTGGCATTCAAAACAGCTTCCATTCATCTCGTAATGTGTAAAAACAGGTCTTCTATGGTTTTCAAGGGATTCATGTACCATTTTTCCTGAAAAATAGGGGCAAGATCATGTAACGATGGTGGAAATGATAACGATCATGCATCCTTCTCTCTAGACTACAAAGACTCAGTGATATTGAGAGTTGATGACAGCGGTGATCAGGGCAGAAATACAGGGTGATCAAAAAGTCAGTATCAGTTTGAAAACTGAATAAATCACGGAATAATGTAGATAGAGAGTTACAAATTGGCACACATGCTTGGAATGACATGGGGTTTTATTAGAACAAAAAAAAAAAAAATACAAAAGTTAAAAAAAGGTGCGACAGATGGCCCTTCATCTGATCAGAATAGCAATAATTAGCGTAACAAAGTAAGACAAAGCAAAGATGATGTTCTTTACAGGAAATGCTTAGTATGTCCACCATCATTCCTCATCAATAGCTGTAGTCGAGGAATAATGTTGTGAACAGCACTGTAAAACATGTCCGGAGTTATGGTGAGGCATTGGCGTCGGATGTTGTCTTTCAGCATTCCTAGAGATGTCGGTCGATCACGATACACTTGCGACTTCAGGTAACCCCAAAGCCAATAATCGCACGGACTGAGGTGTGGGGACCTGGGAGGCTAAGCATGACGAAAGTGGCGGCTGAGCACACGATCATCACCAAACGACGCGCGCAAGAGATTTTTCACGCGCCTAGCAATATGGGGTGGTTCTAATAAAACCCCATGTCATTCCAAGCATGTGCGTCAATTTTTACCTCTCTATCTACATTATTCCGTAGTTTATTAAGTTTTCAAATTTATACTGACTTTTTGATCACCCGGTACAAGGTGTGTTGACACACTTAGCAACTGGTCATAACAGAAGCATGACGAGTGTCTTTGCTAGTAGGAAACAGAAGCTACAGCACTTTTAGTGTAATTAAACTGTTGCTACATTTCATTGTATTCCGTTGTGCGAATAATAATTGGTTAGCATATCGATGCAACCAAGTAAACAAAGCAATTGATGCTACGAATCTAAGCTCAGCTGTAAGACCTATGCACAACTCACAGAGCGTACGTGACCATTATTGCTAATATTGCGGACTTCGCTTCTTGTGACGTTTCTCCTATGATTTTCAATATTTTAACTTTGACTTTGAGCTCTGCAGTAATGACAGAGTGGAAAATTCTGTAGAAGGAAACTAATTTTCACTTCTGTCTTTATTTCCTTAAAAGTAATGAGTCATTTGGGAGGTTTATGGGGACTATTATATTTTTATCTAATATAACACTCTCTTTCAAGGAAAAAGTTTCTATTTGCTTCACAACAAATTGATTCTTTAGACGTCTTGCTCTCGAGTGTCAGTCTTTAGAATGTAGCGAACTGATTTTTGCCACCACAATTTAACAGCGAGATTTAAATTTGTGGCGAAAACTGTGAGCTAATTGCCACTCACTCGTCAGATAATTGGCCCCTTGCGGCATAATAATGCATTACATCTTTACTAAACTGACTTGCAGTTGTTAACGGCCGTAAAGTAATCTGGACAAAGTCCTCGAGATGACAGCGATATCGCTGTCTGAGTGCCTAGAGCCTCGTGAATTACTGGGATAAGCGACAGCCCTCTGTACCACCAACCCACTTTCATTAATGACGTCATCAGAAGCTCCAAAAAGCAACACAAATCTGATTTAAAAATCTTGATCAGGACGTCGTAAATACCCGTTCCTATGCGCCAACGTTTAAAAATCAGTTACAGAATCGAACAAATTTCGACTAATAAATACTGAACCTGAAGGGGTAACCGACGCAAATTAGAGTTTTATTTTAGACAAATTAAATTATCAAATATTTGTTACTTCTGTTAAATGAAGTCTTCGTAATTTTATATTATAATATGCTAGCCTTATGGCGAGCGCAACTGTAAAAAGCTTTATTGATTCTTGTTCAAACTGTTTTGAGCTCATGTGCGCTTAAATTGACTTCTGATTGCCTCAGTTTGTAAGTTAGTAATTTATCCTCGTGTTCAAAGCATCAATCCTCGATGATATGAGAGTGTCAACTCGGGCCCTGTCGTCTTGGAATGTAGCATCACCATTGGGGAACAAACATTGTACCATGGAATGGATCTAAAGAGCTAAAATGGTCACATAACGTTTGGTTCTAATGTGACCTTCGAGGGTAACTAAGGGACCCATGGAATACCGCAGTAATAGTTCCCCAAACTATCACCGAGCCGCAGCAGTGTTCCACTTTTGGGATGTGAGCTCAGCCAGAAGTAGGAAACAGTTCGAAACAAGACACATCCGACGAAATGACTTTCTTCTTTCAGTACAAAATCCACATTTTATGGCTTCGCCACCACATTTTCCTGTTAAGGACATTTACATCACTGATGAGTGGTTTCAGAATTCCAGCTCGCTCTCCAGTTACCTGCTTATGGTGCTCCCTATGCGTAGTTTTAGTGCTGATAGCGTTCACGAGCTACATTCAGTTTAGTACTGACGTTTGCGGCTCTCATCCACTTATTATTCTTCACAATCCAATTCACTGATTGTCACGGTCACCCAACACGCAGTTTCGTCCGCGCTGTACCTTACATCTACATCTACATCCATACTCCGCAAGCCACCTGACGGTGTGTGGCGGAGGGTACCTTGAGTACCTCTATCGGTTCTCCGTTCTATTCCAATCTCGTATTGTTCGTGGAAAGAAAGATTGTCGGTATGCCTCTGTGTGGGCTCTAATCTCTCTGATTTTATCCTCATGGTGTCTTCGCGAGATATACGTAGGAGGGAGCAACATACTGCTTGAATCCTCGGTGAAGGTAAGTTCTCGAAACTTCAACAAAAGCCCGTACTGAGCTACTGAGCGTCCCTCTTGCGGAGCCTTCCACTGGAGTTTATCTATCATCTCCGTAACGCTTTCGCGATTACTAAATGATTCTGTAACGAAGCGCGCTGTTCTCCGTTGGATCTTCTCTATCTCTTCTATCAACCATATCTGACACGGATCCCACACTGGTGAGCAATATTCAAGCAGTGGGCGAATAAGTGTACTGTAACCTACTTCCTTTGTTTTCGGATTGCATTTCCTTAGGATTCTTCCAGTGAATCTCAGTCTGGCATCTGCTTTACCGATGATCTACTTTATATGATCATTCCATTTTAAATCACTCCTAATGCGTACTCCCAGATAATTTATGGAATTAACTGCTTCCAGTTGCTGACCTGCTATATTGTAGGTAAATGATAAAGGGCCTTTCTTTCTATGTATTTGCAGCACATTACACTTGTCTACATTGAGATTCAATTGCCATTCCCTGTACCATGCGTCAATTAGCTGCAGATCCTCCTGCATTTCAGTACAATTTTCCATTGTTACAACCTCTCGATATACTACAGCATCATCCGCAGAAAGCCTCAGTGAACTTCCGATGGTATCCACAAAGTCATTTATCTATACTGTGAATAGCAACGGTCCTATGACACTCCGCTGCGGCACACCTGAAATCACTCTTACTGTGGAAGACTTCTCTCCATTGAGAATGACATGCTGCGTTCTGTTATCTAGGAACTCTTCAATCCAATCACACGATTGGTCTGATAGTCCATATGCTCTTACTTTGTTCATTAAACGACTATGGGGAACAGTATTGAACGCCTTGCGGAAGTCAAGAAACACGGCATCTACCTGGGAACCCGTGAACGAATAGCGTGAGCTGGGTTTCACACGATCGAAACCCATGCGGAGTCCTACAGAGTAGATTTCTAGTCTCCAGAAAAGTCATTATACTCGAACATAATAAGCTTAGCTGTAAGTGGTAAAAATCTTTGATGTGGTGCCTCTTGAAACACTAAACCCTCTGGCTACTTTGGTTACTGAAGCATTCGTTCTACGAGAAAAAGCAATTTGCCCATTATTACGTTCTCAAGCTTCGACGTAACGCACTCATGTGGTCAATTAGAACAGCGCAACGTGAAGGCTGGGCTAGCGTCTGCGTTTATGTTCAAGATTGTGTTTCTGGCGCTGTTTCCATATTTTCTCCAACCAATGTACTTTGTAATAATCTCACTAAACGCACGTTAGAGGTTGTTTATATCGTTTACTTCACTGTTCGTCCACGGATAGAAACGAATTGCTGCATCATACAGAATGTCTTCCT
This sequence comes from Schistocerca piceifrons, assembly GCF_021461385.2. Classification (NCBI taxonomy): domain Eukaryota; kingdom Metazoa; phylum Arthropoda; class Insecta; order Orthoptera; family Acrididae; genus Schistocerca; species Schistocerca piceifrons. The sequence continues at coordinate 14,231,491 of NC_060139.1, read as the reverse complement.
TATCATGGTTTGCGACTGCAGCGCTCTCCATCGGCAGATGTCGTCTGTATCTGCCTTGCAAAACACTCAGTTTGTTTACGAAGATGAACTCGTGTAAAATTCTTGCGTTAGCTCAATTAGAACACGCAAATGCTAGTCACATTGTATTGGATTGGATTGATTTGGGGAGGAGATCATCGGTCTCATCGGGCTAGGGAAGGACGGGGAAAGAAGCCGACCGTGCCCTTTCAAAGAAACCATACCGGCATTTGCCTGGAGCGGTTTAGGGAAATCACGGAAAACCTAAATCAGGGTGGCGAGACGCGGGATTGAACCGTCGTCCTCCCGAATGTCAGTCCAGTGTGCTAACCACTGCGCCACCGCGCCCGGTAGTCACATTGTTCTGTCTGTAGTACACATAAGTAAAAACGTCAATATCCTTGAACATTTTACAAGGCAAAAACGAAAATGTCATGTGTAATCAGTAAGGACATAAGTTTGTGAAAGTGTCGTTACATATAGTGTGATACAAATCTGCAGTAGTATCCCACATGAGATGAAATCTCGCTCTTCAGTAAAACTCTGAGGTAGTTTTTACTAGATCATTGTTTCTGTTCAGCAGCAGAGTTGTTAGATCACGTGAAATACAAGATTTGAAACAAGAAAGTGCGAAATATCGTACAGGAAGTAGTGCAAGCGTTGTTCTAGATAAACAAAAAAAAAAAAAAAAAAACAACATTTATTTGCTGCAATATTACTGTCACATTTCGTGTACTTCGTGTATTGCTTCCTGGGTGAATAAATAAATATTCAATTGCCATTGCATCAGGCAGAGACGTGGAAAACAATCTCATATTACTTAATCCATTTTCTTTGGTATGTTCACAAAATATAGCAAACTTAGGCCTCAGAGAGAGCGCTCTTATACTGTATATACATGAAGTCAGTTATTAGAGAACATAACTCACGTGAATCACTAAGAAAGTCGCAGAATAGAAAAAGCGAAGGCGAATAAAGAAATTGACAGAGAAGGACGCAAACGAACAACGCTACTACCGCTTCGCACCTGAAGTCCACGACAGTACGCTGTACCTGTGTAACGCATTGCCGTGTCTTGTGTTAACGATGTTACGAAGGCTCTAATTGCTGCTACTAATAGAAATTCAATTATAATAAGTTGTATCAGGAATGACTCATTTCTGATAAATCTGTAAAGTTCCGTTTCCTACAAACGACATACTTTCTCGACAGAGAAGTTATAATACGAAAATTCTTTGACTACCAGTACGATTTTTCCAATCATTTAATTACAACAAATCTTACCAATAACGACGCATTTTCTAGAGTTTCTTGTCGTGATCGTGACTTGAAACAGAATACAGGGCTATTACAAATGATTGAAGCCATTTCATAAATTCACTGTAGCTCCATTCATTGACATATGGTCACGACACACTACAGATACGTAGAAAAACTCATAAAGTTTTGTTCGGCTGAAGCCGCACTTCAGGTTTCTGCCGCCAGAGCGCTCGAGAGCGCAGTGAGACAAAATGGCGACAGGAGCCAAGAAAGCGTATGTCGTGCTTGAAACGCACTCACATCATTCAGTCATAACAGTGCAACGACACTTCAGGACGAAGTTCAACAAAGATCCACCAACTGCTAACTCCATTCGGCGATGGTATGCGCAGTTTAAGGCTTCTGGATACCTCTGTAAGGGGAAATCAACGAGTCGGCCTGCAGTGAGCGAAGAAACGGTTGAACGCGTGCGGGCAAGTTTCACGCGTAGCCCGCGGAAGTCGACGAATAAAGCAAGCAGGGAGCAAAACGTACCACAGCCGACGGTTTGGAAAATGTTACGGAAAAGGCTAAAGCAGAAGTCTTACCGTTTACAATTGCTACAAGCCCTGACACCCGATGACAAAGTCAAACGCTTTGAATTTTCGGCGCCGTTGCAACAGCTGATGGAAGAGGATGCGTTCAGTGCGAAACTTGTTTTCAGTGATGAAGCAACATTTTTTCTTAATGGTGAAGTGAACAGACACATTGTGCGAATCTGGGCGGTAGAGAATCCTCACGCATTGGTGCAGCAAATTCGCAATTCACCAAAAGTTAACGTGTTTTGTGCAATCTCACGGTTTAAAGTTTATGGCCCCTTTTTCTTCTGCGAGAAAAACGTTACAGGACACGTGTATCTGGACATGCTGGAAAATTGGTTCATGCCACAACTGGAGACCGACAGCGCCGACTTCATATTTCAACAGGATGGTGCTCCGCCGCACTTCCATCATGATGTTCGGCATTTCTTAAACAGGAGATTCGAAAACCAATGGATCGGTCGTGGTGGAGATCATGATCAGCAATTCATGTCATGGCCTCCACGCTCTCCCGACTTAACCCCATGCGATTTCTTTCTGTGGATTTATGTGAAAGATTCAATATTTAAACCTCCTCTACCAAGAAACGTGCCGGAACTGCGAGCTCGCATCAACGATGCTTTCGAACTCATTGATGGGGACATGCTGCACCGAGTGTGGGAGGAACTTGATTATCGGATTGATGTCTGCCGAATCACTAAAGGGGCACATATCGAACATTTGTGAATGCCTAAAAAAACGTTTTGAGTTTCTGTATGTGTGTGCAAAGCATTGTGAAAATATCTCAAATAATAAAGTTATTGTAGAGCTGTGAAATCGCTTCAATCATTTGTAATAACCCTGTACATCATAGTTAGTAAGTTATAATATAAAACCGACCAAATATGAACTTCATCCAAACCAACGCAATCGAACGTGAACGTAGAGCGCGTTCTTACATCTCACTGGCCACAGTCCTCTCTACGAAGAAAAAATCTGACTTGTTTTATTCAGTCTGTGACGCTACGGACTGCTGTGGACCGTGGAATTTAACGCAGTGACGTCATAAATCTGGACCCGGTTTTCGTTCACGAACGCTTTCTTGGCCCGTATGAGGACGGCTTAAGGGTTGTGGAGTTATTTTGCAGTCAGATCAATCCCTATTGCAGGTCTTTCCTGTGAATGGTTGCGCATTGAAACATTTATGTACGTAAAATCGTTCTGGAACTACACTCATTTGACAAAATTCATGGAATACCTCCCATTATCGTGTCCGACCTCCTTTTAGTGGGCGTGGTGCAGTAACTCGATGTGGCATAGACTCAACAAGTCGTTGTAAGTCCCTTGCGTAAATATTGAACCGTACTGCCTCTATAACCGTACATAATTGCGAAAGTTTTGCCGGTACAGGATTTTGTGCACGAACTGACACTCGTTTATCTCCCATAAATGTTCGGTGGGATCCACGTCGGGCGATCTGAATAGCCAAAGTTTCCGTCGTGCTGACTGGAATTTTCTCCAAACCAATCGGAACAATTCGCGGCAGGTGACACAGCCCACACCTTATGGGGCCACCATCAGCTTGCACATTACGCTGTTGACACCTTCGATCCGTGGGTTCGTGGGATCTGCGCCACACCACCAGCTATTACCAACAGAAATCGGGACTGATACGACCAGCCCACAGTTTTCCAGTCTTCTAGGATTTAATCGATACAGCTACGAGCCCATGAGATGCGCTGCTGGCGATGACCTGCCTTTAGCAAAGCGGCTCTTGTCGGTCACCTGTAATTTCGCAGCACTGTTCTAATGGAAACCTTCATCGTACAGCCCGCATTTATTTCTGCGGTTATTTCACGCAATGTTGCTTGTCTCTCAGCACTGACAACGGTATGCAAATGTTGCTGCTCGTCGGGCGGTGTGGCCGAGCGGTTCTAGGCGCTTCAGTCTGGAACCGCGTGACCGCTACAGTCGCAGGTTCGAATCCTGCCTCGGGCATGGATGTGTGTGATGTCCTTAGGTTAGTTAGGTTTAAGTAGTTCTAAGTTCTAGGGGACTGACTACCTCAGATGTTAAAGTCCCATAGTGCTCAGAGCCATTTGAACCATTTTTGTTGCTGCTCTCGGTCGTTACGTGAAGCTCGTCGACTACTGCATTCTCTTTGGTGACAGGTAACGCTTGAAGTTTGCTATTGTCTTGAGGCTGTCGATGATAGAAAATTTTATTTCCTAACGATATCCAAACTTCCATGAATATGAAGAGCTGAGATGGAAACCCAGTTCTAAGCAAAGAAGGGAAAGCAGAAAGGTGGAAGGAGCATGTAGAGAGTCTATACAAGGACGATATTTTTGAGGACAATTTTATGAAAGTGGAAGAGGATGTAGATGAAGATGAAATGGGAGATATGATACTGCGTGAAGAGTTTGGCAGAGCACTGAAAGACCAAAGTCGAAACAAGGCCTCAGGAGTAGACAACATTCCATTAGAACTACTGACAGGCTTGGGAGAGCCAGTCCTGACAAAACTCTGCCATCTGGAGAGCAAGATGTATGAGACAGGCGAAATACCCTCAGACTTCAAGAAGAATATAATAATTCCAATCGCATAGAAAGCAGGTGATGACAGATGTGAACATTACCGAACTAACAGTTTAATAACCCACGGCTACAAAATACTGACGTGAATTCTTTAGAGACGAATGTAAAAACTGGTAGAAGCCGACCTCGGGGAAGATCAGTTTGGATTCCGTAGAAATGTTGGAACACGTGAGGCAATACTGACCCTACGACTTATCTTAGAAAATAGATTAAGGAAAGGCAAACCTACATTTCTAGCATTTGTAGACTTAGAGAAAGCTTTTGACAATGTTGACTTTAATACCCTCTTTCAAATTCTGAAGGTGGCAGGGATCAAATGCAGGTTGAAATGGTTGACATGACTCTGAGCACTATGGGACTGAACATCTGAGGTCATTAGTCCCCTAGAACTTAGAACTACTTAAACCTAACTAACCTAAGCACATCACACACATCCATGCCCAAGGCAGGATTCGAACCTGCGACCGTAGCAGTCTCGTGGTTCCGGACTGAAGTGCCTAGAACCGCACGGCCACCGCGGCCGGCTCAAATGCAGGGAGCGAAAGGCTATTTACAATTTGTACAGAAACCAGATGGCAGTTATAAGAGTCGACGGGCATGAAAGGGAAGCAGTGATTGGGAAGCGAGTGAGACAGGGTTGTAGGCTCTCCCCGATGTTATTCAGTCTGTATATTGAGCAAATAGTAAAGGAAACAAAAGAAAAATTCAGAGTAGGAATTAAAATCCATGGAGAAGAAATAAAATCTTTGGGGTTTGCCGATGACATTGTAATTCTGTCAGACACTGCAAAGGACCTGAAAGAGCAATTGAACGGAATGGACAGTGTCTTGAAAGGAGGATATAAGATGGACATCAATAAAAGCAGAACGAGGATAATTGAATGTAGTCGAATTAAATAGGATGATGCTGAGGGTATCAGATTAGGAAATGAGACGCTTAAGGTAGTAAAGGAGTTTCGCTATTTCGGGAGAAAAATGATGATGGTCGAAGTAGAGAGGATATAAAAAGTAGACTGGCAATGGCAAGGAAAGCGTTTCTGAATAAGAGAAATTTGTTAACATCGAGTATAGATTTAAGTGTCAGGAAGTCTTTTCTGAAAGTATTTGTATGGAATGTAGCCATGTATGGAAGTGAAACGTGGACGATAAATCGTTTAGACAAAATGAGAAGAGAAGCTTTCTAAATGTGGTGCTACGGAAGAATGCTGAAGATTAGATGGGTAGATCACATAACTAATGAGGAGGTATTGAATAGAATTGGGGAGAAGAGATATTTGTAGCACAACTTGACTAGAAGAAAGGATCGGTTGGTAGGACATGTTCTGAGGCATCAAGGGATCACCAATTTAGTATTGGAGGGCAGCGCCGAGGGTAAAAATCGTCGAGGGAGACCAAGAGATGAATACACTAAACAGATTGAGAAGGATTTAGGTTGCAGTAAGTACTGGGAGATGAAGAAGCTTGCAAGGGATAGCGTAGCATGGAGAGCTGCATCAAACCAGTCTCAGGACTGAAGACCACAACAACAACAACAATAACAACAACAACATCCAAACTAGACTGTCCCATGTGTCTAGGTGCAACTGCCATTGCGGCCTCAAGGTCTGTTAGTTGATGTCGTGCGGCCATAGTCATGTCGGAAAAGTTTTCACATAAATCACCTGAGTGCAAATGACTACCCTTTCAGAACTTGTGTACTACATTACCATCATAGCGCTATCCCATGACATTTGTCAATTCATTGTAATATGAGGGTGTGAATGGTTGCACATCGACTCGGTACACATAGAATGCACTTAAAATGCCCCGGAAGTAATATGAGATTCACTGCTTCACTTTTTTCACCCTTAGACATTCTGTAAGTGTTGTCTTGTTTCGGTACAGGGCGCCTCTAGGATTGCGGCGGGAGGCGGCGTCTGCGGCGGACTATTCGCGGCCGCCGAGCTACAGGTCGCGTACCAGCTCCACCCGGCCGACCCTCGACCCCGGGGGCGGCGGGGGCGGTGGAGGAGGAGGCGGCAGCCTGGTGGGCGGCGGGGGCGGCGCCCTGGGGCACGTCGACCACTCGCGAGACCCCTCGCTGTCGCTGAGCGAGTCCGCGGACAGCGGGAAGCTGCGCTTCGTGCTGGACCCGGCGGCGCCCGGCGGCAAGGACCTCGCCAACCTGGTGACCATCGTGCAGACGGACGACAGCCCCGTCATCGTCACCGTGTCCGGCTCCACCCCCATCGTCACGGGCTCCTCGCCTTCCGGCCAGGGCGGGCACAGCGGCGGCAGCGGCATCAACACCGAGATGGAGATACTGGCGCACCTCTGATGACCCGGCCCGACCGAGCGCGGCAGCGTCTGCGGCCGTTCTGCAGGAGTGTACAGAGTGTTGCAACTGATCGTCTCGTGCGCACTCGTTATTGACTTATCTGTTCCAACGTATAAATGTGACTTCACTAACGGACCAAAAATAAGGAATGGGCACATTGCTGGAAACTGACTGATAAAGATGATGGGTACTGACCTCGTTACGAAATTTGATTGTGCTACGATAAAGCTCTAACGTCACTCCATCTGCTTCTGCATGCATCGTTTAAAGTCAACATAGCATCAACCCTCAATCTTTTTATAACAATTATATGAAATAAAAGAGAAATAAATGAAAAAAATGTTTACTGAGTAACCTCTTAAATTACCTTGAATAAAAGCATCTTTATGCGTCAGTAATTTGCAGCAAAGAAATATTTTGTATTTATTGACACCTACAAGAGATAATTTGAAATTCCTATCACAATTAATTGCTATACTACAATATTTAGTTATTCATCAGCCGTAATATTTTTCTTATTGTAGAGAGACTGTTTTGTCATTTCTGTTCCGTTTCGGTTCATAAGGGGGATAAAGCTGGGTACTGTTGCTAGTCCGGTGTACTGATTGTACCGCAAGTTGGTCCGGTTGTAAGTGACAGCCGTATCAGAGAAACTGGCGATTACCACTCGCGTTCTAAAGGCAGCGTGATATTGATGACTGCCTGACACTTTCAGGACCCAAAATTACCACCTGTACTCTGTTTGTACTGTTAAAACGTTTAAAACTGACTTGATTATTGTTCTGACTTTCGGAACAAGTTGACATCTCGGAATGAACTACTGAATAACAAAAGCCTTTGAGTTAACAAAATATTGCACAGTAGGCTAAATACTGCAAAACAGATAGATATCAAGAAACAAATGTGTAGTTCACAGCTACACACTGTAATAAGAGATTTGCCTTCTGCAAAGAAGTATCATTTTTGGCTATTCATGACTTGATCATTACAGTGTTTTCATTTATAAATCACACAAAAATTAACCTTCGTTCACTTTTTGGAAAAGAAGTTATATGTTAGAGATACAGCATCCTGTAGCAGACTGAAAGACGTGACAGTTTCACGACATGGATACTTGCATTTGAAATACTGTATGTGCTACATCACTGTCTATAAATCTCTCCATGTTGATAATTTGACTATGGTTAAAAGACTTTAGGAAACAACTGTACATCTTTCACATCTTGTAACAGATTGAAACTTTATTTTTGTGATACTGTCTTCCTCTTATCTAAATCAGTTCCAGAATTAATTCCAGTAGTTCTAATACAGTATTTGATATGAAATAGTGGCTCTGACAGCCAATGTAACCACAGAGAGTGCCTTATGCTTGAAGCAAACATTAGAGTTTTAACTACTACTACTACACTACCAAGAAATGTAACAATGACTTCTTTGTACTTGAGTCACAGCTTTAAATGACATATTGCACTACTAATGAAATTTGTTTCTCATAAGTTTCATATTTTTGTTTCTTGTATAATTGTACTACCGTGCACATAAGTGATTTAGGCTACTTCTTTCTAATTTTTGCGTATTTCCTGAGAAAAGTGGTAACATTTGCTCAAAATCATCTTGTATGAGCGTAAAGCACGAGACTCCTGGGATGGGAAATGTAGCTCATGGTTGTGTGTAGTAGCAGAACGAGAAGGAGAGCATGATGGGACATATACATGATGAAAGTAAGTGGTTTGGAGAGTAATAGTTGCAGAAAATGCATCCAAAGACAACTTCATGTTAAAGATTTAAGTATTCATGACTGAAAAATACCTCAAGCCAGTAACAACGTTTTACTTTTGCATGTGACCCTGCAATTATAATTTGGAATCGGCACTATAATTTCTGTACACTAATTAGAAGTCAGTGTTGTGTACTGACATCTGTCCTTCAGCTCTATTGGCTCATAGAAAAGAATATAATGATATGGCCTGCTGTGTTAAAATGTTCTCTGTTAGCTGTTTAGTCGACAGTGAAGCTGAATTTTTCCTGTTATACTCTGTACCTATTAAGACATTTCCACTATTGACTTACGTGTTGTACATTTTGTAATTTCATATAACATTGTGTATGAAAGTCTGCATTGATTCACAGTGACTTATTGGGGAGAAAGAGACAGAAGTTCGCTGGCTCTAGATTGCTTGTCACTGTAAAAGTATGGTGCTTACAGCACATGGTGCTTTCACACCTATAAATGTATATACATATTCTGATAAATGACAGAGCCTTTACTGAAGTATTTTGTGCTATAGATGTTAATTTGTATATACTGTAAAATATTATAAATAGATCATGCTTATCAAAGAAAGTGAATTCCATATACAATGTATATGAGTCATTCATTCTGCATAAAGAAATGTGATTGAACTCTACCTGAATTTTAAGAGTCCATTAAATATTTATGCAAAAAAGTTTAAGTTGTTCTTTTAACATAACGTTTCCTTGTTTCTCTTCAGAATTTGCCCGTTTCTTTTAGTCACCATAGAGTGCACAATTTTGAGTGTGTATTTCGTACTGGTTGTGCATAGGCTGCCCTGTATTGGATAGTTATCGTAAAAATGTTTTTTTCTTAGTATCATTTTTTTCTCTTATTTCACTGCCTTTGTCTTCTTTCACTTAATTTTATGTAATTTAGAATGGATCAAGTAAGGGATAAGCTCTTACAATAACAATAACAACAACAAAAACAACAACAACAATACAATTTAAGAGTTCAAAAATCTCAAATCTAAATCAATGCAAATTTGTTTGAAATGGACTTAATTCATTCTACCAGTGCACAAATGTAATTATGATTTTAATTTTATGAAATATGTTTAAACATCAGTCACAATAATTATTTAATGGGAAGCAAAAGAGATATGATGGTTACAAGGTGTCCTCGTCACAAGAACAACGTCCTGCAACAAATATGAAATTTACACAATATGAAACTTATTGAAAATGCAGCTAGGAATCAAATAATTACTTTTTTGCAATTCACAAATTATAGTTCCTATTTGCTTTACAGCTGTTTACTCGCACTGCCCCTTGCTCTCTCTCTCTCTCTCTCTCTCTCTCTCTCTCTCTCTCTTTCTAATTCTCTCTCTCCTCCCTCCCTCTCCCCCCCCCTCTCTCTCTCCATTTCTGTCTTTGTTTATCAGAAATTGAGTGAACCACTTATGAATAGTTGATTCAGTGAACATGTGCTGTGAATGCTTTAAGATCAAAGACATCTTCTGGTAAAAGAGCCTTAGTATTTAACACTAAAGGGAATTAATTCACTGAAACCCTTTCTGTAATAGCTCTATATACAAATCTTAATCTAATCTAACCTAATGTCTACAGAGTGAATGCAATACATACACACTCCAAATGCTAATCTTTGCCCAAGTCGGAAAGCACAGAGAAATCTTGTTATTTTAGTAAATCTGGGAATAAAAACATGAAAACACAATAAATTTCAATCCAAGTACATGTACTTGAATTATAGTGGAGCCACAAGCATGGCTTTGTACATTATATATGCGGTCATTTCACTGTGTGGACTACAGAAGATACTCGTTTTCAGTTCAGTTTGACTAATTGTTATAAATAATGGTATGGAAATGGCATTTACTACTAGTGCTGTATGTTGAAATGGGTGCATAGTTTAATGCTACATTTTGTTTTTGTTATATTCGCATCTCACTCTTTCTTCATCTCTTTAGTGCAATAATCACATGACTGAACTGGATCCACGTTCACTATAAGAAAAGCAAGAAAATTTTTTTAATTCCCGTTAATATACAGTGCACGCTTTGTACGATCATAGTCGAAGCATTGCATAGAAGTTTCGTCTCCAGGCAAAAGACTTTTCTCGTTTTTAGTAAATCCCTGTGTCTCATACGTGATGAACCTTTTTCTTTTCTTGTAAACTTCACTGCGTGTGCCACTGTAAATGTTAACTTCCATTTACATCGCAAAACGCCTTCATGAAACTTTCGTAAATCTAGGTTTTATCTGCTATAATAATTAGATGAATGGGTTAAAGAGTACAAGGATAATCTAGATGGATGCAATGACATGCATCCGCTTGTTATTTTGTATTGAGAATTTGCATACATCAAACAAATATGAATAAAACCATAACACTTTTTACTGACTTGTTCCAATTCTTGCACTTTCTCTGACTAACTGTTACAAACATCCTAAGGAAATATTTGAGTTGCTATTAATTCCGCATCCCTAAGAATAAGAAAACATATTGTGTAAGTACATTGTTGCTAAATCCGTTTGAATATAGTAGTTTTTAAAAGCAAGATAAAGTTTTAACTTCAGTTCCTGCTTGGTGTCAGTTTGATAATGGGTAAACAGAGGTTGGTGTACCTGCTGGCTAGTATTAGGAGCAACTGAAATGTTGAGCTAAGATTCTATCCTCACGCAATGCTCAATAAACAGCTTCTAAAACAACAATACTCTTCCATGTAGCTATTCTTATAACTGTGTTTCCTCAGAACATGTTTCTTTGGGGGTTGTAATTTTTTTCCTGGATAAGAACAGACAGTTCTTTTATTGGATAATATATTTTCTGAAGAATATTATTTTGAGGCTAAATTTAACTATAATGTTTATCTTCAATAAACGCTGACCGTTTTGTTAAATGCTGCAAAAATGTCAAAGAAAGCAGAAAACGTAGCAGAGTGCAGGGAAGTCTCACTGTTGCTTGTAAGGTATTGTAAAAGTTACTCCATCTATTTTTTCAGCTACACTTAATGTAAGAAAACATTGTCTACAATCATAGCTTAAAAGTCTAAGTAACATGTGGTACCAATGCATCATTTACATTTGGATAACATGTATACTCTCACATTCCAATACAATACCCCGATTTCCAGTAACCCACAATATACTCTAGAAACCTCCAGGCAACACATGGTTTATGCTGAGAAAGAAGTCGTTGTTTTCACTTACATACTAGAGACCTATACACTAGAGGTTCCCAGCCCCATGTATGGTTTGTATTAAGACAGATATTGTTTTTACCTATAGAAGTTAAGGTATTCAGTATTGTACACAGACGTATTTGACTACACTAGAATCTGTAACTGAATAGATCTTCGACTTTCGCAAAAAAACGATGCATCGACTCGAAACACTGATACAGCAACGTGGCAACAACAGTCTGCGTAGGAAAAGACCAAGAACACACAGGTTATGACTGCACGTAGTGGCCATTTGGCACTCAGTATTTCAGTCACCAAGAAAGAGGATGGTGAAGCTAACAAATATGGATCACAGTAGGTGTGCCGAGAGATGGAACTGTTCATATCGTCACTTCACGACTGTGAAGAAGGCTCCACGAAAGAAGAAACATACAGTGGGTGTGCAGGTAAGGCGTACCACGTGCTGCAACAAAGCGCCAGGATCGCTTGGTCTACAGTATCCTAACAGCATAGTACCTCCACCGATTACAGACTTTGCAGCAGTCTCTGACTCAGTCTTCCCTCAAATTGTGTATCGACAGCTTCGACATTTTGCTCTGTACTTCTGGTGACCTACGTGATGCCATCAACTCGTATAAAGGCACACTGCTACTAAATAACTTGCTCAAATTCTTCGGAGTAGCGCTCTAATGGTAATTAGCACGAAACCCTCGTGAGGTAACCGTCCAACTGAAACACCACAATCAACAAGTTTTTTTTGAGCCATCAGTCTTCTGTCTGGTATGATGCGACCCGCCACAAATTCTTCTCCTGTGCCAAACTCTTCATCTCTCAGAGTAGCACTTGCAACCTACATCCTCAATTATATGCTGGATGTATTCCAATTTGTGCCTTCCTCTACAGTTTTTGCTCTCTACAGCCCCCTCTAGTACCACGGAAGTCATTCCCTGATGTCTTGACACGTCTCCTACCATCCTGTCCCTTCTCCTTGTCAGTGTTTTCCACATATTCCTTTCCTCTGTAGCATCACATCTCAACTGCTTCGATTCTCTTTTGTTCCGTTTTTCCCACAGTCCATGTTTCACTACCATACAATTCTTTGCTCCAGACGTACGTTCTTAGAAATTTTTTCATCGAATTGAGACCTATGTTTGATAACAGTAGGCTTTTGTTGGTGAGGAAAGTCCTTATTTCTTGTGCTAGTCTTCTTTTGATGTCCCTCTTGCTCCGTCCGTCATTGGTTATTTTGCTGCCTAGGTAGTAGAATTCCTTAACTTCATCTACTTTGTGGTCATCAATCCTGATGTTAAGTTTTTCCTTGTTCTTATTTCTGCTATTTCTCATTACTTTCGTCTTTCTTCGATTTATTTACATCACTGCTTCTTCAATGTCCAGACTGGACAGTAGGGGCGAAAGACAACATCTCTGTTTTACCCTCTTTTTTAATTCGAGCATTTCGTTCTTGGTTGTTCACGCACCATTTTACATTATGGAACGCTTTATCCAGGTCGACAAATCCTATGAACGTGTCTTGGTTTCTCTGAAGTATTGCTTCCATTATCAACCGCAACGTCAGAATTGCTTCTCTGGTGCCATTACCTTTCCTAAAGCCAAAGTGATCGTCATCTGACACATCATCAATTTTCTTTTTCTTTTCAGAACAGACTATAACCATTGGAACTATTAACCGACTTAACTCTGCGGCGGCCCCCCTCCACTATTCTCCATACCTTCAAAATTTTAATCTGATGTATTTTCTCCTACACCAATGTAGTATAGTTATCTGCTCTGCTGTGTTGCTCCCTCCATCTCATTGAATGAGATGCGTTCCACCTCGCTTTCTGCATCTGTTTATCTTCGTCGACATGGATCCCTTACGGTCTCATCAAATTCTCAGCCTTCTTCACTCACATAAAAACTCCACATCTATACATTTTATAAAAATGGATGTATATGTATAATTGTTCGGCATCTCCTCTAGTTTCAACCAAACATCATACACATATCACTTGCTGTCTGGAAAAAAACGGGGTGAGGACAATCTACCTATCAAAAGGATAGAAATAGGGATGAAAAAGCAGTGCAGCCGATGATGCACCAATACTCACAATTTTGTCATCCAGTGTTTGAGAATTGGAGCAATTAGTAACTTGCAACAAACGTCACACATAATTTCAAGGCTTTACGAAACATTTTCTCGCTGACAACCCACAGAATGTTAATGCAGTATGACTGCCGTATCAGACAACACGTTGTAGTTCATTACTTCTTTTCTACTAACTTTATTCGCAACACGTTTCACAGACAGTATCCATGTAAGTCGCTGAATGTACCTACAAAGGTATGTCATTGTACGACACATAGGTCAGGAGATATGACGTCATAAACCGTGACAAACACTGCCGCATCATGCACGACGTTTTAATTTATTGCTTCTTTACTACTAACTCTGCTCACAACACATTTTGCAGACAGTAACCACATGTAACTCGAAATGCACCTGCAAAATCATAACATAGTACAGCCCGTAGCTTAGGAGATATGACGTGATAAACATTGAGTTGTGTGAAAATAAAACTGTTGGGTGAAATTCGCTAGAGATTCAGTTATGTTAAATACATGTAAAAGCTCATTATAAACCGCTGCAACTATTTTAACCAAATTTTATAAGCATGTTAGGAAGAATCTGGAAAAAAATACTGTATGTTTATGGGGTGGGGGGGGGGGGGGGAGGAGGGGAAGCGTGATAATGTTGAGAGAGAAGGAGGAGGAGAAGATGGACAGACTGCAAGGGGAACGATGAGACTGGCACAGATAGGAGGAGATGGACAGAGAGAAGGGAGAGAAAAATGTACAGAGAAAGGAGAGTGGATGGTCAAAGAAAAGAATGTGGAGAAGGTAGACAGAGACAAGATCAGGAAGAGATAGGCGGAGAGAGGGAGGAGAAATGGATATAGAGGAGGAGAAACAGACATAGAAAGGGAAGAGGACGAGACGGACGGAGAAAGGATGGAGGAGGAAATGTACACAGAGTTGTGGGAGAAGGAGATGGATAGAGAGTGGGGAAGGAGAAGATGGATAAAAAGGGAGAGGAAGAGGAGATGAATTAGAGGGGGATGGAGAGGGGAGGAGCAGAAGGGAAGAGGAGGAAGAGGAAACGGACAGAGGGAGGGGGAGGGGATGGCGAGAGACAATGATTGGACAATCGACTGTTTTTAACAATCGATTGATCAGTTGATTGTTTTTTCACTCAGTCGGTTTTTTTCAGTCCAATGAAACAACCAAATGAGACTAGTCTCAGCGCGCATGTCAGTTATACGACTGTTTTCACTCACTCACCGTGTTTGAGTGGTTTCATTCAGTATGAGACAACAGACTGAAACAATCTGCGTCGGTTGCGGCCGTTTTATGATGGTTTTCACCCACTCACTGGGTTTGAGTGTTTTTATTTACACACTTTTTCAATCTTTTCCATTGTACATGAACCTTGACTGGGGTTGACACCTTTTTTATAGACAAATAAATCTTATTTCAAGGAGATGTGATTAACAAGTAGTGTTTCTGAAAGTAAAGTACGTTCAAAATATACATATTTACTTACTGAAATACGAATTTTCATTCTTTTAGCATCAAATATCAATATTTGTTAGGTATTAAAAGTTTAATAACTGGTGCTGCACTGTAAATTTGTGTGTATATAAAAGAACAATCACTTTTTATCACGTTTTTATTAGGTCGGTTTCTTGTCTGTTACTTTCGGTACAGATTTTACAATTGATTTTAAATTAGTTTCTCGATTAACTAGAGACTTGAAACTTTCAACTGAGCTCAGAAGTGGATGACATACGAACTCACTTTATTTTCTTTGACAAATAGTAGATATTTGGTGTAAAACTGCTGTTTCCGTGTTTTTTTTTTTTTTGTTCCTGCCGCTAATATTTCGCATTTAAAACCATTGCTGCTAACCTTCCCTGTGACCTCGAATCTCTCTAGTTTTCACATTCGCGGCCTTGTCCCGACAGCAGTGTTGCCAGCTTAGTGGATTTTCCACTAAAACTGGTGGTTTACACCTTTCTTTTAGTGGCGGAATATTGTTTTTAGTGGCTGGTGGATTTTATAGTGGTTTAGTAGAATTCAGTTTCAGTTACTGAAAATGCAGTCTCTCAGTCAGTAAGAAAATGATATGTTTCGAAATGTGTTATTTCTACTTTATTTGATTTCAGGAGTATCTAACTTTTGCTGCGAAGACAACACTGATGCATTACAATGTGACATGAAACGAACCTTCACACTCGTTAGACTACATGCGAGGATTCCCTGTAGAATGAGCAGTACTTTGTAGCACCTACTTATAGTTCATTTCACGAGCGAAGGCGGCTTGCACAGGTGCAGGGAGCAAGCGGCTTCAAACAATGGGTGCTCACTTTTTTCACTGTCGCTTCGAAAAATCACTGAGCGTTTGGTGGCTCACGCAGTGTAGTGTCAGTCACGTCATATGCGCAGAAAAAGTAATTCGGCTGTCGTCGTTCGTGGTGTGCACTATACAGTTGTTACTCTCAGTGTACGGTATTATCTCAGGACTTCATACGTGCACAATTACGCCGAAACCACAATATACTCAAAAGTTTCTGTATTCTTTGCCTCAAGACCCACACTTAAGAGATTGGCTTCAAGTTATTGAAAGTGCTACGGGTCAGGCAGTAAAGTGCAAATTTTTTGGTACAGTTTTAAGGAGTTCCTATGGAGATTTGAAGTCTCATGGGATGTCAAAGAAGCATCTATAAAATAAAAAGGTAAGCAACCTTTTGTTTGCTAATTAGCCATTCATTAATGCCTTTGACCACTCTTTGACTAAGTAAATTGTTGCAGGTTGCAACTATGCAGCCTAAAACTGCGTTTAAGTCACAGCCCATTGGGAATAAGAAAAAAAAACAAGCAATACTTGCATTAATCACAGCCATACATACTAGTATACATGTAGTAGACCATTTGGAAGAGGTAATTAATTCCAGTCATGAAAAAAATATCGAAAAAGTTCGGCTGTACCGAACTAAGTGCAACTCAGTTATAAAAAACGTTTTAGCACTTCATTTCACTGACGTTCTAAAACAAGACTGCAAAGATCTACCATTTAGCTAAAGCGGAGTTATTGAACGCAGTTTACCGAAATTCCTTCACCAGGGAAGACGAAGAATTTGAAACACGAGCAGCAGCTATCATGAGTTACTTAGAAGTAGATACCTTAGGGGCTGCGAAGCAACTCAAATCAATTGATACGGGCAAGTCTTCAGGTCCAGATTGTATACCGATTAGGTTCCTTTCAGATTACGCTGATACAATAGCTCCCTACTTAGCAATCATATACAACCGCTCGCTCACCGATAGATCTGTACCTACAGATTGGAAAACTGCGCAGGTCGCACTAGTGTTTAAGAAGGGTAGTACGACTAATCCATCGAACTACAGACCTATATCATTGACGTCGGTTTGCAGTAGGGTTTTGGAGCATATACTCTATTCAAACATTATGAATCACCTCGAAGGGAACGATCTATTGATACGTAATCAGCATGGTTTCAGAAAACATCTTTCTTGTGCGACGCAGATAGCTCTTTATTCGCACGAAGTAATGGCCGCTATCGACAGGGGATCTCAAGTTGATTCCGTATTTCTAGATTTCCGGAAGGCTTTAGACACCGTTCCTCACCATCGACTTCTAATCAAGCTGCGGGCCTATAGGGTATCGTCTCAGTTGTGCGACTGGATTTGTGATTTCCTGTCAGGAAGGTCGCAGTTCGTAGTAATAGACGGCAAATCATCGAGTAAAACTGAAGTGGTATCAGGTGTTCCCCAGGGAAGCGTCCTGGGACCTCTGCTGTTCCTGATCTATATTAATGACCTGGGTGACAATCTGGGCAGCTCTCTTAGGTTGTTCGCAGATGATGCTGTAATTTACCGTCTAGTAAGGTCATCCGAAGACCAGTATCAGTTGCAAGCGATTTAGAAAAGATTGCTGTATGGTGCGGCAGGTGGCAGTTGACGCTAAATAACGAAAAGTGTGAGGTGATCCACATGACTTCCACAAGATATTCTCAAGGCTGTCAATTCAACTAAGTACCTGGGTGTTAAAATTACGAACAACTTCAGTTGAAAAGACCACATAGATAATATTGTGGGGAAGGCGAGCCAAAGGTTGCGTTTCATTGGCAGGACACTTAGAAGATGCAACAAGTCCACTAAAGAGACAGCTTACACTACACTCGTTCGTCCTCTGTTAGAATATTGCTGCGCGGTGTGGGATCCTTATCAGGCGGGATTGACGGAGGACATCGAAAGGGTGCAAAAAAGGGCAGCTCGTTTTGTATTATCACGTAATAGGGGAGAGAGTGTGGCAGATATGATACGCGAGTTGGGATGGAAGTCATTAAAGCAAAGACTTTTTCGTCGCGGCGAGATCTACAGTATTTACGAAATTTCAGTCACCAACTTTCTCTTCCTACATAGGTAGGAATGATCATCAAAACAAAATAAGAGAAATCAGAGCTCGAACAGAAAGGTTTAGGTGTGAAACTTCCTGGCAGATTAAAACTGTGTGCCCGACCGAGACTCGAACTCGGGACCTGTGCCTTTCGCGGGCAAGTGCTCTACCAACTGAGCTACCGAAGCACGACTCACGCCCGGTACTCACAGCTTTACTTCCGCCAGTACCTCGTCTCCTACCTTCCAAACTTTACAGAAGCTCTCCTGCGAACCTTGCAGAACTAGCACTCCTGAAAGAAAGGATATTGCGGAGACATGGCTTAGCCACAGCCTGGGGGATGTTTCCAGAATGAGATTTTCACTCTGCAGCGGAGTGTGCGCTGATATGAAACTTCCTGGCAGATTAAAACTGTGTGCCCGACCGAGACTCGAACTCGGGACCTGTGCCTTTCGCGGGCAAGTGCTCTACCAACTGAGCTACCGAAGCACGACTCACGCCCGGTACTCACAGCTTTACTTCCGCCAGTACCTCGTCTCCTACCTTCCAAACTTTACAGAAGCTCTCCTGCGAACCTTGCAGAACTAGCACTCCTGAAAGAAAGGATATTGCGGAGACATGGCTTAGCCACAGCCTGGGGGATGTTTCCAGAATGAGATTTTCACTCTGCAGCGGAGTGTGCGCTGATATGAAACTTCCTGGCAGATTAAAACTGTGTGCCCGACCGAGACTCGAACTTGGGACCTTTGCCTTTCGCGGGCAAGTGCTCTACCATCTGAGCTACCGAAGCACGACTCACGGCCGGTCGTCACAGTCTTACTTCTGCCAGTATCTCGTCTCCTACCTTCCAAACTTTACAGAAGCTCTTCTGCGAACCTAGCAGAACTAGAACTCCTGAAAGAAAGGATACTGCGGAGACATGGCGTAGCCACCGCCCTGGGGGATGTTTCCAGAATGAATGCTAGGTTCGCAGAAGAGCTTCTGTAAAGTTTGCAAGGTAGGAGACGAGATACTGGCAGTAGTAAGACTGTGAGGACGGAGCGTGGGTCGTGCTTGGGTAGCTCAGTTGGTAGAGCACTTGCCCGCGAAAGGCAAAGGTCCCGAGTTCGAGTCTCGGTCAGGCACACAGTTTTAATCTGCCAGGAAGTTTCATATCAGCGCACACTCCGCTGCAGAGTGAAAATCTCATTCAGGTTTAGGTGTGTTTTTCCCGCGCGCTATTCGGAAGTGGAATGGTATAGAGATAGTGTGATTGTGGTTCGATGAACCCTCTGCCAAGCACTTAAATGTGAATTGCAGAGTAATAATGGAGATGTAGATGTATCTTATTAACTGATGAATCTACTGATATTCCTGTACATAAATACTTGGGATTGATTATAGCTTATTGCCGTAAATTACACGAAAAAATAGTATATACATACCTTGACCTTGCTGAACTGCGCGAGTGTAATGCTGAAGCTATTGCCTCTTCTACAAAGAAAACACTTCAACGACTCGATTTGTGACTTGAAAATGTAATTGGCTTTGGTACAGATAATGCTTCTTTCATGGTTGGAGTAAATAACGGAATATTTACGAAATTGAAAAAAGAGGTTCCACAACTGATTTTAGTACGTTTCTTGTGCCATTCCTTGAAACTGGCTGTTTCAGCTGCTGCAAAAGAATTTTTACCGAGAAATTTGGAGTTTTTAATTAAAGAGACATATGATTGGTTTAGTCGCTCCTCTTCCAGACATTCTCTGTATAAGGAGCTATACAAAACCATCAACGATGGGCAGAAACCGTTAAAATAGTTCAAGCGTGACAGACAAGGTGGTTATCAATAGAATCCGCTGTATCAAGAATATACACGCATTGGTCAGAGCTAAAAACACATTTTTCCGTAGCTTAAGTGTAGGAAAGGTGTCACATGGCAAAGTTATTGCACATGATGTATGCGAACGAGATTAATTACGCATATATTTCAATTTTTATATCCAATATTAATGGAAATAAATACAGTCAATAAAATATTTGACTGGAAAGATGCGTATCACACCAGACTCTTTGAGTTGGCCAACATGGTAGATATGTATGCTTGTCACCAAAGTTACGTATGCTGCAAATAAAGTTAGTATTTTTACTCAGAATATTCTTGATTTCTTCGGTCGAAGATGTATGGGATTCCGCTTTGAAAAGCACTGGCTTGAGATGAGAGAAAAAGGATTACCATGGGAAGATTAAATGTTGCATAATCGGTGCATAACATGTACAGTAAGTCTGATTGAAGAAATAAAAAACAGGTCACCAGATAATTCAACGTTGATCAAAAAATTTCCAGGATAAGTGTTGAACATGCACTTAATCATACAGTTAATCACAACAAAGATATAATGGCTTAGTTCAATGAAAGTGTAGAATTTATAGCAAGACTGAATGATCAGTGGCGACAAATTCATTTGCTGACCTGGATCGAGACCAAAGATGCATAAAAATTTTGGAAAGATGTATTGCATTTCAGTGCTGCTCAAGAGGAATCCATATTTGAGGAACCAGTGACTTATGGGATTACTATCCTAATACTGCCTCATTTCAATGGGAAGGTTGAGAGACGATTAGCATTATGAACGTAATAAAAAACAAGCAGAAGAATAGAATGAAGTCAAATCTTTCAACTGCTGAACTAAGAATACCCTGTGGTTTGAGGTTGTAAGGAAAATGCTGCAACGAATATGAAATTCCAATAAACGATGATAGGGAGAGACGCGTAATATACAAGCCAAGACGGAATATAAGAGTGGACGACCAAGAACCAAGTGCTCGTATGAAAAACGGTGTAAGAGAGGGATGTAGTCTTTCACCCTTACTATTCAATCTTGACATCGAAGAAGGAATGATAGAAATAAAAGAGAGGTTCAGGAGTGGAATTAAAATTTCAAGGTGAAAGGATTCAATGATTCGATTCACTGATAACACTGCTATCTGAGTGAAAGTAAAGAAGAGCTACATAATCTGCTGAATAAAGTGAAGAGTCTAATAACTACAGAATATGGGCTGAGAGTAAATCGAAGAAGGACGAAAGTAATGAGAAGAGCAGAAATGACAGCATCAGGATTGATGGTAACGAAGTAGATGAAGTTAAGGAATTCTCTTACCTAGGCAGCAAAATAACCAAGGACTGATGGAGCAAGGAGGACATCAAAAGCAGACTAGCACTGGCAAAAAGATCATTTCTGGCCAACAGAAGGCTGCTAGTATCAAACATAGACCTTAATGTGAGGAAGAAATTTCTGAGAATGTAAGTTTGGAGCACAGAATTGTATGGTTATGAAACACGGACTGTGGGACAACCAGAACAGAGCGGAATCGAAGCATTTGAGATGTGGTGCTATTGACGTGGACTGATATGGTAAGGAATGAGGAGATCCTCAGCAGAGAGAGTTAAAGAGGAGGAAGACTAACAGAAGATTTCAATACACACGTACCCAGAAAGCGCTTGGTACTCAGCTAGTATGTTATGCAAGAAACCCATTGTTTTCCTACTTATTTCGCATGCCGCCTCGCTCATACCAATAAACCCCCCAAAACCTACATCTACACAGACCCCATGACGTCTGCTAAGGAATCTAAATCCAACTCCCTCTCATAGACAATGAAATATATTTAGAACAGCTCGACCTCTTGCCTCTGTATGCAACTAAACACCATGGCTTCCGTTCAACACGTTTCCTTACTCTTTCACACTATAAGCCAAAGTCAAGTTCCACTCACAGTAATCTACTCTGTTTCAGTCTCATATCATCCATCACACCCCGCCAACTCATCTGCCCTGTCCTCCACACGTACAATCCACCACGTTATTTGCGATGACTGTGAAAACATCATATACTTCATTCCGTAACAAAGCTAATGCTAAAGGAATTAGAAGATAATACACCTACACATCAAATGAGGATGATTGTCGCAAGACGCGACATTAGCTGCAACGGTCAACAAAATCTGTTTGTGAAACTGTTGGTGACGTGCTGACACACTGCCACATTATAATGCAGTGTTTCCCAGTTTAGGACAGAATATTTATTCTATTGAGGGCACTCCTCACACTCGTTAACCACTTCCTCACCTTCAGACACAACTGTTGCGTTGGAAAAATTGGGTTAGTGATCTTGGATACCTTTAACCTGGTTCTGAACAAGTGCAAGTTAGTCAACAACTGCAGAGTCCGGTTGCTAAATTGCAAGGTCTTCTAAATCGGCATGCTTTAGTGGATGTAGTAAGTCAGAGTCGGGACCAGGTTTCTAACACCCAATGTGGTTTGAATAATCCTTGTCAGGTATTACTTTCTCCTCAGTGTATTCCTATGAGTAATTTCAGCAAACTATCGCACTCAATGGTAATTTTATTGAAGGAAATTGGTAAGTTTTCCACTGATTCCTTGAGTCACATCGAGGCAGTTTTATGGCTTTCTATTAAATCTGAATCATGCTGATTTGAATTTGTCTTATGATCATGTTCTTCAGTTATTGTATCCGTTAACTTGTGGGATATTGAGTCAAATATTTTCCGATATTTTGCGCGAGGCAAAGGGGTTGGAGTGATTTCAAACTGTCCCACTGTTGGAACGAGTTCGAGTGTAAGCATTATTGGTGGGTACAATCAAGTAACGTGCCCTTAAGTAAATAAACTGAACGGATCCGAACCGATGTTTTGGCCTCAGAAATACAAATTCCGAAGGGTGAAATTGTCGACCTCCCATCGTCTTTGCTAGCAAACCTTCTACCTTTGACCAATTACGTGCTTTTGTTTCGAGCATTGAGAGATTTAGTCACACTGATAATCAATGAGTTCAGCAATTTTTCGGTTGTTTGGGAGCTAGCGGCAGTTCGGTGCAACCTAAATTCGATAGTCTCCGACGACAACGATCTAAAGTCTGTTTTTGTTGCTGGAATGTGCGACATTTTCTTCGTGAATGTCCAATTTACGAAAAGGGGAGGTAGAGAGTTTATGGTGTCAGAAGTTGAGAAAGGAGTTCATACCTCCCTTTCCTAGGGGTATGTTGAATTGTAGGCGTAGTGTGTGTGTGTGCTCAGTTGAGTCATGAACCAGTTATAATCCATGTTGATTCTAGGAGCTCAGTATTGCTGCTGGACTGTCGTTGGTACCTTGAATATCGATATTTACGCAAGTTTGCTCCCTTAGAAACTTCTTTTCGAAAGTGTCGATCTATTAGCAACCATCAACCGCTTTTAGTCAGCGGGTTGGTTAGTTAGATTATCGTGAAGCTTTCCTGGCCGCTTAAGTCTTTAGTGAATACGAATTTATCTGTTAATATGATCCCAGGCTGTCATTTTATATCCCGCACGGGATTGATGTTGGATAATCAACAACGCTCTATTTGTCGTAAATTTTGTTCTGGCGTGCGAATCTGTTTATGCTCGTGTAGTATTTCATTGCCAATGTGTTGTGTTTTGCCTATTAATGAGTGTTACGAGCTGAGTTATTTGGAGCGACAGGAAAGGGATAAATTTTCGTGCGAGCGCAATAAGTTCCTGAAATCATCACCAATAAGCTTATGACTAACAACATCCAGTACTAAATTCGGTCGGCTGACGATGTTCCGGTTCGCCAGTCACCCTACAGGATAGCCCCCCTCCCCCCCTCCCCCCCCCCCCATCCGGATGAAGAGCCGGCGTGGGTACCCTGACTGACACTATGCAGTGTGAAGATGTCATAAGACCTACTACCACCCCCTACGGGTCACCAACGACCTTGGTACCTAAGAGTAGTTGATTACAGATTGGTGAACAAAAAGTGGCCTTGTAATCTGTGCCTTCAGCTGATATTCATCTTTGTTTCACATGGTTCTCTGGGTTTGGATTTGAACCAAGCCTGTTACCAAATTCCCCAACAGAGGATTCCAAGCGCATTACTGCATTATGTACTGACTGGAATCTATTCGAATTTAACAGAGTTCCGTTTGGTTTGTTGTTGGATAGGGTGCACAGTGACTTAAAATCTAAGCGTGTATACAACTATTTGGACGATTTTGTTATCTACAGCCCCAACTTTGAGGAACACTTGAGGCATTTGGAAGTAGTGGTAGAGAGGTTTAGGGACGTACGTTTTATGGTGAAATCTTCCAAGGTTACCTTGGCCCACTGTCAGATTTCCGTCCTACGCCACTTACTCTCTGCCAAAGGGCTTAGACTATATCAGGAGCGTACGAAGGATCTGTGAAAATTTCCCCTTCCTGTTAATAAAAGGGAATTGCCAGACTTATTGGGATGGCCATCAGTTTCCGCAAATATGTGCTTAACTTCACGCAACTGTGCGCCCCTCTTAATGAGTGATGCAGGAAAGGAGTTAGTTTCCGATGGGATCAAACTCACCAGGCATCCTTCGAAGCCCGTCCTGGCTATCTCAAAGTTCGATATGCCCTTTGCGGTCCTAACTGACGCCTCTACTTAAGGGGTAGCGGCAGCCCTCCTCCAAGAGTAGTAAGGAGAATGTAGACCAGTGGCCTGTGGACCTAGAAGGTTGTCCCCGGCAGAGCTTAAGTATTCTGTCTACGAAAGGGAGGCGCTTGCGGTTCTTTTCGCATTATGAAAGTTTAGGTTTTACCTTGAGCATATCGAATTTTTACTTTGATAATCAAGACGGGTCGTATAGCTCGCTGGGCAATTCAAATTTTTGGCTTTACAATTCAAGGTGATACATATCTGTCACCGACAATCATGTCGCCGACGCCTTGAGTCGGATGTTTGAGGTTGGGGCTCAGCAGTCCGGTCCAGAGGATTGTGTAGGGTGGTTTCTATCTGAAGTTCTAGACCTTTTGGAATCCTCAGGCAAAGACAGGACAGTGATCTCAGCATTAAGGCCAATTAGAATAAATTATTGAATGGGTAACAAGTGGCCGGTCAATTCATGCATGAAGACCTGGATGGTTGTTATGAGGCAGTTCAGGTGGTTTCGAGATCTGTTTGCCCAGTTAGCTCATCCAGCCTGTGTTCCAGTACTGTCATCATACGGTAGTTTGAGGGACTCTTGGGTGTCTACAAAACCATCGCCAATATTAAGCTCCAAGACTGTCCTTTCTTATAGAAGAATGTCCAGCGGGTGGTGAGTGAGTGTGAAGTCTGCAAAAGAGCCAAACTAAATTTTAGCCTCGGTAAAAGTCTTCTACAATTCACTAGGAAAACATATCCCATGGATAAGTGGTTCATCGATTATATTGGTTGAAACCCAGGCAACGTGTTCAGGATAGGAACAACGCCTGGATCAGATAGTTCTTCGTTTTCACCAGATCAATAACATGAAAACCATCAGAATCATAGTGACATATAAAGTGAAAAACTACTGAGATTTACCGATATAAGCAAAAGGAAACAATATTCAATAAGTACAAAGCGTCTGAGTTTATAACAGTAAAAATGAAATTTGCATCGTAATTTACAAAGTTCATGAGTTAATCCCGCCAAACTCCACAGCCTACAACCCTGGCGGCAGTCGCTCAACCCAGGTGCAGCTCCAAGGAACAAGGCAATTACTCAACTTTTGCTTGGTATGACAGACGACGCCTTGCGTTGGGCAGGATGCCGCCAAGGTAGCGGCCCAGAAGCCACCGCTGCAAACACCAAGGTAGACTCGCGTGGTTTGCAATCAACAGTGAACATAAATCACATGCGAGGCAGCACCGTCAAACAGTAACAAAATATACACTCACAAATGATGAGACACGCTTTAGCAGGATAAATACAACTCGTAACCTTAGATAAAGCAAATACTTAAAGCCAAAATTAAATAAATAAACTAATATGTGTGTGTATACGTATGTATGTATTATTAATGTGTATGTACGCCTTCACAAGACTTTTAATCAGATCAGGTAAAACTCGCTAAGATTGAATGGGCTTTGTCGTACACAATAAATACATGTGCGTCTGTCTAGACAAGATGATAAGCCAATACGTGTACTGACAAGGTGCAGGTACAAACAGAGAAGCTGCAGTTAAACCCTTAAGCAAGGCAGAAAATTTCACTCAGTAGTAGCCCTACGTAATTCAGTTATGACTACAACACATCAACGTAGGTTAGAATGCATACACTTTACTAAATCACATTCAGATTTCAAATTCATACCGAGTACCATGACATTACCACCGAGTACAGTCACACTCACCGGTATTATCACTGCAGTTCATAACATCGCACCCCAAGCGGGTGCACAAAAGCGGTTTACCAATTAAGAGGACCACGTGACTTCAAAGAAGACTCACTATGAACCATTGGCCACTCTCAAACCAAGGCATACTGCAGAAGGAACAAATACGTATTGTTCACTGTGCAAAATAATATTGCGCCAAATTTCCTTTAAGCAGTTAAACCACAGGGCCAGATGTTCCATAGACAGTATGTTATTGTGTACTCTCTCCGCAGTCAACTATACTTTTAACTCCTTCCAAATAACAAAAGGAGGCCTCCGTCACCAGAATTCCAGAGCGCGACCCCCGTCACCTTCTTTAGCGGCTGCCCACATTCAACAAGTCACTTGGCGATCCGGCTGGATACAGGCGTTGTCCATCCCAAATCGGCCCAACCGAACCCCCCCCCCCCCCCCCCTCCAGGCTCTGCTGCTCCAGCCCCCCTCCTTCCGTCACATGCCGTTCACAGTTCACTCCGCCGCGCCGAGCCTTCACACCTCAACCAGGAAAACCAAAGATACGTCACAAGGGAGGTGACTATCGGTACCGGTGCCAGAGGTAGTTAGGCCAGCAAACCGAGCCGCCGCGGCTCATTGCTCCTTTGTCTTGCACTTACGATGGTAACTGGTATGTACTCGGGGTGGTGGACTCCTCAAGCTTCTGCTCGTTAACTCCTAGTTGTGGAGTTATGGCTCCTACTACTATTGGATATCTGCCGGGAATAATTTCCATCTTTGGACTGCGATGGTATCTGGTGCCTGATAGTGCCCCAGCTTTTAAATCTAATGGCTTTAGAAGATTTTGTTTTGAGGAGGCTGTCCATCGTGTGACAGCTAACCCCTATTCTCCTCAACCAACCCTTGTGGAAAGTGTTAGCCGAAATTTGGAAGGGGCTCTTATTGCCTTCCGTATTGATTCGCAGAGTAAGTGGGATCGCTCCGTGGGGTGGCTTGCTTCTGCCTTTAATACCGCCCAACATGAGCCATTGACTGCTACCTCTGCTTGCATTGTGTTGGGCTACAAAGTTAATTCATCTCTAGCCAGTTTGTGGTCAGTTAATAATTTGCTCCTGGAGCGTATTGACGCTAAGATTCTGCAGGAAAATTGGAGGAAGGCACATCGAAATACTCAGCGGCTCCATTAGAGGCTGGCCGATCGTTATAATCAGGGGCATAGAGAATTTAACGGTAAGGTGGGAGATCGGATTTTTGTGCTCAACCCTAGTGTTAATCAGAAAGCGAGGAAGGACTGTTCTAGTAAGTAAATACTCTCAGTGTTGTGTCCCTTTGAGATCGTGTGAGTATGGAGTTTGGCCAGCTTGCTTCTGCACCATCTTGAGCCAGGTAAGCTGTCCGGGGCTCACGTCTCGAGGGTTAAGGAAGACAAGCCTCCTCTCTGAATACTCAACAGATAAAAAAGGGCAGGCGGTTTCTGCGGTTTTGGCAGGGAGGTTGATCTAAGCGCCTCAACTTCCTTTGAAGTCCCAGGGACTGCCTGTTTTCTGTTTGTTCACTTGAGATGTCCTTGTTCTCGTGGAGGCGCTGGCCTCGCGGCGGCAGATCGATTTCAGCGACGGTGGCTGCGAGAGGGCGAGATAGGCAGTACGGCGGGCGGAGTGATCGATGTCAGAGAGTCTGATGGAATGGCTCTTGCCGAACGGAAGTGGCAGCATGATTTAGGATACGACTGCCAGAATGGACAGGAAGAGGCCCAGTGGCCTTGCAGAACGAGAGGCCCACAAGTATTTCTGTTGGGTGAAAGGGGATCATGCTCCACCCTCATCAATTTTCCACCATTTAGTGATCTTCTTTAACTTTTGTTATTTGGTGGAACGGTTGTTGTGTTCTGATCCCGTCCACAAATTCTCAGTATTGTTACAAAACTCTGACTGATGGTTTAGCTGCTTGGTTACATGAATTACCGAAAGAATGCGCCTTGATGGCAGTTGTTTCATTTTCATCCAATTAATCTGAAGGCCCACCAGATGTTCCATTCTAGATATTTCCTGACATCTTTGAGGTAGTGGGTGTGTATCCTTAAATCCCACATTTCCACCAAGTTGGGCGGTTGTTTCGGTTAACCTTCCATCTGCTGGTCACCTCTTTGAGTTGTTCTGGTTGTCCGTAATCTCTCTCTTGTGTTTTGTTTCGATACAGTCGTTTGGGGTTGCGGGTCTGGCTTTCTGCCTGTTGCCTTTTGAGCCCATGATAGATCAGTGCTTCCATAGTGACTAGGATTTCACAAATGCACTGCTCTACTTCGGACTGGACTTGTTTTCCCATCCTATGTGTGTTTATTAATACAACTTCAGGACAAGTGGTATGGAACCGAGCGTTAACACACGCCTTAGTGTGTTGTAGTTTTGCCAGCGTGAAGTCGATGCTGCTCTGACGGGGTGGAATGACGCCCGGACCTGTGACAATCAAGGAACGACGGTTGTGCAAATGGCTCACCGAATCAGTAGTTACGTAAAGCAATTTATATGCGTTTGCAAATTGAGTTGAAAGCACACATTGGTTGGGTCTCTTAAATGGTTGTTCTCCTGAATGGTTAATACCTTTAAAAAAAATTCTGTTGCGTGCTTAACTGAGAGAAAAATGTAAGATTCTCCTTAGCATTGTGCCCTCACTGGGAATTACCAAATTGGCAATCGCCGATAATCTTAACCTTCTTGCGAAGGGTTTCGCCTGATGGCGACTGTACCTGATGACAAGGAACAGGACTATAATTTCGTAAGCGTGAAATAAGTGAAACAGTAACAACAGCAAAGCAAAAGGGTTTTGAAATATCGTTCCACTAAGACCAAAGTAAACTGTAATTATATATAGATGGGGTCACCATCGTAATTATACAATGCCGTATCAAGTTTTGTGGCAAAGCGGAAATGAACTTTACCTAAGAATACTAACCTCACTTGATATCCTACTAATCTCAAAAATGTCTCTGGGCACTATGGGACTTAACTTCTGAGGTCATCAGTCCCCTAGAACTTAGAACTACCTAAACCTAACTAACCTAAGGACATCACAAACATCCATGCCCGAGGCAGGATTCGAACCTGCGACCGTAGCGATCGCTCGGTTCCACACGATAGCGCCCAGAACCTCACAGCCACTCCGGCCGACCTACTAATCTCTTTTAAATTTACTCTCAGTATTATACAGTAACTTATCCTGGAAATCAACACAACAGCTAACCCTTACGCAGAAAATAGAACGGCCAATAAATGCAACAGTACACACTGTCTCACAATAACACTTACTACTGGCAAAAACTAGTATACAATATAATGAACAAATACAGAAGGGCATATGAACCTACTAACAAAGTCTGGAATTGGGATGAACTACTACAAAAAAGATCGTGATTTGAAACAGTGCTGATTACTACAGGCTTCAGAAATTTGTACATGAAGTTACTCTATACAAAGGGGCAGTACAGTTATTATTTATAAGGAAAGTTTTGGTGCAGAATAAATGATTGTACTGATTGCTACCCTTGCTCAGAAGGAGTTTTACTTTCATTTATCATACAAGTAGCTTGTGGAGTCCATTAAACTGGTATGGTTTGAAGAACCATAATCAGTTGTAAACAGTATCACACAAAATGAGGTTTTTACTCTGCAGCGGAGTGTGCGCTGATATGAAACTTCCTGGCAGATTAAAACTTTACTTCTGGCAGCTGTGAGGACGGGGCGTGAGTCATGCTTGGGTTGCTCAGGTAGAGCACTTGCCCGCGAAAGGCAAAGGTCCCGAGTTCGAGTCTCGGTCCGGCACACAGTTTTAATCTGCCAGTATCACACAAAATTAAGAAAATGACAAATATGTGTAGTACCAACTTTAAGTACAATGAATAATGCAAAATTAGTTCAACAGTTAAGAAGAGGACCTAGCAACTAGTCTCTCATTGGACTTGACTACACATCTTGAGAAACTACTTTAAAACAACATATACGAAGGAACAAACAAGTTTACAAACCTGTTGGAAGTGAAATAATACTGCTGTCGTTTTATAATTTTTACTTATAGGCAGCTATAAGTGTGGTGTCACCGCCAGACACCACACTTGCTAGGTGGTAGCCTTAAAATCGGCCGCGGTCCGCTAGTATACGTCGGACCCGCGTGTCGCCACTGTCAGTGATTGCAGACCGAGCGCTGCCACACGGCAGGTCTAGAGAGTCTTCCTATCACTCGCCCCAGTTGTACAGCCGACTTTGCTAGCAATGGTTCACTGACAAATTACGCTCTCATTTGACGAGACGATAGTTAGCATAGCCTTCAACTACGTCATTTGCTACGACCTAGCAAGGCGCCATTATCATTTGTTATTTATCTTGGGATGGATGTACAGTTAGACCGATGTTCACCAATTATGGATTAAAGTTAAGTATTCCTGAAGCTACGTACTTTTCTTGATAGTATAATTACTTTACCTGTTCCAGACCTCACGCCAGCCTGCGTGAGCTTAAACGCGTGCCTTTCGGCTACCTCCCAGTGACTTGGCTGTCTTGCCAAGTCACAACAATAAGAACATTATATTTTTGTCATTGGTTACTTTAATGGCATCTTCTTATTTAATGAAAAGTTTTCGTTATGAACACACTTTAGGAAACTTCAAGACGAAAAATTATGTGGCCCAAATCATTTACTACTGTACATAAAACTAACCAAACTTCATGCTCCACAAAATTAATAAAAACTGCAGAATGTTTTACTGCCAAAATTTTTTCATTCACAGAGTATCATATAAAAGGAGAGGTACAGTTACAATAAATTTCTTAAAACGTCAAAATACTTGACATAATCATTACTTATTTACTCAACCAAGTATCTTGACTATGCAGGTACGCTAGTGTACATTGCCATCAGAGAACTTATACGGAATACACATAAAGCTATCGAATATTGATGCTACAAAGGATCTGATACACATTTGCAAAGTCGAGTTAAAAGCAAATTTTTTTCCTTAAATAGTTAACACGTCTTTTAAGAATTGGTCACTTTTAAATCTTCCCCCAGCTCTTGACTAGGCCTGTAGTTTGAGCTACATGTTTTTTATTTAAGTCCTTCAAGCTTTGTTATTATATTTCTTAAAGCACCGGAGATGTTTTCTTATTAAAAATTTTTGGTCTTGTTTAAACTGAGTGTGTAAATTAAATGGTGAAAGATGTTTTCCCTGAACCTTGCCTAGCAGTTCCACGTTCCCTTGGCGTTGTTTCTAAAACTTTTTTTACGTTTCGATTGGCAATGTCACTACAGTTTCCTACTGGAAGCGAATAATTAGTAGAGTTTAGCATATTTTGCATTATTTAATCTTTCATTTCGCTGTCAGACTTACAAGAGTTGTGCTATTAAAAACCATGAAGTCAGTAGTAACAAGAAAAGTAATTAGCGTCTAGCTGGTATACACAGCAAGTTGGAAATTACCCCGTAATACTTTTCTGAATATGAAAATGTTGATATTAGCTCTTAGAAAAGATAATTAAAAGAGAGAGACACATTTACTTCTCAAAACAAAACTTGGTCTCCTTTCCACTGTCCTTTATAGCTCTCTATCCAGTATCAATCATCTCAACTCATATATTTCACTCAGTGCTGCGTGTAATATGCAATGCTCGCACCAAACTTTGTATTGATTCCTAGTTCTTAATCTGTAAAACTACTTCTGCGAAAACTCGTCAGGTATCTCCTTAATCACGTTTGCATTTCTTGGCAAGGTAATTTCTTAAATATTTTTTCTCCTTAACTTGGCATCTCCTCGGTACGCGGTTTATTTCTCGGTAGAATGTTTATCACCTGTTTGTTACACCATATTTCAGAATTTTCCAATCTGTTTTTCCTGTCTTGCTTCAGTGTGCATTTTATGTAACATTTCAGTAAATACCTGCTCGATTATAGTACTCAGTTTCTTCGCTTAGTATAGTTTGATTTATACAGCGGTCGCTGGACACTTAGAGCCCCATTCACCGCTATAATTTTTCTTCCAAGAGTGTTAACACTGCCTGCTATCCCACAGAGCAACCATACATGGAGTTCGGAAGAGTGAATGAGGGGATAAGTTGTTGACTCTACACACACATCTACGTCTACATCCATAGTCTGCAAATCACTGTTGGCTGCATGTGAGACGGTAATTGCCATTGTAACAGTTATTATGGCTTCTTCCAGTTCCATTCACGTATGGAAGTGGAAAGAGCCACTGCTCAAATGCATTGGCGTCTGGTGCAGTGAATCTAATCTTGTCCTCACGATTCGTAAGGGCACTATATTCCTAGAGTCCTAATTTAAGGCCGGTTCTTGAAACTTTTTAAGTAGTCCACCAGCGATAGTTTTGGTCTTTCTTCAAGAGCCTGCCAGTTCTGCTTCTTCACGATCTCTATTACTCCCACGGGTCAAACAGACCTGCGTCCACCCGTGCTACCCTTCTCTGTATACGTTAGATATCACCAATTATTAGCACAGGTCCCACGTACTTGAGCGATATTCTAGGATGGGATGCACGAGTGATTTGTAAGCAATCTCGTTTGCAGACTAATTGCATTTTCCCTGTTCTCTACCAATAATCTGAAATCTACCACTGCTTTACACCTCGCCCTCGAGCCCATGTGATCATTCCACTTCAGATCCCTATAGTGTTACACCCCGGTATTTGTATGAGTTAACCGATTTCCATTGTGACTCGTTGATATTATAGACATAGGATACTACATTGTTTCCTTTTGTGAAGTTCAAGGACACATATTTTTGAACATTGAAAGCAAGCTGTCATTATTTACATCACTTTGAAATATTATGAAGATAGGATTGGATAGTTGCGCAGCTTTTCCAAACAGTACTTCGCTACAGATTGCCGGCCGTTGTGGTCGAGCGTTTCTAGGCGCTTCATTAGGGAACCGCGCTGCTGCTACGGTCGCAGGTTCGAATCCTGCCTCGGGCATGGATGTGTGTGATGTCCTTAGGTTAGTTAGGTTTGGGTAGTTCTAAGTTCTAGGGGACTGATGACCTCAGATGTTAAGTCGCATAGTGCTCAGAGCCATTTGAACCATTTTGCAGACTGCCTTGTTGACAACTTGGGCCTATGACTTCGTGGGGTCCGTGTCGCACTCGAACCCTCATACCAACTAAAATAATGACTAGGCCAACCGAAATGTCTAGGCGCTGAGGAAAGGCTCTGCAGGTGATGTCATGCAGTTCGCAGAGGCACTTGCGTCTCTCGTCTGCTTCCATAACCCATTAACGCTAAATTTCGCCGTACTGTCCTAACGGATACGTATGTCGTACGTCAAGCATTGATTTCTGCATTTATTTCAAGCAGTGTTGCTTGTCTGTTAGCACTGACAGTTCTACGAAAACGTCTCTGCTCTCTGTCGTTATGTGAAGGCCATCGGCTACTGCGTTATCCGTTGTGAGAGATAATGCCTGAAATTTGCCATTCTCGGCACAATCTTGGGTCTCGGAATACTGA
Organism: Schistocerca piceifrons; assembly: GCF_021461385.2. Taxonomy (NCBI): domain Eukaryota; kingdom Metazoa; phylum Arthropoda; class Insecta; order Orthoptera; family Acrididae; genus Schistocerca; species Schistocerca piceifrons. The sequence goes on along the minus strand of NC_060139.1, from coordinate 14,197,678 downwards.
ATTCCCCAACGATTTCCAAAACGGAATTTGCCATGCGTCTAGCTTCAACTGTCATTCCGTGTTCAAGGTCTGTTAATTCCCGTCCTGCGGCCATAATGACAGCTCCGGCAATGTACTGCCCTTTTACACCTTGTGAACTACCGCCATTTCTATATACGTATATTGCCATTCCAAGACTTTTGTCACATCAGTTTCTTAAATATGTTCAACATTTCGCGGCCCTGTGAGCAACTATGTAAATATTAATTTTAATTTTAATAACTGACAGCCTCAGTTGCACCATTTACCTAGAATTTACCTAGCTCTCAGAATAACAGTAATTACCGGTTGTCCATAGTGGACATCGTCAAGCACTCGTGGCTGCCGCATCGCGGTCGCAAAGTGGGGCCGAAGCAGTTCCAGATAAGTTTTACAGTCTGACGATAATTTATGGATTTTTAATTTTAGCTTGACGATGACCACTATGGACTAACGGTAATTACTGTTATTCTGAAGAAGGTTGGTTATCCCGACTGAAACCTAGGTAAATTCTAGGTAAACGGTGCAACTGAGGCCGTCGATTATTAAAATTAACATCAGTGGTTTATTGAGCCTTTATGATCTACTTTGGAGCTGATGGCCTCGTCACCACAGTCACCAGGTCTCAATATTACCGGTGTAGAGCCTTTGTGTTCAACTTTGGAAGGTGTTTCGACTGCCAACATTTTTTCAACATAGTACTAGGCACGGTAAGGTGATCTTTTTTAGGTGTTTCCATACTTTTGTCCTAAGCCTGCAGGCGTCCTAGTTTCCCATACAGTGAAATGAAACAGTGAACCACTTTACTGTCTGCGAAATTCTAATCTAGCACAGAAGTCGCTTGACAAAAGGAACTGGAAGGCAAATAGGCGGCGCTGCACGTTGGGTGTTTTGCCGCATCGCGCCTCACAGTATGAGTCCAGGGGGGGGGGGGGGGGGGGGATACCACTACGGACGCTTCTTCCTGCGACCCGGCACGGCGGGTTGGTTTTAATTACGGACGCCCGGCGGCAGCAGAGCAATCGTTAGCGGCCGCCGGGGGAGGCCGGCCAGTTTTTCGGCGCTCCACTGGCGCAACTTTCTGGGCCGGTGCGTGTCCGCTGATTGATCACCGCCGCGGGAAACACAGGCCGCCGCTGCTGGCTGCTGGCGCCAGCCGGGACAGTGCAAAAAGCCGCTGGCCGCTGCGCTATAAAGCCACGCCACGCCACCGCAGCAGTCACGCTCGCAGCGCGAGGCTGGACCTGCCTCATTCTGCAAGTCGCGAACTTGCACTTATGACGCCTAACGCAATGACGCTGTCGGTTCAAAAGTTGCGCGTCATCTGCGGACCTGTGATCGTGTGTCGAGCCATAAATGTACCAGAGGCGTTCAATAAGTGATTCGACACATTCTTGTTCTGAAAGCACGGTGATTGTATTCAAGACTCCAGTACACCATACTATTCCCCACTCTTTTGGCAACAAACCCCTATTCTTCAGTATAATCTCCCTTCAATGTGACATATTTTCCCACCTTACTGGGAGGGCCTGTATGTCAGCATGGTAAAACTCTGCTGGTCGACGTCAATGCCAAAGTATTGCTTCACCAATTATCTCCCTATCATACGCGTACCGCTTCCAGCTTCATTGCGACAAACAGATAGAAGTCTGAAGGTGCAAGATCCAGGCTCTAGTCTGGATGATGCAGGCTTTCAAAAATAAATGAACGGGTGTGGTGGTGTTGTGGCCCTCAACTACGTACCCTCAGACGCAGAGTTGAATTTTTAAAAATTTTCGCTGGTTTCGTTGTCTAGGGGCTCGGATACGTAGTTGCCGCATTACAGGCTATGATGGTTCTTTATTTACGTTACCATTACGGCACGATCCCAAAGAAAGCAGGTGTTTACAGATGTGAAAATTACCGAACTATCAGTTTAATAAGTCACACCTGCAAAATACATACGCGAATTCCTTACAGACGAATGGAGAAACTGGTAGAAGCCGACCTCGGGAAAGATCAGTTTGGATTCCGTAGAAATGTTGGAACACGTGAGGCAATGCTGACCTTACGACTTATCTTAGAAGAAAGATTAAGGAAAAGCAAACCTACGTTTCTAGCATTTGTAGACTTAGAGAAAGCTTTTGACAATGTTGGCTGGAATACTCTCTTTCAAATTCTGAAGGTGGCAGGGGTAAAATACAGGGAACGAAAGGCTATTTACAATTTGTACAGAAACCAGATGGCAGTTATAAGAGTCGAGGGACATGAAAGAGAAGCAGTGATTGGGAAGGGGTGAGACAGGGGTGTAGAATCTCTCCAGTGTTATTCAATCTGTATATTGAGCAAGCAGTAAAGAAAACAAAAGAAAAATTCGGAGTAGGTATTAAAATTAATGGAGAAGAAATAAAAACTTTAAGGTTCGCCGATGACATTGTAATTCTATCAGAGACAGCAAAGGACTTGGAAGAGCAGTTGAACGGAATGGACAGTGTCTTGAAAGTAGGATATAAGATGAACATCAACAAAAGGAAAACGAGGATAATGGAATGTAGTCGAGTTAACTCGGGTGATGCTGAGGAAATTAGATTAGGAAATGAGACACTTAAAGTAGTAAAGGAGTTTTGCTATTTGGGGAGCAAAATAACTGATGATGGTAGAAGTAGATAGGATATCAAATGTAGACTGGCAATGGCAAGGAAACCGTTTGTGAAGAAGAGTAATTTGTTAACATCGAGTATTGATTTAAGTGTCAGGAAGTCGTTTCTGAAAGTATTTGTATGGAGTGTAGCCATGTATGGAAGTGAAACATGGACGATAACTAGTTTGGACAAGATGAGAATAGAAGCTTTCGAAATGTGGTGCTACAGAAGAATGCTTAAGATTAGATGGGTAGATCACGTAACTAATGAGGAGGTGTTGAACAGAATTGGAGAGAAGAGAAGTTTGTGGCACAACTTGACTGGAGGAAGGGATCGGTTGGTAGGACATGTTCTGAGGCATCAAGGGATCACCAATTTAGTATTGGAGGGCGGCGTGGAGGGTAAAAATATTAGAGGGAGACCAAGAGATGAATACACTAAGCAGATTCAGAAGGACGTAGGCTGCAGTACGTACTGGGAGATGAAGCAGCTTGCACACGATAGAGTAGCATGGAGAGCTGCATCAAACCAATCTCAGGACTGAAGACCACAACAACAAGATACGGCACTCCAACCTCAGTTCTCGATACCAGTAATATCGTACTAATTTTCTACGAAGTAACAGACATATTTTTGTGACAATATTCGCAGTTGGTTTTATTAATGTGTAGGTACTCCGATGTATCGATATATTACAGTGATATGGTTTTAGTGTATATTCATTTCTGTGAGACTGCCATAACATTTGACTTACTTGTAACTGTTGTAAGAGCTCGTGGTCTGCTGACCTTCATTGTTTACATATTCCGCCCTCACAATCATATTCCGCACATCAAGACGCTTCATTCAAACCCAAACTCGATAAGATAAAGTCAATGAATTCATGTAAACGATACGGAAATAACTAGTAAATCGCAAATGCGCACCATGGTTGAAATACTCGAGGCTGGCATACACAAACACATTCAAGACACGACGGTCACAAATGCTTTTAGTTTGGGAGAGGCAACCGCATGCCAGGAGGCCGGTCCCTTCAGAGGACGATAAACCTATCTACGTCGGCCGGTGACCGCCCGTAGAGCAGACAGCATTTGCCTGAGTGAAAGGAAGAACGACCCCGTGTTCAGCTTAAAAGCAAATTCCGCTACATTGTGTGGAAGCGCCGAGCCTACGCATTCTTTACAAACATATTACGCAGTTTCAGAGGTTTTCACAGGAAGACAGCAAACGCCAAACGCTGATGCTACAGATTTCCGGATTGGTCGCCATAAACGAAAAGTCATTCTCCCGTTTTAGAAGAACAATTCTGATTGGCAGACGATATTCCTGACGCCTTGAGCTGAAGGAGTAATCAAAGAGACTTAATGATATACCCCTTCACGTCTGGTGTGGAGAGGGGCCGTTCTGTTGTTTCTCTTGGAGCGAGAACACTTCACGAGAGCGTGTGTGCTCATACGTGTACTCAAAGAGCGAGGAACAAGTCTCTCCTCAGTACTTCACTGGGAGAGCAGCTCCGTCAAGAGAGAATCGGAGTGCGACTCTATATTGAGTCCTTGCGGTGAAGCGTTGTTCACTATGTTGGCCACCACACTTACTGTGCAGTGTGAATGGACAGAGTTATAGTTAAACGCCTGCAAGCCAATTTTTGAGTGGCATCGCAGTGGACTGGTTATCTGACCGGTGTACCACGCCAATAGTTAGACTAGGGGCGAATAGGAGTCCTTGACTTCATCAAGGCGTAGGGAGAGTTTGATTGGTGAAGGTCAATCCAGATAGAACGAGAGTTATCTCATTTGTCAGCAGCGGGCGGCGCAGACAGCAGTCATCGCAGCTTACGGCATTGTGCACTACAGCTCTTGCGAGCCCCATATTTCCTCCACAACAGTACACTTCACTGCATTTCACACACGACAGCCTCGATCATACCTAGCAACATTCTAACGGATAATTATTCAAGTTGAGTATGCGTGGCTCTCAGCCATTCTGACAAGTCAGTAACAATCTTTAACTCTGTATTGAAATTTCATTAGCGAATCCTATCCTTAGGAGGTAACTTCACATTCGGAAAAGAACCTGGAAATAACTTGTTCAGTTCATAACTAAAAGTGCCATTGTGATTTCTCAGAATTTTTGCAAAATAAATAATAATTTTCGTTAGTTTCATGTTTACTAGCACTACTCCAGTAACCAAGTATCCCACTAGTTACGCAAGAAATTTTGTGAATTTTGGTGTCATTTCCTTACAGTGTACGACTCCAGGAGATATTTATTGCTGAAAGTTTTTCAGGCATTTCTGTTTAGAACGTTAGAAGCCTTTGTCTGATTTCTGTAGTAGTGTGGGGGTGGAAACTGCATCTTGCAGGAGCCACGGGGTAAAGGGTACATCTCAGATTAATCCGTTGTGCAGGATGACAGAATAGCACCTGCATGCTCACACCGTTTTGGCGCAAATGCGCACAGAGTAGTCTTTGTTTCACTTTGCAGAAGTGAAGTTGTTATTTCGCTTTGTAAAAGAACAGTCAAGTCTTGTGTTTGGTTAAAGTGGAAATTAAATATATGGAAATTGATACAAACCTGTTTTCTTGATGATGTGACAATTAAGAAGATGTAGGCTGTATGTAAATTTACAAGAAGTTTAATAAAAATGTGGATCGTGAACACCAAGTCAAAAATTATTTCTACCATACCATTGTTCTGATCTGGGATTGTTTACTCATTAAGAATTTCCTGAAAAACACATTTGTTCGGTCTTCAAATATTGCTGAAATACAGATATGGAACTTCTAGTAGTCAAAGTGGAATCATACTATGTAAGGTATCAGGCAAATCCAACACCTTCCATGAAAACCCTGACATGATAACCAAATACAGTAGTATGTCACATAGCTCCGAATAAATCGTGACATTAAATTAACAAAAGTAATACGAGTAATGAGTGAGCAAATGGAATACCACAGACTAACACAAGAATGCCTAAATGCATGTCATACCTTCCCACTGTGAGACAGATGCAGTTCCGAGGGGAGAAACAAGAACAGAAGCCGCGAGCAGAACTGTGTTAAGCTGGAAGGCCCTACGATAAGGGACGGACACCCACGTCGCCAGCTAACTGCTACGACCACACCAGCTGTAAGTTTTTAGCGTGAGACTTTTTCGCGTCTCTGTTACGTTAGGACCACCCCCCCAGCCCATGTTAAAACATAGAGCTCTCCTGAAGAACAGTATAGATCTTACGATAACGCTAAAAGGACCACACCAGCTGCAAGTTTTAGCGTGAGACTTTTTCGCGTCTCTGTTACGTTGCAAACTTTAAAAACATTGCCCCACCACGAAAAGTATAACGTTTCTCATTGGATAGACAGAATTTTTGAAGGCGGAGCTTAAGGTTAACATTGAGACCCTGATTGGTCAGATGAAAACACAGCCAGATAGTTTTTTTAAAACCAACTTCGGTAAATTGTAGTAAGGAGAAGTTAGGAGAGAGTTGCTGGAGAGTAGCTTCCGAGAGGGTGAGCTGGACGGAGCTGTGCCGGCCGCCGCACCCTGACGAACACCGACAAGGTAATGAACGCACGCGATGCCGCATTTTTGAGCGCATAAGGCTTCACTCAGAACTGCAGAAGTTTCATCTGTTACATCCGCTTTACGTAATATTTGCGTCGGTCGTCAATTAAAGCTCATGGTGTTCACATTTGCCACTTGAAGTAAAAATCTGAAACGCGATGATTTTTCTGTTATATAATTATTGAGAAGCCACATCAGCCACTGTAATTTACGACAAGTTAGATAAGTAGTTAAAGATAATTGTGGGTCACAGTAGACCATTTTGATAGTTTTCTCTCTTGTGAAACTTAATTTAAACCTAGATTATAGATGTGATATGGCATAGGTCATCCTTCAATCCATTGTAGAACTTGGAAACCCATTCAGGGGATATTCGTTCACATTTTTGTTGAACGCAGTTGGTTTTTACCATCCTGTATTAAAACATTTCCTTTTATCAATAGTGCAATTTATAAACGATGTTTTGTGAGTAGAATAAAATTTCCAATGGTAAACTTAACTGCTTTTTCGACGTTATTTTACCAGTTAACTAAAAATAGGAAAGCCTTGAACCCCTTCCACTAAATTTAGTTAGTATTAAGATTCCTTTACAGGGAGTGCAGTGGAGCTGACGCTGAAATCATTAAGTATTTGATTATATCATCGCTAGTCTCACTGAACTCTTCTGAATTCTACATGTCGTGTGTGGTCTGATGTCTCCTTACCAGCAACAGGTCCCAGGTTCAAACTAGTCAATTCCCTAAAAAACACGCTCAGAGCGTCGTTGCGCGAAAGTGGTAGGGAGACACGATATAGAACAAACAGACACCACGCAGAATGCTTAGAACTAGAATCAAGAAGATGAGCCATAACAACTTCGACGAAATCTACGTGGGAATCCATTCAAGATAAGTGCCAAAATTAATGACTTTTTCTACAGTGACTTCATTATTTCCATTCTCATGATACCATCCACAGTCAATAACTTTGTTGTTGCCCGATAAAGCGAACATATGCTGCGAGAGCAACATTATTAATCTGATTTCTAACCTACTTTGCAAGTGGTGGTATTGTAAGAAGGCCAAATACTGCTGAGTCTACAGTATACAATGTGAATATACACATGAATCGAATGGTCGAAAGTTCTTATCACTCGGCAACTACGAATGTAACGTAGAAATTTATAAATGAAAGATTGCAATTAAATAAAATCTGCAGGTACTGTCTTAACGACTTTAAATGATGAGTATGTTAGTAGAAGTACTTTTGAGAATGTGATATACACTCCTGGAAATGGAAAAAAGAACACATTGACACCGGTGTGTCAGACCCACCATACTTGCTCCGGACACTGCGAGAGGGCTGTACAAGCAATGATCACACGCACGGCACAGCGGACACACCAGGAACCGCGGTGTTGGCCGTCGAATGGCGCTAGCTGCGCAGCATTTGTGCACCGCTGCCGTCAGTGTGAGCCAGTTTGCCGTGGCATACGGAGCTCCATCGCAGTCTTTAACACTGGTAGCATACCGCGACAGCGTGGACGTGAACCGTATGTGCAGTTGACGGACTTTGAGCGAGGGCGTATAGTGGGCATGCGGGAGGCCGGGTGGACGTACCGCCGAATTGCTCAACACGTGGGGCGTGAGGTCTCCACAGTACATCGATGTTGTTGCCAGTGGTCGGCGGAATGTGCACGTGCCCGTCGACCTGGGACCGGACCGCAACGACGCACGGATGCACGCCAAGACCGTAGGATCCTACGCAGTGCCGTAGGGGACCGCACCGCCACTTCCCAGCAAATTAGGGACACTGTTGCTCCTGGGGTATCGGCGAGGACCATTCGCAACCGTCTCCATGAAGCTGGGCTACGGTCCCGCACACCGTTAGGCCATCTTCCGCTCACGCCCCAACATCGTGCAGCCCGCCTCCAGTGGTGTCGCGACAGGCGTGAATGGAGGGACGAATGGAGACGTGTCGTCTTCAGCGATGAGAGTCGCTTCTGCCTTGGTGCCAATGATGGTCGTATGCGTGTTTGGCGCCGTGCAGGTGAGCGCCACAATCAGTACTGCATACGACCGAGGCACACAGGGCCAACACCCGGCATCATGGTGTGGGGAGCGATCTCCTACACTGGCCGTACACCACTGGTGATCGTCGAGGGGACACTGAATAGTGCACGGTACATCCAAACCATCATCGAACCCATCGTTCTACCATTCCTAGACCGGCAAGAGAACTTGCTGTTCCAACAGGACAATGCACGTCCGCATGTATCCCGTGCCACCCAACGTGCTCTAGAAGGTGTAAGTCAACTACCCTGGCCAGCAAGATCTCCGGATCTGTCCCCCATTGAGCATGTTTGGGACTGGATGAAGCGTCGTCTCACGCGGTCTGCACGTCCAGCACGAACGCTGGTCCAACTGAGGCGCCAGGTGGAAATGGCATGGCAAGCCGTTCCACAGGACTACATCCAGCATCTCTACGACCGTCTCCATGGGAGAATAGCAGCCTGCATTGCTGCGAAAGGTGGATATACACTGTACTAGTGCCGACATTGTGCATGCTCTGTTGCCTGTGTCTATGTGCCTGTGGTTCTGTCAGTGTGATCATGTGATGTATCTGACCCCAGGAATGTGTCAATAAAGTTTCCCCTTCCTGGGACAATGAATTCACGGTGTTCTTATTTCAATTTCCAGGAGTGTATTTCTGAAAAACACTTATTGGTGTCGATGGTCCAGCAACTAAATAAAATATAAGTTGAATAACAGGGAAAATTAGGTTCCTACTTCACTTAATTAGTTATGAACGACAACATAGCTCGCGAGATATTCACTTCTAAACGCACACTACGACTTCACTGTAGAGACCACGCAAATCTCATACGTTCACAAGTCGGCACTCCAAAGTGTTTCTCTCTCTCTCGCGACCACGCGCAAAACGCTCCACACTCTCCAAGTCTTTCCTGCGACCATGCGTCTGTCGCGCCGTCGCGTCCAGCACGTCCTGTGCCTTACTTGCGAACTCTCCCTGTCCTGTGGAACTGTCCCTCGCGCCGCACTGTTCCGTACTGCCCATTCACGAGCGCTGTGATTGGCTAGAGTGCTCGCGCCATGTCTTCAAGCCAACGCACACTCACAAACATAATGAAACACGTTCGAAATACTGGATTTACATTTAAACAACTTGCAATTAAATAAATATTCCTACGCCTGGTGTAGTGTAACGACGTAAATTTTGTATAAATGATTTTCTTTGGACATATGACCATGTACAGACTTCGTCACCTACGTCAGTTACAACACACTTCAAAATTATTGAAACTCTTTTTAAATTGTCTCTGAATGGTTCTTGAACGAAATTGTAATTGAAACATCATCATTTGAGTCGTATGCGCAGAATTACGTCACTCAGTCCTATTGGTTTGCGCAAACTTTTTCTCAATTTAGATGTCGTTTTGTTTCTTCTCAGAAGTTATATTAATGCAAGTTATCTGATTTAACAAATATTAGAACCACATTGAATAAACTTTCAAGACTCAAACACGCGATGAATGTTGTCAAAATGAATGATCTTGTCAAATAGATTATTAATTCATTCACATAATTCTTCGTAAATAATTTCTCGGAACACGTATTTAAACTTTTGTAGTGCACACTACTTTATTATCTTCACACCTATAGACGTGAACCTGAGCCTTGACAAGATAGGACTGAGCATTTACAACATGATTAAACTTTCTATGACGTCACTGTTGTACAAAACATTAAAAAATCTCAATTTTTCAATTTTTAGAAGCACGACGCAACAACTCGGTTTCAGGATCTTCTGTTGCTCTTTGGCTGTCGACCCGCGACGTATAGTGGCCAGCAATTTTCTCTCTGGTCCTGGCAACGAAGATGCTGTCTCCGTTCGTTGCGCCGCCCTCTCCGTACATGAAACATAAAAAATAAATACAAACTTTAGACAATTCACAACCATTACAAATATTACAAAAAATACATAAACAAAAAACTAAATTAAACCTATATTCACCTGCAAACTGGGCTGACACTGGTGGAGGGGTGACGCTTCAATTTCGTGTCCCACTACACTGGGCCATAAACACGCTCCAACACACAATATTAAATACATAGACAAATCAAATAAACATATATCCAAGGAATAGCAAGCAAAGGCAGGGCAGCAGCCAAATGTCTCAGTGCTTTCTAAAACACAGTAAATATTTCACCAATTTCTTCTTGAATAGTATGTATCGAATATAAACAAAGACATGGATGAATAAGTATATTTATAAGCATGCTGCTACCGTTTTTTGGTGTAGCTCTGGAGTACTTACGGCCTGACGCGATCGACAGTAATTGCCCACTTTGATCTCCAATAACTCATGTACTATTCAAGTTACATACCTGTAATTCATAGCAATTTAGGTTCATGCTAATAGTTTTCTAAAGACATGTCGACCGACGAAATCGTACGAAGTGGTTAGATTTTGGAAATACGTTGCTGGGTGTTACTTGTATAATTTACCATCGGATACTAAACTTTAAACTACTAAAGATATTGAAAATCTGATTATACCATCAGAATCGTCGCGCAAATGATGGTAATGTACATGTTTCCCTTTTGGGGTATCATTGAGGTATCATGATTGATCTGCCTACTATTAATTTCTATACGAACTGTGAAATGTCTGCCATGATGGTTTCACAAAGTCTCTGGCACTCTCGGCATGTATGTCTCTTTCATGGACACAGTGTCACCGTGGAATTCCCAGCCACGCACGCAGGCTTCGGCCAACGTCCGGCACCACGTGGTCGGCCTGCCGAGTCGCCCACGCCCGCGAACGGCCCGTGCAGCCACGCCAGCTTCGAACCTTAGAATATTTTCAGGGCTCCACAGCTCGCTGTTACCTCACAACGAGGAAGAACAGTCCAATGAGATTTCTAAGCTCCACTCGAGTGCTGAAACTTGTGTGAGGTCTTTCGTTGTCATGGAGAAGTTCGTTTGCATCCGTCGATCACTTCGAGTGAGAGTGTCCACACGTTCCAGCTTTGCAGGAGTCACCAGCTGCGTGCGGCCGGCCAGCACGCGGGAGATGAGGCAAGTTCGTGCCACCTTGTTACGCTGATTTCAGACGCCACGCCCAGCGCCTCGTCGTGCTTGTGTTCACAACCATGCCCACGTAGGAATTCAACAATTTCTGATGAATATCTGCGATGCTCTGGTTTCCCGCCAAAAGAAACTCTCTGCTTGGAAGGCACCTCCGTTATAGACGCCATTTTTAAGGTTTTGGCATAACGCCATCAACCATCAGAACTTCATGGAACCTGTAAGGGGTCCGTGGGCCCTTACTATAACTTTGCACTCGGCACAGGTCGATAGGACGAACAATCGATTGTGACGTGTTGCAAGATCGAGTGTGGAGTTGCGCCAGAGTGGTTGGCGGGAGTAGTGCGTGTGTGTGTGAAGGCCATTGTTGAAATACAGGGCTTTAACGGAGAAGGGTGTCGCCATCGCCATGGTTAGACCCCTATGTAATAGATTAATACCGGGAAAGTGAAGAAGTATCATTACGAAAGTGATCACTGACGTTAGTAGTGCCGATATTTGGATTCGCGTCTACCGCGCCGGCCTAACCTTGGATTGCAGTGTTGGATGCAGTGATGGACTAGCGTGTGACGATAACGGAAAATGAAGAAAGCCTGTGCTGAGATTAGCCGTAATTAGATATGTATGACGAAGGGAGTGGCTATCTCCTTTTTTGTGTTTTGAGAAGAATATAAGTTCGTAATTAGTAAAACTGTGTTGGTGTTCATCATTACCAGACATTCAGAATTATAGTATTGAGGAGAACGAACTGGAAAGTGACAACTTCCGTAGCAGTCAATTCCGATTATCAGCCCCATTAGGTTCACGGTCATGTTAATAATATACAGGGTGTTTCAAAAATGACCGGTATATTTGAAACGGCAGTAAAAACTAAACGAGCAGCGATAGAAATACACCGTTTGTTGCAATATGCTTGGGACAACAGTACATTTTCAGGCAGACAAACTTTCGAAATTACAGTAGTTACAATTTTCAACAACAGATGGCACTGCAGTCTGGGAAACTGTATAGTACGATATTTTCCACATATCCACCATGCGTAGCAATAATATGGCGTAGTCTCTGAATGAAATTACCCGAAACCTTTGACAACGTGTCTGGCGGAATGGCTTCACATGCAGATGAGATGTACTGCTTCAGCTGTTCAATTGTTCCTGGATTCTGGCGGTACACCTGGTCTTTCAAGTGTCCCCACAGAAAGAAGTCGCAGGGGTTCATGTCTGGCGAATAGGGAGGCCAATCCACGCCGCCTCCTGTATGTTTCGGATAGCCCAAAGCAATCACACGATCATCGAAATATTCATTCAGGAAATTAAAGACGTCGGCCGTGCGATGTGGCCGGGCACCATCTTGCATAAACCACGAGGTGTTCGCAGTGTCGTCTAAGGCAGTTTGTACCGCCACAAATTCACGAAGAATGTCCAGATAGCGTGATGCAGTAATCGTTTCGGATCTGAAAAATGGGGCAATGATTCCTTTGGAAGAAATGGCGGCCCAGACCAGTACTTTTTGAGGATGCAGGGACGATGGGACTGCAACATGGGGCTTTTCGGTTCCCCATACGCGCCAGTTCTGTTTATTGACGAAGCCGTCCAGGTAAAAATAAGCTTCGTCAGTTGGACCGCAGCTGCAACACGGCGAACGGAAACCCAAGGCCGCTGTTGGATCACCTGCTGCACTAGCTGCGCGTTGCCCTCTGTGGTTGCCGTACGCGGTCGCCCTACCTTTCCAGCACGTTCATCCGTCACGTTCCCACTCCGTTGAAATTTTTCAAACAGATCCTTTATTGTATCGCTTTTCGGTCCTTTGGTTACATTAAACCTCCGTTGAAAACTTCGTCTTGTTGCAACAACACTGTGTTCTAGGCGGTGGAATTCCAACACCAGAAAAATCCTCTGTTCTAAGGAATAAACCATGTTGTCTACAGCACACTTGCACGTTGTGAACAGCACACGCTTACAGCAGAAAGACGACGTACAGAATGGCGCACCCACAGACTGCGTTGTCTTCTATATCTTTCACATCACTTGCAGCGCCATCTGTTGTTGAAAATTGTAACTACTGTAATTTCGAAAGTTTGTCCGCCTGAAAATGTACTGTTGTCCCAAGCATATTGCAACAAACGGTGTATTTCTATCGCTGCTCGTTTAGTTTTTATTGCCGTCTCAAATATACCGGTCATTTTTGAAACACCCTGTATATTGGACTGCTATTCGATCAGGTCAGGTCGGGATAAAAACGGAGGTGTTACAAACCACAGGGGCTAAAGTGGAAGTATTCCACGACGTCCCACAACAAATTACGAATATTTTAAACAGAAATTGGCCGAGAAAAACTGCGTTGCGTTACTTATTGAACACCCCTCGCATTTATCGATCAAAAAGTTGACGTTCGATGACTGTACGATCCAGAACCGGTAACCCACTCAGAAAAAATTTCCGTGAATATTAAGGCAATCGTCTTACCGAGGCATCAGGTTGATGATCGCCATTTGGTAAAATACTGTGTCCTGCTGCGTAAAGAAGCCCATAACTGCCTGCTGCACGTTCTCGACCGACAAGGATCCTCGAGTGTTTCCCACTTGGCGTAACTTCTGCGTTATTACATTTGCGATATGAGAATGTGTGCTATCACGAAGCAGCAGAACATAGCTTGGTGCAACAGTCCTGCAATGGTGGTTTTAGATAAACATGCTGGTCCGTACACATTCATCATTCACCGGTCGATGTCTAGCGGTGTTTGTCCTCTGGCGTGTAGGGAATGAGTATCAGCACATTGGTCTCGTTTGAACGCATTTGGTAATTACGTGTCCGTAGTTCACGTTTCCACATTTACTGCACGCGCATAGGAAAAACACGACGTGCCAAACTAGTCCCTTGCATACGTGTCGGTGCTTATATATCCACATCGGTGTCGCGCTACGTTGCGTCATCGTCCTCAGACGGAAACTTTATAATCGCCCCTCGTATATTTCTTTAACTTCAAATACTTCAATATTTTGAACATGACTGCGCTACAGCAACGGTTACAGAAGAGCAGGAATAAAAGACAGGCAGCCAGTTGTAACCAGTTGAAAACCACCATTTATTGCAACTGGTTTGCTGCTTTTTATTAGTAGTGTACTCTCATTGTGCATCCTTACTTCAGTGACAAACTACCTTCACAAGCAACATACAAAATTGATGCATGTACACAACATTGAACACCTGTAAACTATACAAAATATTACCTTTTCTGTTACCCTGTTGCTTCCCGTTAGACTCTTACTGATTAAAAAATACTACCTACACTGCTGGCCACCGTAAATGCAACACCAAGAAAGACAAGAGGTAGCACAACAAAATATATTTTGTAGATAACATATTGACCAAGTATCAAATGATTACGTTTACAGACGTCTGTGACATGTGGTTCCTGCCAGAATCAGTAGCCAGAGTAGCCGCCATTGTTGGAGATCACCGCTGCCACACGTCTCGGCATTGAGTCAAAGAGACGTTGGATGTGTTCCTGGGGTACAGCAGCCCAAGCAGCTTCCACACGTTGCCAAAGATCATCTGGTGTGGCAGCTGGGGATGTAATCTGGGTCACTCGTTGAGCAACCATGGACCACATGTTTTCTATCGGCGAAAGATCCGGAGAGCGAGCCGGCCAGGGAAGCACTTCAATCTGGTTATTGACGAAGAACCTTTGGACAATGCGTGCCACGTGTGGTCGCGCATTGTCCTGTTGAAATATGGCCGTGGCCGAGCCCTGAACGTAAGGAAGGACAACTGGCTCCAGCACCTCGGATATGTAACGCCGGCTATTTAAAGTACCGGCAATGCGTACTAGAGGCGCGCGAGAGTAATATCCAATACCGCCCCATACCATAATACCCGGTGCAAGACCAGTGTGGCGGTGCATAATGCAGCTGTCCAGCATCCTCTCTCCACGGTGTCTCCACACTCGAATCCGACCATCGTGGTGCTGCAGACAGAAGCGTGCCTCGTCAGTAAAGACAACGTCATTCCATTCTGCCGTCCACATCCGTCTGTCATCACACCATTGGCGACGGAGACGTCTGTGGTTCTGCGTCAATTGTAGACGAAGCAATGGACGTCTTGCGGACAGACCACTCTGCTGTAAACGGCGTCGAATGGTACGCGCAGACACTGGATGATGCGTTACAGACGCAATGTGCTGTGCTATGGTTCGGGATGTCACTGAGCGATCCGTCACTGCCATACGTACAATTTGCCTATCAGCGTGTGCAGTGGTGCACCGAGGTGAATGCGATCGACCACGTCGGTCCGTCGTACCCTCCTGCATCCAACGGTCACATATCCGCATTACAGTTGTTTGGTTTCGTCCAACACGACTAGCGATTTCTCTGTATGATAATCCACAATCTCGGTAAACCACTATCCTTCCTCTGTCGAACTCGGATACTTGATCAAACGATGTTCGCTGTTGTCTACGAGGCATAACTGATCGTCTAGTGAAACAACCACAAGGTAAACACACGTGCCGAACGTACACTCGTCGAAATCGCCAAGCCTTAAATGGCGCTATGAGGTGGCGCCGAGGCGCGCGTGATGTGCGTCTGCACTGAAATTCTAATGAGTTGCATACCTCATCGCTGCAAACCCATGGTGTAAATTTCACTTGATTCGGATGCTTCCTTCAGGGTGTTGCATTTACGGTGGCCCGCAGTGTATTTTAAAGTAAAACTAGCAACACGGTATCGAACAGTTTATGAGATGTGGTTACCACCTCAGGAAAAAATGAGCTCTATCGCAGTCATATTAATGTACGCTTTATGAGAAAAAAAGGCGAAGGACACAGAAGAGCAGTTAACGACATAAAGCATGACGTGTTCGGAGAGTATATGATGTTATTTTAGTTATAAATTCGTGTCCAATTAACAATGAACTTAGTGGTATGACCCGTTTATCAGTGTGCTATTCCAAACCTTGTGGCCTCTATGCACGACCAGAGTCGCTTGGGACATGTTCCATAAAGCAGCTGTGTTCCCCGTTGTATTCTATTCCGGATTAAAATGTCCCACAACTGCTGTAATTGGTCCTCGATGTCGTGGATACCGTCGTGGACGGAGATGACATCCGACGTGGTCCCACACACGTTCTGTCGGGGACGCATCCAAGGATCTTGCTGGCCACGGGAGTACATGAACATCACGCAGACAGTCCATAGAGATACGTGAGTGAGAGAGCGAGCATTGTCATGTTGAAAAATGGCATCACGGTACTGTCTGAAGAGAGATAACACGTGAAGATACGAGATGTCCACGACATACCATTGTGCCTTCAGAGCTTTCTCAATCACTACCAGCCGTGACCTCAAGCCGTTTCCGATGGCTTTCCTCGTCATGATGCTAGGTGTAACACCGCCTCGCCTCTTCAGAACATTGGAAGAATCGGCCAACTCGCCGGATCACCGACATGGTCGCTGACGATGGTTATCCGATGTAATGCAGAAGTGCTATTTATTGCTCAACATAATGCGATGCCATACTACTCAGACTCAACCGATTGCGCTGTGCTGTTAACGGCAGACTGCGCATCGGACGGTATTATCCTAGTCCGGCTGCTGCTAATATCCCAGGATGACACAGAAGCTTGCAGAGAGTTGATTAGTTGTTTTCGGATGGGTGATGCAGATGTGAGGGCGTTAAGATGTGCTTGATTCACAATTTGGTGGTCCTTCCTTGTGGTGGTTAGACGTATGTGACGTGGACCTCGATGACTATACTTACGCTCACATTGGCATGCAATCCAACAACGGATAGCTGCCGCATCCAATGCCCCACAAATCTGGCTATTGCACTATTCGACCTGCCAGCCGAGTGGAGACTCACGATGTGTCAGGTCTTAATAACACTGCCTCACACATGTAAGCATTTCTATGTCCTTCCTAGTGATCACTCAGCATCTGACGCTGTTCATGGCCCTTAACACACCCTACCTGGCCTGTAACAACACTAAACACGAACACCATTGAAACATGGGGCTAAGGGAAGGCAGGAAAAGGTGTGGACAGCGCCTTACTCAGTTACCGTTGGTTGCACAGTTCTTTATTTTTAAATCAGGTACACTTTATTTGGAACCAATTGCTTATAAGGTTGACAATAAGGAACAATTATCAAATATGACTGATAAGACAATATCTAATTAAAAATTCTTTAGACAAATTGCATTCGGGGCTGAAGACCTTATTGACCAGAAATTCAAATTTTTTGTCGTCTGAAGGCCCAAATAGTAATTACTGAAAAATAATTTGACATCTGAAGGTCTAGATAGCAAATTCGTACTAAACTATTATTAAAAAAGGGACAATCATATTAAGATACAATAAACTTCTTAAGACAAATTGCAATCAAAGCTGAAGGCCTTATTGACAATTGTCACACACTGACCAAATCAAGAGAAAAGTGGGCCTCAGGCAGTGCTCCAAGGTTCGACCTGGGAAAGTCGCTCATCTTCGTAAACGATGAGACAGGCAGCCAAGAGTTGTATTCGCGTAACCGGATGGCAACTCAAACTAGTGACAGTTTAAACTCCGGCCAACACTCTTGCAACATCTACCTGACATCTGATAACCAACACAACGGTGGAATAACTCGGGCAAGGCTTAACCGGCGGACAGCACTGCGTCTCCTGAATCCGGTGTTTAGAACATCCAGAAGCAGACGGACCCACTACGACCAAAGTAGTTCAAAAGAATCAAATATCCGGACCACAATCAAGGAGGCTGACGAACTACATGCCTTACCTGACAGCAGCGACAAGGCAAGAAAAGGTATACGGTGTAGTGGGAAGCGAAATTGAAGCGCCACCCATCCACCAGTGTCAGCCCAGTTTGCAGGTGAATATAAGTTTAATTTAGTGTTTTGTTTATGTACTTTGTAATATTTGTAATGTTTGTGAATTATCTAAAGTTTTGTATTTATTTTTATGTTTCATGTACGGAGAGGGCGGCGCAACGAACGGAGACAGCATCTTCACTGCCGGGACCAGAGAGAAAATTGCTGGCCACTATACGTCGCGGGTCGACAGCCAAAGAGCAACAGAAGATCCTGAAACCGAGTTGTTGCGTCGTGCTTCTAAAAACTGAAAAAAAAAGAATTTGTAATGTTTCTACAACAATGACGTCATAGAAAGTGTAATCATGTTGTAAATGTTCAGTCCTATCTTGTCAAGGCTCATGTTCACGTCTATATGTGGTATATATGAAGATAATAAACTAGTCTATACTACAAAAGTTTAAATACATGTTCCGAGAATTTATTTATGAAGAATTATGTTAAGGAAGAAGCATTACTGATTTATTTGACAAGATTATTAATTTTTGACAACGTTCATCGCGAGTTTGAGTCTTGAAAGTTAATTCATTGTGATTTTAATATTTATTAAAGCAGATAACTTGCATTAATATAATTTCTGAGAAGAAACAAACGACATCTAAACTGAAAACAGTTTGCGCAAACCAATAGGACTGGGTGACGTAATTCTGCGCATACGACTCAAATGATGATGTTTTAATTACAGTTTCGTTCAAGAACCATTCAGAGACAACTTTGAAAAGAATTTGAATAATTTTGAAGTGTTTTGTTGTTGTGGACTGGCAAGAAAGCCAATCCACTATGACAGGAAGCCGAAAGGCACGCGTTTAAGCTCACGCAGGCTGGCGTGAGGTCTGGAACAGGACAAGGAATTGAGACTAGCAAAAAAGGTACGTAGCTTCTGGAATACTTAACTTTAATCCATAATTGGTGAACATCGGTCTGACGGTACATGCATCACAAGATAAATAGCAAATGATAATGGCGCCTTGCTAGGTCGTAGCAAATGACGTAGCTGAAGGCTATGCTAACTATCGTCTCGGGAAATGAGAGCGTAATTTGTCAGTGAACCATCGCTAGCAAAGTCGGCTGTACAACTGGGACGAGTGCTAGGGAGTCTCTCTAGACTAGATCTGCCGTGTGGCGGCGCTCGGTCTGCAATCACTGATAGTGGCGACACGCGGGTCCGACGTATACTAATGGACCGCGGCCGATTTAAAGGCTACCACCTAGCAAGTATGGTGTCTGGCGGTTTGTAACTGATGTAGGTGACGAAGTCTGCACATGGTCATATGTCAAAAGAAAATCATTTATACAAACTTACGTCGTTACACTACAACTGCTGGGAAAATACGCTAACCTCCAGGGCAGGTAACTGGGGCGTTAGCGGCCACAAGGCAGAAAACTACCGCTGGTTGAACTTCATCAATGAACACAAGGAATTCAATGATTAATAATAAAAGATGGAGGACGGCTAATTAATTTCGCCAACTCCAAACACTCCACTTGTTGCTCTTCGTCTCAGCGACCCTACGAGCAGCAACGCTCGAACAAACGGCAAATCTCAAAATAGTGGAGGTTTCACTACTGGGTTAATGTTCACTATACTCAAACCTCCTGGGTCCGGTGGAGAACGAGGTTGTGGCCCTCGCCACTACAGCCCCTTGACCTGGCAGTGCCTGCGTGCCGCCAGCGGTCCCGGGGTGTCCTCGCACTCTCGGACCTCACCACTGCTCTGTCCAACCGAACTCCCCGACACACTCTGACCCGGAAAACACTTGACATCCCTCCAAAGATAGTACTAGGGTACTACACATCGACAACTGCTGCTGACACTCGCAGACAGACAACGCTAGCAAATGTAGTAGCGCCAGTAAACACAAGAATAAAACGAGACGCCACTACCCCTATTACACGACGCCAACCTACCAACGGCACCAACGCGAGCCGCAACATAGCTCAGCCTCTAATGAAATCTCTTGTTATTTTACCTGTCACACAGTAAGCATTTCCGCGCCCTTCCTACTGACCACTCAGCATCTGAAGCTGTTCACAGCTCTTAACACACCCTGCCACGCCTGGTACCAATGCTAAATACGAGTACCACTAATGAAATCTCGTCGTTATTTTTCCATCACATGTTTGTTTCTGAAGTGCTATCAGCCGCGGTAACAGCCCTAAACTCGAACACTGCTTGTGTTAACTGTCTTTTCTTTTTTTTTGTTTGTTTGTTAGAAGTGCTTCTGCCTTTGGCTGCTGGACTTTCTTCATTTATAGTTTTTAACATAATAGAGGATATTATGATAGAGAGGATATAAAATGTAGACTGGCAATGGCAAGGAAATCGTTTCTGAAGAAGAGAAATTTGTTAACATCGAGTATAGATTTAAGTGTCAGGAAGTCGTTTCTGAAAGTATTTGTATGGAGTGTAGCCATGTATGGAAGTGAAACATGGTCGATAACCAGTTTGGACAAGAAGAGAATAGAAGCTTTCGAAATGTGGTGCTACAGAAGAATGCTGAAGATAAGGTGGGTAGATCACGTAACTAATGAGGAGGTATTGAATCAGATTGGGGAGAAGAGAAGTTTGTGGCACAACTTGACTATAAGAAGGGATCGGTTGGTAGGACATGTTTTGAGGCATCAAGGGATCACAAATTTAGCATTGGAGGGCAGCGTGGAGGGTAAAAGTCGTAGAGGGAGACCAAGAGATCAATACACTAAGCAGATTCAGAAGGATGTAGGTTGCAGTAGGTACTGGGAGATGAAGAAGCTTGCACAGGATAGAGTAGCATGGAGAGCTGCATCAAACCAGTCTCAGGACTGAAGACCACAACAACAACAACATAATTTTACTCCGTTTCGCTTTATTAGGATATTTGGGCTGCTGTCGCCCTTTGAGCCTAACATGGTGATTGCTACTGGTTTCTCTATAGTCTATTTAATTCCTTATTATGGATCTGGGAACTCTCAATCTGTGCCATTCTCGAGGTTCGACTGTTCCACCATATTCCAGGTGTACTGTTGCATTTCTTAATCGGTCCATTTTTTCCAACAACTTTCGACTTTTTTCCTGTGTTTGTTGTGTGACTGTTGGCATATTGAGTTCAGCATGTAGGTCGTTTATTCTAGTCCATCGAGGGTCTTTGATCACTACTGAGAATCATGGATTTTGGACTCTTTTCAGCACTTGCTGGTTTGCACTGCAAGTTGTCCCTCAAGCTGAACAACCGTGTAGTAGAGTTGGTAATGTTGTTACTTTATACAGTATTAATTTTATTCGGATTCCGTCAGTGCTGGCCAAAAATGGGAATAGTGTATGTATTAGTTTTATCTTTTTCTCTTTTTTATACACGACATGTGTTTTAAAGGTCAGCTTATCGACCAACACGATTCCAAGGTATTTGACCAGATTTGTCCAATTTATGTGTGTTCCATTTATTAGTAATCTGTGTCGTAGTTTTGGCCTCTTTCTCGTAAACATCATTGCTTGTGTTTTATCTGCGTTTCATATGAAATGGTTTTCGCGTGCCCATTCTCCTATGCTGTTTATCTGTCTTTGCATCCTCGTTATCACAGCGGTCATTGTACTACTACTTACAAGAGGGAGGTGTCGTCTACAAATGTAGCCAATAACACGTTGTGTAAATGAGGTATATCGTTAACAAATACTATGAACATCGTTGACTATAACACAAACACGTGAGAGATTCTTCATTGCAATATCTTTTGCTAGAGAGTTCTCCGTATATTTTGTTACTTACGTTTGTATTTTTTCTCATACAGTATACTGCTTATCCACCTAATTTCGCCTGCGAATTTGGCTTGTTTCCTACATAAGAAAGGCACTTTTCAAAAAGATATTGGTTCTGGCAATGTCCGTGGAGACACTGTTTGCTTTGTTTACCACGGCTGTAGATGTTAGTCGATGCCAAATGACATAAGAAAAGAAGTTGTAAGTAGGCTGTTTAGGTTTTTTTATTGGTAACGCCACCTCTGTATGAAAATCACTGGCTGTGCTGTGTGCAGTCTGTGGCTGCTTTGCATTGTTGTAATACTCGCCATTGTAGTGTTAGGCAGCTGGCTGTGAACAGCGCGTAGCGTTGCACAGTTGGAGGTGAGCCGCCAGCAGTGGTGGATGTGGGCAGAGAGATGGCGGAGATTTGTAATTTGTCATGAACTGCTATATTTATATATGATGATATCAAGGTAAATACATTGTTTGTTCTCTACTAATATCTTTCATTTGCTAACTATCCCTATCAGTAGTTAGTGCCTTCCATAGTTTGAATCTTTTATTTAGCTGGCAGTAGTGGCGCTCGCTGTATTGCAGTAGCTTGAGGAGCGAAGATTTTTGTGAGGTAAGTGATTTGTGAAAGGTATAGTTTAATGTTAGTCAGGGCCATTCTTTTGTAGGGAATTTTGAAAGTCAGATTGCGTTGCGCTAACAAAATATTGTGTGTCAGTTTAAGCACAGTCATGTAAAATTGTTCAAAGGGGACGTTTCATAAAGTCTCTCCTACCCCGTGTTGTATGAAGACGGCGAGTATTGCTGCGGTCTCTGTCTTCACTGATTTTATTAAGATGGCGTCCCGTCTTTCTCGATTTATGGGAATATAAACAGAAAATGAGTATTGACGCACTTGTACGAGGAATTGGCATAACAGCCTTCCTGAAACGTACGGGCTAATTCGGACAAGTATACGAAGGAATAATGTTTTTAACTTTCTCGCAGCCGCCGATTTTCAGTGTCAGGCGAGAGAGTTTGTGTACCTCAGGGAAGATCAGGCCTATCCTGGCTGAAGCATAGCTGCAAGCAGCTCTCAGTATGTGACCCAAACTGTGTCCCTTACCGCAGCGTGGGGAGGGCTCAGAGTGTGTAGAAAGGCGAACTTTCCCGTGGGAGAATATCATTAAAAATAATCCCGATCTTCAACGATGTGGATATGAAGGGAGTCCCAACACTATAGAAAGGTCGCATGACGGAACCACAGCAGAAGCCTTGGACAATTGTGGATAGGACATACATAGCATGTCTTTGGCAAAGGAAAGAGAGAAAACGATTTTTCAACGTCAACGTGAAATATACCAAAAATATTGAAAAATGCGAGAAAGTAGTATATTTTGGCACTATAGGAAGCGAAA
The DNA here is from genome assembly GCF_021461385.2 of Schistocerca piceifrons. Lineage (NCBI taxonomy): Eukaryota > Metazoa > Arthropoda > Insecta > Orthoptera > Acrididae > Schistocerca > Schistocerca piceifrons. The sequence goes on along the minus strand of NC_060139.1, from coordinate 14,174,398 downwards.
TATCGACGGCAGGGATATACAGATAGATATTCCTCAATATTGTAAACTGCATAACAGACCGGAGAAAGTTCACTTTAGTATAGTATCTGCCGCGCGGGGTAAGCCTAGCGGTCTCAGGCGCTGCAGTCATGGACTGTGCGGCTGATCCCGGCGGAGGTGCGAGTCCTCCTTCGGGCATGGGTGGGTGTGTTTGTCCTTAGTCTAATTTAGATTAAGTAGTGTGTCAGATTAGGGACTGATGACCTTAGCAGTTAAGTCCCATAAGATATCACACACATTTGAACATTTTTGTATAGTATCTGTAAATACTGAAACACTAAAAATGAAAAGCTTGTTTTGATCCAATATTACGTACGAAGAAGTCAGAAGGCTGAGACTAAAATCTAAATGCAGAAATATAATGACACGATCACATCACAAAATTGTTACACTTCCGAGCCATAACAGTAATAATTGTCCTCACACAGAACGAAGTTACAGATATATTTCGGCTGGATGCCTATGGCGAGCTAGTGTGCCCATTCCTAAGGTCGTTACATCACGTAATTTTTGTGTTATTATTTTCTTTCATAAGCTGTAGCCAGGGCCAGTTTAAGGTCCAAGCGACACAAGCAGCTGCTGGGTCGGCAGGCTAAGAGAGTTGCCAGAGGAGTCACTTTTGCACAGAACGTATCACAGTGGCTGCGCTTTGGGGCGGCAAGCTGACGAGAAACCTCTTGCGATATTACAGTGCCTGTGTTATTCCGAAACACAATGCAATCTTCGTTTGGACATACCTGCATGCATTTACTGTATTTTGGCATGCACTATTCTTACATGCAAGTACAGAGTAACATTGCATCGTAAGTCGGAACAACAAAGGCAGTGCAATACCGTATTTATCCACCGATACCGGGCAAGCGAATTTCAAATCAAATGTCTTGTCCGTGTGGGAACATACGTAATGGATGTACGAGTACAGCTTGTAGACACATGGTTGACGACATATGGAAGTCTGGGTGTGGCCGTGAGTCAGGCGACCGCTCGCGATAAGCGGAAAATACAGGTTCGAGTCGCGGTCTGTCATAAATTTTCACTGTCGTCATTCCATTCTACGGCTGATGGTTGTCCATATTCGCAATTGCGAATACATTTAATGTATAAAGAATCTTTCGAGTGCGGGGTCGCAAAAGGCCAACGATGTTTACAGCAATCAACGCCCCACATATTGTCCAACCTGTAACCACAATATTGGCTGCTAATGGCAACAGGGGGCGCGACTGGAGGTGTGCAATGGTGAGCACAGCATACGGCTACGGCGCATAGCTGAACTGCTTTGTCGACGGTTAACTTGCAACAGTGATAGTGGTGTTGATAAACAGCAGAGCAATGGCACCGATAAAAAAAGCAAACATTGCATTCAACAGTTGCCACGGCTGACATCTCGTCAGAACGAAACCAAAGGAATTTCACAGAGTGAGAAAGAAGTGGTAGGTGAAATATTAGCGTTTCCGCAAGATGAGGCAGTGGAATGTTGTTTCGTATACACACAGCTATGCGGACAATCTACATGAGGATTATAATGATGACGATACGTGATTCAGAAGGGAAAGTCATATTGAACTTGGTGACGAGCCATGTTGGTTCATCATCCATGTCGGACAGGGAGACACAAATCCCATCTACAATGAAACGGAGTAAAGGACAATCGTCGTAGGAAAAAAAAAAAAAAGAGAAACTGGCATTTGCGCGTTTCAAGGATGCTCGATACAACTTACAGGACGTGCATGATAGCGACCTACTACATTACTCACACCAAATTACTCGCGACATAGATTACAGTGATTTCAAGGAAAGCAGTGGATGATTTCATAAGTTCAGAAAGTGCTTCACAATTGGAAGACGTAAGATAACGAAATTTCAAACAAAGTGTTTGTGGTGTCACCGCCAGACACCACACTTGCTAGGTGGTAGCCTTTAAATCGGCCGCGGTCAGCTAGTATACGTCGGACCCGCGTGTCGCCACTATCAGTGATTGCAGACCGAGCGCCGCCACACGGTAGGTCTAGAGAGACGTCCTAGCACTCGACCCAGTTGTACAGCCGACTTTGCTAGCGATGGTTCGCTGACAAATTACGCTCTCAATTGCCGAGACAATAGTTAGCATAGCCTTCAGCTACGTCATTTGCTACGACCTAGCAAGGCGCCATTACCAGTTACTATTGATTGTAAAACATGTACCGTCAAGAGCGTTTTTCACCAATTATGGATTAAAGTTAAGTATTCCAGAAGTTACGTACCTTTTTTGCTAGTCTCAAGACCTTGTCCTGTTCCAGACCTCACGCCAGCCTGCGTGAGCTTAAAAGCGTGCCTTTCGGCTTCCCGTCACTGTGGATTGGCTGTCTTGCCAGTCCACAACAGTGTTAACTTGACGCTGCACAGAAAACAGCAGAATTGGCCCGGAAATTTATAGATGACATAAACAAACTTATCCAATTGTTCAGTAAGGAATTTGTTTTCAGTTCCTACCAAAAAAGGGCTATGGGACTTGACATCTGAGGTCATCAGTCCCCTAGACTTAGAACTACTTAAACCTAACTAACCTAAGGATAGCAGACACATCCATGCCCGAGGCAAGATTCTAACCTGTGACCGTAGCAGCAGTGCGGCTCCGGACTAAAGCGCCTAGAACCGCTCACTCACAGCGGCCGGCTCTGCTCCGACCAATCGGTATTTGAAAAGGGAATGCAAATGAAAGGAACCTTGGAAATTAGAGGTGCCAAGACGGGTTGTATCAAGGTGAACAAACATCAGTCCCTTAAAGCATTCGTATACAATTACGCCAACTGTTAATCTGGGTGGTAAATTCGCTGGAAAGTTAACTGTGCTGCGAACAGTTGGAGGTGCTCTGTCCCTACGATTCTTTCTCGGTCGCCCAATCTTGAAAGGGCAGTGGAGATTATTTAGATCACAGCAAGCAAGAGTAGGAAAATGGGCACAAGGGAAGTACAAATGTAGTAAGAGCACTGGTTTTGGCCCTGGCCTTTGTATAAAAACCATACTCTTTATGGCAAACTATCCATCCTGAAAAGTGTGTGGAATTGCAATTCATACCACCTGAAACCACTGGACAATTCAGCATCTGGGTGTTTGTCTTTTTTTCGTGCCCATTACAACCTTTTATTGCACTATGTACAGGCTCTTGCTAAAGGATAGCCAGTTTCGCAACAGGCTCCACGACAGAGTGTTTCGTATTTAGTTGCATGCCATCACATTCCATCAGTTTTCATCACCCCGTTACACCAGTGCATTTCTTAAGAGTGGATACCTAGCTGAACAACCACACATAGTTCTCCTTCTATCTCGATGGTGCGAACCTTTGTGATCAATGTGGCACATTGTTTCTCATTTGGTGTCCGTGGTGGAAGTTAATGGTTTGTTTGGAACATTTATTGAATGTTGGCGATTTGCATTTTGTTCCATAGAAGGTTGATTTCAGCACCTGCCGGACACTCCTCTTCTGTCGCCCTCCTGATTCACATGGTGAGTCACTAGCAACTAATATTTTTCTGTCATAATTGGTAACACAACGCTTTCAACTGAGTCTTACTAAAGATTGAATGTGTGAGCTCGCACTCAAGGTGTTCCTTGTGAGAGTGGCGACCATGTGCAAGATGTGAATGAAGTGCGTATCACAATTAATATAGAAAGCCAGTACGGATGAAAATGTACGAGGGAAAGGAGGGGAGGGGATAGGGAGGGGCGCTAAATGATGAGCCGCTTGTGTGGAAAAATGTTCTCGAACCAGCCCTGTCTGTACCGATTATCGCTAAATATCATCACGAAATACGAAATGACAATAGTGACTTCGAAAAAAATCTCTAAGACGTAACTTCAATGATTGCTAAAATATTGAAATTTATCTAAAATACCTGTTTATTAGTTTTGTGGCAGAAACATTTTGTAGGAGAAACAATATTTTGGAATTTTAATAATAATACAGACATGTCGAAGAATTACATTAGCTGATCACATTGACAGCCCATAGATGAGAAAAAAACTTTTAATAGTACGCCTGAGCGTCTCGTTATAATTTCAGTACGTAATTCTGTGTGTAATATTACTGCAGTTACTAACAATCACGTGGGGATTTAATATAATGAGTGATACAGTGAGTAGAAAGTATAAGTATGAATGTGAATGAAACTTTCTGAGCCGGCCGCTGTGGCCGAGCGGTTCTAGGCGCTTTAGTTCGGAACCGCGCTACTGCTACGGTCGCAGGCTCGAATCCTGCCTCGGGCATGGATGTGTGTGATGTCCTTCGGTTAGTTAGGCTTAAGTAGTTTCTAATCTAGGGGACTGATGACCTCAGATGTTAATTCCCATAGTGCTTAGAGCCATTTGACCATTTTTGAAACTTCCTGGCAGATAAAACTGTGTGCCAGTCCGAAACTCGAACTCAGGACCTTTGCCTTTCGTGGGCAAGTACTCTAGCATCTGAGCCACCGAAGCACGACTCAGACCCGCCCTCACAGCTTTACTTCTGCCAGGAAGTTTCATATCAGCACACACTCCGCTGCAGAGTGAAAATCTCATTTTTTGAATTTGAATGTTATATGCAGATTAGTACGCATGTATGAATAGAATTACATATGGTGCATGAATGAGAATTGTAAAAGAAAAAGGATTTACGTTGTGGAAGAAGTAATTTATTACTGCATTGTAAACTGGTAAGGGTGTTGCTAATTAAAGATGGTTAATTTTTCAAAAAGTCTACAGGCGCCGTTGGAATGTACAGGGGAGGTCCGTCATTCTGAATGAATATGGACTTTTGCTGACTGGCTGTAGATTTTTTTTTTCCAGTCGATAAGAACAGAGAATCATTCCACCCTCTGTATGGCCTGAGAGATTTAAGTGCGGGGGAAGCTCAGATAGTCGTAGCCACGCTGTGGCAGCGGCGAGATGCGTTTGTCGCCACGCACTACTTCTGTGAGCTTCAAACACTGGCCGCGCGGGATTAGCCGAGCGGTCTTAGACGCTGCAGTCGTGGACTGGGCGGCTGGTCCCGGCGGAGGCTAGAGTCCTCCCATGGGCATGGGTGTGTGTGTTTGTCCTTAGGATAATTTAGGTTACGTAGTGTGTAAGCTTAGGGACTGATGACCTTAGCAATTAAGTCCCATAAGATTTCACACACATTTGAACATTTTTACAAACACTGCTGTTGACACGAGCAGAAGTGATTTTTGCTGTTGGACGTGTAAGTTGCGTACTTTAACATTTGAAACTGTCAGTTTTGAGTAATAAACATAAACAGCATTACGTGTTTTCTGTACAGTTTGTAATAGCGGGAAGCGCTCCCTGTAAGCGATTTAAATGGAACATTGTGTAACAGTTTAAAGCTACATTATGGGAAATCGTAAGGAACATTGTGTAACAGTTTAAAGCTACATTATGAGAAATCGTAAGGAACATTGTGTAACAGTTTAAAGCTACATTATGGGAAATCGTAATGACCATTATGTATTGTGACTATTCTTATTATTGTATTTTGTGAATGAACTTAGTCACTCTTTTTGTGTAGGGGCGTGTTGACTATGATAAGAAATTACTGTATTATATGATTCGACTTTGCATGGCTGTCTGCTGGACAGTACAGCGCAAGTACGTTTACCTAAATATTTATGGGTATTTGGGAAGAGGAGCTGCTACATTTTTATTTTGTGTGGCCCAGATGTGAAGGTTGTGGAGACAGCGTATCCCTCGTGTTTTCTGCCTCAGTAATTCAGGTCGCCGTATTGAATAGCGACCAGATAAAGAAAAGTGGAACATTACAGAAGACTTGATCGAGAAGTTTCCGTTCAACCACCGTTCAGTCCAGAAACGGTAGGCCAATCAGGAAAAACCACTTTGAGTATGAAATAACCATCCCACCGACGCACCAGGCTGAAGATACCCGTTTGATAACACCCCGTGCCACGCTGCGTGTGTAACACCAGAGCTCCATAGATCTACTGACATAAACTTTTCTGTTTTGTCTGTTCTACCTTCTATCATTAAGATACTGTAAATATTGTTTGATTGCATTAATAGCACAAAAGTGTTCGCTCTTTCCTTTGTAAAAACTTTGATGCCATGGTTTGATTCTATGCAATGTAGTGTATCTGTCATTTAAATTCTTTGTCTCAGTTGGAGGCAACAAAACTTACTGTATATAATTGTAATTTCAGTGTGAATAATTTTTTGTAGAAATGTCAATATGTGCAAATGTTCTGTTTTATTTAATACGTTTGGTTGCTGTTATGTGAACTGCTGACCTTCACTTAGAGTTCTGAGTTATTCTGTATGTAGAAGATGGTGTGGTTCGCCTCGGGAACGGAACTGTGTAGCGCGCGCAAAACGTGGTGGGCAAGGATAGAAAGATGGAACCAAGAATCAGTCGGGTGGTAGCTACCAAACTGTCAACTGCTCGTGTAAAACTTGTGTATCATGCTGGTGCCGAGAGAGGGTTTTGGTGACACTTTCCAATGTCTCGGATGGCCGGATAAAGAGCTGGAGCTATTCTGGAATTGGTATCTATTATCGCCACCAAGAAATGACAGGGTCCAGCATTTCCACTTGCTAATCCACCCACCGATATGCACTCACCACCACCTTGCGCAATTACTGAAAAAGGAACCAAGGAATTGCAAATATGTAATGTGAAGGATCAGCTCATTGGATGTTTTAGTGTGCGCAAATATAAGGTTATGGTATAGCAGTAGCGGGTGATGGTGTTATATGTGGCTTTTCCGTTCTGTTGGGGCATAGTATGTAATAAAACAAATTTGGTATATGATTGCACAAGCTACGTGTGGTGTCACCGCCAGACACCACACTTGCTAGGTGGTAGCTTTAAATCGGCCGCGGTCCATTAGTACATGTCGGACCCGCGTGTCGCCACTGTGTGATCGCAGACCGAGCGCCACCACAAGGCAGGTCTCGAGATACGGACTAGCACTCGCCCCAGTTGTACGGACGACGTAGCTAGCGATGCACACTGACGAAGCCTCGCTCATTTGCAGAGCAGATAGTTAGAATAGCCTTCAGCCAAGTCAATGGCTACGACCTAGCAAGGCGCCATTAGCATTACATTGCATGTATCTACAGAGTCTCACTTGTATCGTCAATAGCGATGTACCAAGGATGGATTGTAGTTAAGTATTCCAGAAGCTACGTACTTTTCTTTATAGCGTTCATTACGTATCCTGTTACAGACCTATCTCTTGCCTGCGTGAACTAAACGCGTGCCTTTCGGCTACTTCCGTGGCGTGGCTGTCTTGCTTCGCCACAACACTACGTAAATGCAGTTGCAGTGTTATACGTGAAGAAGACCGTAACTGCCTGCTCCACAACATCGTCCGACGGGAACCGTCATCGTCGATCCTTCAAGGCATTTTTAATGGTTCGAAGGCACAATAATCGCATAGGAGAGATCAGGACTATAGAGCTCGTGTTCGAGTTGGTGTTACTTCTCCGTTGCCACTTTCGCGGTATGGGGACGTGGGTTATCATGAAGCGGCGGAGAACGTTATCACACCATTCCATAACGGTGGTTTTCGACAGAAATGCTACCCTACGCTCATTCTTCATTCTCCTATAGATAATTACCAATGTTTGTCCTCCGGCAGCCAAGAAAAACCATGTTTGTCCTGTTTAGACCCACATTAGTAACAACGTCGCCTCTTATAAAGTGAGAGGCACCCACATGCCTTGCTCATACAGTGGCATCAAGCAGTCAGGCCTGCAAGATGAGTGGTCTGCCAAGCGAGTAACATGAACTCTCGTACTCACAATTTAAGTTACAAGTTATCCTCCTATATGATTAATACGCAACGGAAACACGCATCTGACTATCAATAATTTGCAGAACTCTGACTGTACACTACGCACTGGCAATACCACATTTTCTTTTTTGTCTTTTATTTAACGGCTTTTGTCAACACGTGGCCACCGCACACATTATAAATTCGGGACATTATGACAACATACAATTCGAAGTAAAAGTCCATCAATCTTTTTCTTTTCACTATCTTATTTATTCCGATAAATTCTCTAACCTAAACACACAAATTCTACAACCTACAACAATAACACATAAGAAATTCCGCCCAGTGGGCATGGCTTTACAATGGTGAATCTCTATATTATGGTCTCGTAATTACTTTTAACGCTACAGTGCACTTTCTGGATAGGATGGAGGATCTTTTATTATACCTCACACGTCGACTCTCACAATCATCATCACTAAACTTTCCTCCAGACCGAGCGGTACCGAAGGAACAAGCATAACCCACTAATCTTTTGAAACTACCTCGCTACTCTCCCATGCAAACCACACATACCCAAATTACATGACATACACCACACTACAACATGAAATACTACACAGAGAATAGTCACAACATTACCACTTTCAGCTTTCCCACTTCAATTAATATTTATCCCAGTTTCACACGACACTGCCCCACTTTGTAATTCTACTTTCCTACTATGAACTCTGGAGATATTTGCACGTCTTCCTGTGCAATGCAAGCCAAGTGGCGTTGCTGAATAGACGGCCGACTCACCTTGCTTCTCTCTCAGAGTTTGAATCAAGCGTCACACGGAATCATATCACGCAAAGCAATATTAAGAACATCACACACGCGGGTCCTCAACTGATACCATGGACGAGTACTTCTCTTTATCTTTTGTCTCATACACAGTTTGAGACTCACACAGTACTCACCACGTGGAAGTACTCGTCTCTAATTTCAAGTCCTGCACACGCCATTTCTTAAATATTTCAACTTATGGTACACACGCCATTTCTTAAATATTTCAACTTATTGTACACACGCTAGTAATTCAGCTTAACTTAAGCACACGGAAGTATTTCAACTTAATGCTACACGTGGTTTCATTGTGACCGTTGGTCACTCCCGAAGATTCCTACAATCCCATCAATATTACCTGCCTGACATTTAATTCTCCCCACAAAAGTTCCTGAAATAGTAAATTAATATTTCAAACTACTCTTAAATATTCCACATGCATACCATGTCTCCACTCTTTCGTCATTACGGAGCACAACTAAAACAGGTCTTAACAGCACAAGATCCAGCGGCAGAGTGCTGAAACATGGCCGTTCTCTAGGTCCTCTCCCATCTCTGTCGAGGTGGGGGAAGCACCTTGCTATCGTATTGGTCAACCACATTTCAGGCGCTCAAAGCTCTGGTAAATTTCCTCTCTTTGGTCCCACCAAAGGTGGCCAAAGGATCGTGTCAAAGATGATCATATATTCACATTCACTATCTGCGGTTAGCAGACGACCATACATTCATTCATTTCACAGATCTCACCAAACTGAATGTAGGGATTTACTTTGTGGGAGTGCACATGTGATGAATTAAATAAATAAATTGTCATTCTTTCCCACACTGGTATCAGGCTTCGCTGTATTAATTGAAATTGAGTTATTTTACAAAAAAAATGTGTTGTTCTGACAAAAATAATGAAGTATGTTGTACCTATTTTCAATGTCGGGCGGTACTGTACCCTTTCAAAAGTAGCCTATGATCCCGATCCGTGGGAATGAAAAACTGCCTCCGCACCCTCTGCCTCACCTAATAGTCACACTGTGCACTTCTCTATAGGAAAGTGACTTATTGTGAGGAGCAGAAAGGGGTAATAAACCTCTTTAATGCAATTCTGGCTCTGTAAGTTCGCCTGTTATAAAATATCTCGAAATTCGACTACACCACCCAGATCTACGTCTGTTGCTACAGACTCCTCAGCCAAACGAGACGAGACTTCCTCTCTGAAGTCAGCACTGTCCCCTCAATGTGATCGCAATCAAATGCTCTGACGTCGTGTTGATAGCAGCTGGTACGCGAAGTGACAACACTGCACTCATGCGAAACGCCGAACTGTTCAAATGGCTCTGTGCACTATGGGACTCAACATCTGAGGTTATCAGTCCCCTAGAACTTAGAACTACGTAAACCTAACTAACCTAAGGACATCACACACATCCATGCCAGAGGCAGGATTCGAAACCGCGAACGTAACAGCAGCGCGGTTCCAGACTGAAGGGCCTAGAACCACTCGGCCACAGCGGCCGGCCCGAACAGTTCCATTGGTGATTGTCACTACGGGCACTTTCTCTTAATCTAAGCAATTCTCTCCAACTAAACTGCTCTTGATTGTATAAGTCTGGTTTCAGAAGGCTACACGTTGTTTCTGTGCTGCAGGCCAAAGATTTCAGAATCGCGAGTTAGCAACGAAACTAGAATAAAAATAGCCATTAGTGAGTGATCTGTTTGTAGAACGTGAAATGATGTCTGACACTACGGTTCGGTAGCGAAACCACTGCACGTCGCTTTGGGGGCATTGGTTCATTACACAGTACACGAGAAATCGCTTCTTATCGAAGGAATTCATTGATCGTAAGGAGCTGAAGTTTTAATCTTTAGTAAAATACCAGGTTTTGCAGCTGCATCGTCCTGTTTGCACTAGAGTTTGTCTATTCTTGGGACTTTTCAAAACGAAATTTAAAAGAGATCAACTTTTCTCATTATTGCTCACTGGCTTCAATATCCAGCTCTGCGCGCCATTTACTTACTGCAGCAGCGATACTTCATGTCAAGGAAAAACATTCTCCTAGTATATTTATGCGGACTGACACTAGAATAGAGTAAAAGCTTTCATTTTGTTCTTTCGTGCCGATGTCGATATTTCAATATCGACATCTTTCATCATCTTTGAAGCACGTTACGTTTTGTTATCTAAAAACATATTCTTTGGCCGGTTTTTACGCTCAGGCAGAAATTTTTTCATGGAGGTACCTCCAAATGCGGCACAGTTTTAACATCACTGATTGCATCTTGTAATGATTCCGTCAGTCACCAAGACTTGAGATTTCTCATTTCTGCTACTTCTCATTACTTTCGTCTATCTTCGATTTACTCTCGATCTATATTCTACACTCACTAGACTGTTCATTCCATCCGACAATTCGTGTAATTCGCCTTCACTTTCACTGAGGATAGTAATGTCATCAGCGAATCTTGTAACTGATATCCTTTCAACCTTCCTTTTGTTGCCGTCGTTGCTTCTTTGATGTATAGATTAAAGAGTAGGGCGAAAGGCCACATTGCTCCCTCACACCCATTCTAATCCGAGCACTTCGTTCCTGGTCTTCCAGTCTTATTGTTGCCTCTTGGTTCTTGTACATTGAGAGGCACCCACATGCCTTGCTCATACTGTTGCATCAAGCAGCCTGCAAGATGAGTGGCCTGCCAAGCGAGTGGACTCATTCTTATTTATCGCAAAACATCGATGACTGATTATGAGCTCTAGTACTCACAATTAAGCTACAAATTATTCTCCTGTTTCAACATTACGCAACGGAAACGGATAACGCACATCTGACTATTAATAATTTACACAACTCTGATTGTTCACTACGCACTGGCAATACCACATTTTCTTTCTTACTCAACGGCTTTGATCAACACGTGGCCATCGCACTGAATGTGAAGGGCGCACACATTATAAATTCTGTATATCATGAGTACAAACTATTCGAAGAGCAAGGCCACCAATCTTTTTCTTTCCACTATCTTTTTTTTTATTCCGATAAATTCTATTATTCTATTATTACATTTTTATACAATAATTACACATGAGAAACTCTGTCCAGTGGGCATGGCTTTACATTGGTGATTCTCTGTCTTATGGTCTCGTAATTATCTAACGCTACAGTGCACTTTCTGGATAGGATCTTGGATCTTTTGCTATATCTCACACTTCGACTCTCACACCCATCATCACGAAAATCTCCAGACCGCGAGCAGCACAAAAAGGAACATGCATAACCCACTGCCTCTGAACCAATCTTGCAACTCCCCCATGCAAGCTACACATACATAAATTACATGAAATACATCACACTGGCAACATAGAATACACACAAACGATAGTCACAACTTTAGAATCACTTCACTTTCAGCTTTCCCACTTCAATTAGCACTCATCCCAGTTTCACACGACACTGCCCCACTTCGTAACTTTTCTTTCCTACTACGAACTCAGGAGGATATATGCACGTCTTCCTGTGCAATGCAAGCCAAGTGGCGTTGATGGATAGACTGCTGACTCACCTTGCTTCTTTCTTAGAGTATTAGAGTTTGAGTCCAGCGTCACACGGAAACATAACACGCAAAGTAATATTAAGAACATATTCGTCACACACGTGAGTCCTCAACTGATACCATGGACGAGTACTTCTCTTTATCCTTAGTCTCATACACAGATTGAGACTCACACAGTACTCACCACTTATAAGTACTCGTCTCTAATTTCAAGTCCTGCACACGCCATTTCTTAAATATTTCCAACTTCTAGTACACACGCCAGTAATTCAGCTAAGTATTTCAACTTATTGCTGCATGTGGTTTCACTGTGACCGTTGGTCACTTCCGAAGATTACTACAATCCCCTTAACATTACCTGCCTGTCATTTAATTCTCCCCCCAAAAGTTCCTGAAATAGAGAAATAATTATTCCAAACTACTCTTAAGTATTTAACATGCATACCATTTTCTCCACTCTTTTGTCTTTACGGAGTACACCTAAGACAGGTCCTACTAACACAAGATCCAGCGCCAGAGTGCTGAAACATGGCCGTTCTTCATCTCGCACCTCTGCCGAAGTGGGGGAGCACCTTGCTACCGTATCGGTCAGCCACATTTCAGGCGCTCAAAGCTAAGGTAAATTTCATCTCTTTGGTTCCACCAAAGGTGACCAAAGGACCGTCTCAAAATGGTGCAAATGGCTCTGAGCACTATGGGACTCAACTGCTGAGGTCATTAGTCCCCTAGAACTTAGAACTAGTTAAACCTAACTAACCTAAGGACATCACAAACATCCATGCCCGAGGCAGGATTCGAACCTGCGACCGTAGCGGTCTTGCGGTTCCAGACTGCAGCGCCTTTAACCGCACGGCCACTTCGGCCGGCACCGTCTCAAAGATGATCATATATTGCACATTCACTATCTGCGGTTAGCAGGCGTCCATACATTATTCATTCATTTCGCAGATCTCACCAAACTGGATGTAGGGATTTATTTTGTGGGAGTGCACATGTGATCAATTAAATAAATAAATTGTCATTCTTTCCTACACTGGTATCCGGATTTGGTGTATTAAGTGAAATTGAGTTATTATTACAAAAAATATGTTGTTCTGACAAGAATAACGAAGAATGTTGTACCTATCTTCAATGTCGGGCGGTACTGTACCCTTTCAACATATTGTATATTACACATCTTTCCCCATAGCTTACTTCAAGTTTTCTCAGAATGTCGAACACCTTGTGCCACTTTTACATTGTAAAGCGCTTTTTCCATGCAAGCAATGCTTGCAATATCCGCAACGTCAGAACAGCCCTTCTCCTGCCTTCACCTTTCCTGAATCCAAACTGATCGTCATCTGACACGTCCTGATTTTTTCCCCATTCTTCTGTATATCATTTTTGACAGCAACGTGGATGCATGAACTGTTAAACTAACTGTGAGACAATACTCGCACATGTCGACTCTTCATACCTTTGGAATGGTGTGGACGACATTTTTCCGAAAGTCTGATAGTATGGCGCTGGTCTCACATATTCTACACATCAACGTGAGTAGTCGTTTATCAACAAGAATAGTCATGTTGTCGCCACTTCCACCAATGGTTTTAGATATACCGATGAAATGTTATCTATACCTTCTGAATCATTTGATCTTAAGTCTTTCAAAGCTTTTTTAAATTCTGATTCTGTTACTGAATCCCTTATCGCTTTCTTGGCGACTCCTGTTTCTTCTTATCTCAGTATGTAAAGCATCAGACAATTTCAAGCGTATCTCGTTCTTCTGTAGTATTCCATATTACACTTCCTCGCGCACTGATTCTTCTTGATTAGTCTCTTAAACTGCAGCCTACTCTTCGTCATCACTAAATTGTGATCTAAATCTAATCTATATCTATTCCTTTGTACGGTTACGATCCAGTAACTGATTCCGTAATCTCTGCCTGACTATGATGTAATCTAACTTGAGTCTTCAGGTATCTCCCACCCTTTTGCAAATATACTACCGTCCCCTTCTATTCCTGGAAAGAGCATCCTGTGTTACTGACTGACATTGATCGGCAACTTCAATCAGTTTTTCTCCTGTCTCGTTTCTACTACCAATCCTTTATTCTCCATTAACTCTTCGTTCTGATACTTTGCCTACTATCGCGTTCGAGTCCCCTATGACCATTGGAGTTTCCTCTCGCTTTACTTACTGCATTGCCTATTCAATATCCTCATTTACTTTCTCTGTCTCTCCCTCGTGTGATTGCGACGTGGTCATGTATATCTGAAATATTTTTGTCGGTACTGGTTTGCTGTTCGTTTTGATGAGAACAACCCTATCACTGAACAGTTCATAGTGGTTCACTATCTACCTGTCTTCCTGTTCTCAACGAGTCCTCCCTTTATATGATTTTCTGCTGCTGTTGAAATTACCCTGTACTCGTCTGACCAGATCCCTGTCATCTTTTCATACCACTTCACTGACCCCACTGTATCTAGATTGCGCCTTAACATTTCCCATTTCAGATTTTCTAGTCTCCCTGCAATGTTAAAACGTCTGACATTCCATGTCCCGACTCGTAGAACGTTACCCTTTCGTTGGTGATTCTATCGTTTTATCATGGTCACTTCTCCGCTGACCGTCTCTTCCCGGAGATCCGAATGTGGGACTAGTTCCGAATCTTTTGTCAATGGAGAGATCATCAAGACACTTTTTCAGTTAGACATTACATGTTCTGTGGATACACACTACGTGTGAACGCAATGAGTTGGAGAAGAATTTCTTCAATCTCATGAATAATACCATATTCGGCTAAATGTGCATAAGATTCGGGACTAGAGCAGATCTGGGGCAGCTGCATTAATTCCAAAATCAAATTTTTGAAGGGGCGTTATCTTCAGTGGAAGTCTAGTCATCACTAATTAAATGTTGCCTTTCTCCAAACCAACCATCAATCGATAGACCAGTTGGAGTTGGAATAATGACATTAGATATTTCGAAAACGCTTATTTTTTATTTTTATTGGGGACGTATTTTGAAACAATTCTCGCGAAATTGTGTAAAACTGCTACACAGACACTGAAAGCCTCATATATCACAACAAAACTCCAAGTGTCTACGAAGGTATTACGAATGAAGTACATACAACCTGCGATACATCAGGGTACCCAGCAAATAAGTAACAAAATATTCTGCAGCTGAATAAAAAACTTATTAGGCTAATGGGTGACGAACTGAATGGTGAGCCTATTGCTGAATTTGTGGGCCTGCATATGAAAGTGTATGCTCTTATGTCTGAGCCTGGGCGCATAATGTGCAAAACAAAAGGCATAAAATAGTCATACAGAAATACACCAACACTTCATGATTACGAGCAGTGCATCCTGTGTTCGGAAGTAAGAACCACAGAGCAATTTGTCATTCAGTAGAAGCAGCATGTTGTTCCAGTTACTAAACAACATAAACTCTCTTTGTTTGCACAGGATGACAAACGTCATTTACATAAATACCTGTGCACTGGCCTGCGGACATTACCACATGAAAAACGATTACTGTATACAATGTAATGTAAATGCTCGATAGGTTTTTATGACAAAAATAAAAATTCAAATAATGTAAATACGTCGAAAAACGTAATGTGAATATTATAAAGACTTATAAAATATGAATGATGTAAATATATACAGAAAAAAGTTGTACGAAGAAACCTGGCGTGATAAACATTTTTTACAATAAATTTTACATGTCGTGTAGTCTTTGAGTTCTACTCCCTCAGTACTTTGTTTCCTTTATGCAAAACAGGGTCTTAGTGAGTGTCTCTGTCTCCAGCTGGGTTGCGTCTTATAGGGATGGCTGACAAGGGGCCCTCCACAGGGGTAAATAAACAGTCTTGACGAAACTTGGCATGTGTGTAGAGGGGTATAAATAATGCATAAATATTTTTTTAATTTTCGCCAGTTTCACTTTTAAGAAATATAGAAAAATGTATTACATATAAATGCAGAAATCAAATTAATATTCTCGAAAACTGTACGTCAACTTTCATAATAATCTGTGATTTTATAAAATACTACACCATCATTCACTGATTTTGCAAAATGAAAACTTCTGTTAAGCACAAATAAAAGAAGCTTTCATGCCACAACTGTCCATGTTCAATAACGCTGCTTCACGAAATGCAATTTTTGGAATATAATTTGCACGCAGTGTGCCGTCAGAGTATTTTCAAAATATCTAATTAAAGTAAATGAATGTTCATTACTATTCCAGTTCTTTGCTTTACATATTTTTGTTTTACATTTTTTTAAACGGTTAATTGCATTTTAAAATTATTTTCTTCGTGTTTTAGTTTACTATTTCCATGGACGTATTTTGTTGATTATGTTCACTGAAACAATGAGTAACTCATTATTCTGATACAAAATCATTACAATAACGATAATTTCTAAGGAAATGCTTACACCTAATTTCCGTTACACCTTGCTCACACAGCTCTCGAAATTTGGTCATATAATACATATGACATTTCCAGGGGCAGATGTGGACTCTGACCACAATCTATTGTTTATGACCTGTAGATTAAAACTGAAGAAACTGCAAAAAGGTGGGAACTTAAGGAGATGGGACCTGGATAAACTGAAAGAACCAGAGGTTGTACAGAGTTTCAGGGAGAGCATAAGGGAACAATTGACAGGAATGGGGGAAAGAAATACAGTAGAAGAAGAATGGGTAGCTTTGAGGGATGAAGTAGTGAAGGCAGCAGAGGATCAAGTAGGTAAAAAGACGAGAGCTAGTAGAAATCCTTGGGTAACAGAAGAAATATTGAATTTAATTGATGAAAGGAGAATATATAAAAATGCAGTAAATGAAGCAGGCAAAAAGGAATACAAACGTCTCAAAAATGAGATCGACAAGAAGTGCAAGATGGCTAAGCAGGGATGGCTCGAGGACAAATGTAAAGATGTAGAGGCTTATCTCACTAGGGGTAAGATAGATACTGCCTACAGGAAAATTAAAGAGACCTTTGGAGATAAGAGAACCACTTGTATGAACATCAAGAGCTCAGATGGAAACCCAGTTCTAAGCAAAGAAGGGAAAGCAGAAAGGTGGAAGGAATATTTAGAGAGCCTTTACAAGGGCAATGTACTTGAGGACAATATTATGAGAATGTAAGAGGATATAGATGAAGATGAAATGGGAGATACGATACTGCGTGAAGAGTTTGACAGAGCACTGAAAGACCTGAGTCGAAACAAGGCCCCGGGAGTAGACAACATTCCATTAGAACTACTGACAGCCTTGGGAGAGCCAGTCCTGACAAAACTCTACCATCTGGTGAGCAAGATGTATGAGACAGGAGAAATACCCT
This sequence comes from Schistocerca piceifrons, assembly GCF_021461385.2. Taxonomy (NCBI): domain Eukaryota; kingdom Metazoa; phylum Arthropoda; class Insecta; order Orthoptera; family Acrididae; genus Schistocerca; species Schistocerca piceifrons. Next base: position 14,156,907 of record NC_060139.1, on the reverse strand, counting down.
CAGACTTCAAGAAGAATATAATAATCCCAATCCCAAAGAAAGCAGGTGTTGACAGATGTGAAAATTACCGAACAATCAGTTTAATAAGCCACAGCTGCAAAATACTAACACGAATTCTTTACAGACGAATGGAAAATCTGGTAGAAGCCGACCTCGGGGAAGATCAGTTTGGATTCCGTAGAAATACTGGAACACGTGAGGCAATACTGACCCTACGACTTATCTTAGAAGAAAGATTAAGGAAAGGCAAACCTACGTTTCTAGCATTTGTAGACTTAGAGAAAGCTCTTGACAATGTTGACTGGAATACTCTCTTTCAAATTCTAAAGGTGGCAGGGGTAAAATACAGGGAGCGAAAGGAACTTTACAATTTGTACAGAAACCAGATGGCAGTTATAAGAGTCGAGGGACATGAAAGGGAACCAGTTGTTGAGAAGGGAGTGAGACAGGGTTGTAGCGTCTCCCCGATGTTATTCAATCTGTATATTGAGCAAGCAGTAAAGGAAACAAGAGAAAAATTCGGAGTAGGTATTAAAATCCATGGAGAAGAAATAAAAACTTTAAGGTTCGCTGATGACATTGTAATTCTGTCAGAGACAGCAAAGGACTTGGAAGAGCAGTTGAATGGAATGGATAGCGTCTTGAAAGGAGGATATAAGATGAACATCAACAAAAGCGAAACGAGGATCATGGAATGTAGTCGAATTAAGTCGGTTGATGCTGAGGGAATTAGATTAGGAAATGAGACACTTAAAGTAGTAAAGGAATTTTGCTATTTGGGGAGAAAAATATGTGATGATGGTCGAAGTAGAGAGGATATAAAACGTAGACTGGCAATGGCAAGGAAAGCGTTTCTGAAGAAGAGAAATTTGTTAACATCGAGTATAGATTTAAGTGTCAGGAAGTCATTTCTGAAAGTATTTGTATGGATTGTAGTGGAAGTGAAACATGGACAGAAAATAGTTTGGACAAGAAGAGAATAGAAGCTTTTGAAATGTGGTGCTACAGAAGAATGCTGAAGATTAGATGGGTAGATCACATAACTAATGAGGAAGTATTGAGTAGAGTTGGGGAGAAGAGAAGTTTGTGGCACAGCTTGACCAGAAGAAGGGATCGGTTGGTAGGACATGTTCTGAGGCATCAAGGGATCACCATTTAGTATTGGAAGGCAGCGTGGAGGGTAAAAATCGTAGAGGGAGACCAAGAGATGAATACACTAAGCAGATTGAGAAGGATGTAGGTTGCAGTATGTACTGGGAGATGAAGAAGCCTGCACAGGACAGAGTAGCATGGAGAGCTGCATCAAACCAGTCTCAGGACTGAAGACCACAACAACAACAACAATACATATGACAGACAGCACAACGTAAAACAAAATACAGAAGGATTCTCACTACGTGGTACCAATCCACTAAGTATCCTGACGTGTACCATGAATACAACAGTACATTGCGAAACCTCTTTCTTTCTTCTTCTTCGGTTCTAAAATCTTTGGTGGGCCTTGGGCTCCTCAACAATTTTCCTCCATATCTCTCTGTTCTCAGCGTTTTACTTCCATTCACGGATCTCCATCTTGGCAACATCAGCCAGCACAATGTCCATCCTTGCAGCTCTTGGTCTGCCCTTCCTTCTGGTGGAATACAGTCTGCCATTCATTATTCGTTTGGGCATCCTCTCCATATGTCCACACCAACGTATTCTTTGAGATTTGATAAATTTCATTATATCTTTCCCTTGTATTTCATGGTTGTATATCACTCTCCAGCCTTCTGCCTCTCACCCAGGCCCATAGATTTTTCGCAAGATCTTCCTTTCGAATGCCCTTAGACTGTTAGGGTCTGCTTGTCATTGTCCGCATTTCTGATCCATATGCGGCAAAAGGTCGCACAAGGGAATTTAGTTGTTCTTGTAATTAGAGAGTTCTTGAGTATCTTAAGTTTTCATAACAGGCTTTGCTTCCTGCTTGTATCCTTTCTTTAATACATTGTCTCGTACTGTTATCATTGGTTAGCAGGTCACCTCAATAATGGAAGCATCTAACAGCTTTGAAGCATTAATCAGAGATTTGTCAGGTGCTGTGCTGTTCTTCTAGGTACAGAGTTGGACATAAACAAATTTTTTATCTTGCTTTCACTTACAGTAAGTCTAATTCTTGCTCCTTCTGCTTCCATTTATCCATATACTTCTTTAAGGGATGTTACATCCCTTGTCACGATAGCAATATCATCTGTATATGCACATATCTAGCTGGACTTCATCATTATTGTTCCTCTTTTATCTACTTTTTGTATGATACTATGGAGTGCTAACAGGACTGCAGAGAGGCCATCGCCCTGTTTCACTCCATCCTTAAACTACCTGGTCATTCTGTTATTCACTTTTGCTTTTGTATCCTTCATTGTTAGCTCGATTAACCTTCTCGGTTTATCACAGATGCCCAATTCTTTCAGCCCGTTATACAATGCTGGTCTATTAATACTATCGTAAGCTTGTTTAAAGTCAACGAACAGGAAGTGGAGATCTATATCATATTCATAAAATTTTTCCGTTATTTGTCTAACAACAAACAACTGGTCAGATGTACCTCTGGTTAGTCGGAAGCCACATTGGTATTCTCCGAGTATCTTTTCGGCGCACTTCTTTATTCTTTTGTTTAGCACTCCAGAGAAAATCTTATATACAAAATTCAGTACGGTTATGCCTCTGTAGTTTTCATAATTGAGTTTTTCTCCTTTCTTATTTATTGGGCACATTATTCCAGTATTCCACTCATCCGGCATGCTTTCATTTACCCGTATGTTGTTTATTAGTTTACGTATTTCACATCTTGTAGGTTGCCCCCCTGATTTTATTAGTTCTGATACGATCCCATCTTCACCGGGTGCACGGTTATTATTAAGTTTATTTATCACTGTTTCCACTTCCAGCATTGTTGGGTTTTGTGCCTCATCTCTTTCAATTTCTCTTGCCTCTGTGTTTTCTTCCTGTACCGGTATACCTCTTGGGGCCTGATCTGAGTTTTTGTTGAGCATATCTTCAAAGTATTTTGCCAATCTCTCCAATATTTCTTGCTCATCTCTTATAATCTCGCCGTTTCTGTTTCTGCATGCATTTTGTTTGGGTTGAAAATTTTTTCTCATCTTTCCCACAGCATGATAGAATTTGTTCGTTTCATTCTGTCCCTTTAATTCTTCTATGTCTTTAAACTTTGATTTAAGCTATTCCTTTTTCTTTTTCCTGCATATTCTTTGGGCATTGGATCATAATTCTTTGTACACCTCCACGTTTCTTCTTGTTTCTCTCTGTATCTTTCTCAATCTCTAACATTCTGCGTGGTGTCTGTTTGTTCTAAGTCGTGTCTCCCTACCACTTTCGCGTAACGACGCTCTGAGCGTGTTTTTTTAGGGATTTGACTAGTTTGAACCTGGGACCTGTTGCTGGTAAGGAGACGCCAGACCACACATGACATGTAGAGTTCATAAGAGTTCAGTGAGACTAGCGATGATATAATCAAATATTTCAAGATTTCAGCGTCAGCTCCACTGCACTCCCTGTAAAAGAATCTTAATATCAACTAAATTTAGTGGAAGGGGTTCAAGGATTTTCTATTTTTAGTTAGCTGGTAAAATAACGTCGAGAAAGTAGTTACGTTTACCATTGGAATTTTTATTCTACTCACAAAACATTGTTTATAAATTGCACTATTGATAAAAGAAAATATTTTAATACAGGATGATAAAAACCAACTGCATTCAACAAAAATGTGAACGAATATTTCCTGAATGGGTTTCCAAGTTCTACAATAGATCGGAGGCTGACCTATGCCATATCACATCTATAATCTAGGTTTAAATTAAGTTTCATAAAAGAGAAAACTATCAAAATGGTCTACAGTGACCCTAAATTATCTTTAATGACTTATTTAACTTGTCGTAAATTACAGTGGCTGACGTGGCTTCTCAATAATTATATAACAGAAAAATCATCGCGTTTCAGATTTTAACTTCTCGTAGCAAAATGTGAATACCACGAAGTTTAATTGACGATCGACACTAGTATTACGTAAAAAGGGGTGTAACAGATGAGACTTCTGCAGTTCTGAGTGAAGCCTTATGACTCTTATGCGGGCGGCATCACGTGCGTTCTTTACCTTGTCGGTGTTTAGGCAGCGTCAGGGGGTGGCGGGCTGCGCAGCTCCACACACCTCGCCGTCTAGGAAGCAGCTCTATCTAACTTCTCCTTACTACAATTTATCGAAGTTGGTTTTAGAAAAGCTATGTGACTGTGTTTTCAACTGACCAATCAGGGTCTCAATGTTAACCTTAAGCTCCGCCTACAAAAATTCTGTCTATCCAATGAGAAACGTTATACTTTTCGTGGTAGGGCAATGTTTTTAAAGTTTGCAACGTAACAGAGACGCGAAAAAGTCTCACGCTATAACTTGCAGCTGGTGTGGTCCTTTTAGTGTTATCGTAAGATCTATACTGTTCTTCTGGAGGGCTCTATCTTTTAACATGGGCTGTGGGGTGGTCTTGGCGGTCGGCTGGCGACGTGGGTGACCGTCCCTTATCGCAGGGCCTACTAGCCTACACGATTCTGCTCTCGGCTTCGGTTCTCGTTTCTCCCCTCGGAACTGCGTCTGTTTCACGGTGGGAAGGTATGACATGCATTTAGGCGTTCTTGTGTTAGTCTATGGTATTACATTTGCTCGCTCGTTGATCGTATTACTTTGGTTAATTTAATGTCAGGATTTATTTGGAGCTATGTGACATACTGCCGAAATTTCTATCATGTCAGTTTTCACGGAAGGTGTTGGATTTGCCCGACACCTTACAAATCTTGCTGCATTTTTACGTTCTATTACTAGCCTGCATTCATCATCAGACCGCTCGTTTCATGCATTTCTCCTCATCCCAACTATGTCTTCTGGTGCCCCTTTCAACTCTTTCTGGATCTTAGGCCATCTCTCTTGGATTCCCATTGTTTCCTCCGTTTGCTTGATATGCTTTCACAATTTCTGGGTCATTTAATTTTTCTGTGTTCCAGTTTATATTTTTCTCCATTCCAGGTTTAGGTGTTACAGATACTTTCTCCCTCACTACAGATTTTACGGCATAGTGGTCTGAGTCACAGTTAGTGCCCCTGCAGCTCCTCACATCGATAATTGGCGTGGCATGTCGGGCCTTTACTAACACATGGTCTATTTGATTGACTGCTCCACTTACATTTGATTTCCATGTTCCGAGATGTTTTCTTTTATGTGGGAAACATGTGCTCTGATGATTAGATTATTTCTAGCAGCAGACTGACGTAAAATGTCTCCGTTCTCGTTACTTTCTTCATGTAATGTGTATCTCCCAGATACTCTTATTCGCTTCGCCCAACCTGTGGATTAAATCTCCCATAACTAAGAACAGATATACTTTGTACCTTACTGCATGCCGTTTCTGGATCTTCATAAAACTTTTCCTTTGTTTCTTCTTCTGCTTCCAATATTGGTGCGTAAGATATTATATTTCTGAATTTCCCTTTCACTCTCAGTCTACTAAGTCTTTCATTAATTGGTTCAAATTCTAAAACACTTTTGCCAACCTACTTTGTTATTATGAATCCCGTTCCGGCTTGTCCTGTTCTAGTTCATTATACAGCAGAAAATATCTATCTGTCCTTGTCCATGCCATCTTATTTCTAGTAGCGCTAATGTGTTGGACTTGAACTTCATGATCCTATCAGATATTTATTTCATTTTTCCAGGTTTCAACATTGTTCGTAGATTCCTTGTTACTATTGCCAAATCTATTGTCCTATTTCTTCGCCGAGGTCGTGTTTTTTGTGTCTCATCCATTGCGAAACCTCAGTAAAGAGAAGTGATTATGTACTAGCGACTCCAGCTTGATTATATTGTTTCTCGAAGGGACTTTAATATGGTTCAGGAGGACTAGATGTGAAAGTCTTTTCACCAAGTTTTTCCCCCATCGAAAAACTTAAACATGCAACAGCTGTACCTTTGCTGTCCAGCCTTTTGATATTACCAGAAGGGAAGCTCCTTGTGCACAGGCATGACGCTCAAAACGGTTCTTTCACAATAACCACCCCAAGAATTTAATATTGATAAAGATTTTTCTCTCACACTGGGAAAGAAAACTTCTCCCAAATATCTTCTGACGCGGTCAGACGTCAGTTTACCAGATTTTGATGCTGTCAAATGAACTTATGGGGTTTCAGAAAGAGATTCTCGAATTTTTGGTCCAAACTTTGAATTTCCTACCCCCTTCTCATAGTTTATAAAATATACAAATTTTATGTACAAATTTCGTTAAGTCGCCTTTGCCCTAAAAAACCAGCTTACGGCAACAGAGATGGTATTAAGTGAACACAAAACCACTACTCAAAAGATTGGGTAACGTTCAAGAGCAGATACAGGACCACACAATCAATGGTCGGCTGCCATGTAAACAAGTGAAACGATGGGTGACGGTGATTTAACATTTACACGAAATTTGCTTAAGAATTCTAATGCCCATTAGCAATAATTTTAAGGTACCTTAGTCTTACGTCCAAACACGCGTCCATGGGCAAGCAGACTAGCAGGCTTATAAACAATGTGAGCCCTACGGCGCAACGACCGATCAAAAACACCAGGTATAACGTGTGAAGCTAGTGAGAGTTTCACGACAAATTGCCTCGAACATAAAGAGTGCTGCAAACGGTTGAACTTATACCAGAAACTCGCCTCTAGACAATGTTTCTTAGCTTTCCTTAAGCGGGATTTACAAGGAATCAGATGTTTTAAATCATAATGGAAACCAATTCTAGATATAAAAACTCTCTGGCAAATATCATATACAACTGAAATATAGAATGTCAAACTAAGGTAAACACTTAATCTCAGGGGTGAGAGGCAACTAATCTACGGCAGTAGACGATCAAATATACAGAAAGAATTATTTAGGTTGAGCAGACAGGAACGGCAAACAAACAACTTACAAAATATGATTATATCACAGGTGGTTGGTTCGATAAACAGATAATAACAAGTAATATGAATTCTGTTTCCACAAATGTACAACAAATTTACACTATCAAAAATGGTATCATGAAAGCCACAAGACCAACTAAAGCATACAGTGAGGTTCATCAATTCAATAAACAAAATATTAAGTAATATTTCATCCGTCCTGCAACACACATACATGTTATTGTTGTGGTCTTCAGTCGTGAGACTGGTTTGATGCAGCTCTCCATGCTACTTTATCCTGTGCAAGCTTCTTCATCTCCCAGTACCTACTGCAACCTACATCCTTCCGAATCTGTTTAGTGTACTCATCTCTAGGTCTCCCTCTACGATTTTTACTCTCCACGCTGCCCTCTAATACTAAATTGGTGATCCCTTGCTGCCTCTTCTAGTTAAGTTGTGCCATATTAAGTAATATTTCATCTGTCCTGCAACACACATACATGTTATTGTTGTGGTCTTCACTCGTGAGACTGGTTTGATGCAGCTCTCCATGCTACTCTATCCTGTGCAAGCTTCTTCATCTCCCAGTACCTACTGCAACCTACATCATCCTGAATCTGTTTAGTGTACTCATCTCTAGGTCTCCCTCTACGATTTTTACCCTCCACGCTGCCCTCTAATACTAAATTGGTGATCCCTTGCTGCCTCTTCTAGTTACGTTGTGCCACAAACTTCTCTTCTCCCCAATCCTAATCAATACCTCCTCATTAGTTATGTGATCTACCCATCTAATCTTCAGCATTCTTCTGTAGCACCACATTTCGAAAGCTTGTATTCTCTTCGTGTCCAAACTTTTTATCGTCCATGTTTCACTTCCATACATGGCTACACTCCATACAAATACTTTCAGAAACGACTTCCTGACACTTAAATCAATACTCGATGTTAACAAATTTCTCTTCTTCAGAAACGCTTTCCTTGCCATTGCCAGTCTACATTTGATATCCTCTCTGCTTCGACCATCATCAGTTATTTTGCTCCCCAAATAGCAAAACTCCTTTACTACTTTAAGTGTCTCATTTCCTAATCTAATTCCCTCAGCATCACCCGACTTAATTCGACTACATTCCATTATTCTCGTTTTGCTTTTGTTGATGTTCATCTTATACCCTCTTTCATGACACTGTCCATTCCGTTCAACTGCTCTTCCAAGCCCTTTGCTGTCTCTGACAGACTTACAATGTCATCAGCGAATCTCAAAGTTTTTATTTCTTCTCCATGGATTTTAATTCCTATTCCGAATTTTTCTTTTGTTTCCTTTACTGCTTGCTCAATATACAGATTGAATAACATCGGAGAGAGGCTACAACCCTGTCTCACTCCCTTCCCAACCACTGCTTCCCTTTCGTGCCCCTCGACTCTTATAACTGCCATCTGGTTTCTGTACAAATTGTAAATAGCCTTCGGTCCCTGTATTTTACCCCTGCCAACTTCAAAATTTGAAAGAGAGTATTCCAGTCAACATTGTCAAAAGCTTTCTCTAAGTCTACAAATGCTAGAAACGTAGGTTTGCCTTTCCTTAATCTAGCGTCTAAGATAAGTCGTAGGGTCAGTATTGCCTCACGCATCTCAATATTTCTACGGAATCCAAACTGATCTTCCCCGATGTCAGCTTCTACCAGTTTCTCCATTCGTCTGTAGAGAATACGCGTTAGTATTTTGCATCCGTGACTTATTAAACTGATTGTTCGGTAATTTTCACTTCTGTCAGCACCTGCTTTCTTTGGGATAGGAATTATTATATTCTTCTTGAAGTCTGAGGGTATTTCGCCTGTCTCATACATCTTGCCCACCAGATGGTAGAGTTTAGTCAGGACTGGCTCTCCCAAGGCCGTCAGTGGTTCTAATGGAATGTTCTCTACTCCCGGGTCCTTGTTTCGACTCAGGTCTTTCAGTGCTCTGTCAAACTCTTCACGCAGTATCGTATCTCCCATTTCATCTTCATCTACATCCTCTTCTATTTCCATAATATTGTCCTCAAGTACATTGCCCTTGTATAGGCCCTCTATATACTCCCTCCACATTTCTGCTTTCCCTTCTTTGCTTAGAACTGGGTTTCCATCTGAGCTCTTGATATTCATACAAGTGGTTCTCTTTCCTCCAAAGGTCTCTTTAATTATCCTGTAGGCAGTATCTATCTTACCCCTAGTGAGATAAGTCTCTACATCCCTGCTTAGCCGTTTTGCACTTCGTGTCGATCTCGTTTTTGAGACGTTTGTATTCTTTTTTGCCTGCTTCATTTACTGCATTTTTATATTTTCTCCTTTCATCAATTAAATTCAGTATTTCTTCTGTTACCCAAGGATATCTACTAGCCCTCGTCTTTTTACCTACTAGGTCCTCTGATGCCTTCACTACTTCATCTCTCAGAGCTACCCATTCTTCTTCTTCTGTATTTATTTCCCCCATTCCTGTCAATTGTTCCCTTATGCTCTCCCTGAAACTCTGTACAACCTCTGGTTTAGTCAGTTTATCCAGGTCCCATCTCCTTAAATTCCCACCTTTTTGCAGTTTCTTCAGTTTTAATCTCCAGTTCAAAACCAATAGATTGTGATCAGAGTCCACATCTGCCCTGGAAATGTCTTTCAATTTAAAACCTGGTTCCTAAATCTCAGTCTTACCATTATGTAATCTATCTGATGCCTTTTAGTATCTCCAGGCTTCTTCCATGTAAACAACCTTCTTTTATGATTCTTGAACCAAGTGTTATCTATGATTAAGTTATCTGTGTGCAAAATTCTATCAGGCGGCTTCCTCTTTCATTTCTTAGCCCCAATCCATATTCACCCACTACGTTTCCTTCTCTCCCTTTTCTTACTACCGAATTCCAGTCACACATGACTATTAAATTTTCGTCTCCCTTCACTGTCTGAATAATTTCTTTTATTTCATCATTCATTTCTTCAATTTCTTCGTCATTTGCAGAGCTAGTTGGCATATAAACTTGTACTACCGTAGCAGGCGTGGGCTTCGTGTCTATCTTGTGCACAATAATGCGTTCATTATGCTGTTTTTAGTAGCTTACCCGCACTCCTATTTTTTTATTCATTATTAAACCGACTCCAGCGTTACCCCTATTTGATTTTGTATTTATAACCCTGTATTCACCTGACCAGAAGTCTTGTTCCTCCTGACACCGAACCTCACTAATTCCCACTATATTTAACTTTAACCTATCCATTTCCCTTTTTAAATTCTCTGACCTACCTGACCGATTAAAGGATCTGACATTCCACGCTCCGATCCGTAGAACGCCAGTTTTGTTTCTCCTGATAACGACGTCCTCTTGAGTAGTCCGCGCCCGGAGATCCGAATGGGGGACTATTTTACCTCCGGAATATTTTACACAAGAGGACGCCATCATCATTTAATCATACAGTAAAGCTGCATGCTGTCGGGAAATGTAACGGCCCTAGTTTCCCCTTGCTTTCAACCATTCGCAGTACCAGCACAGCAAGGCTATTTTGGTTATTGTTACAAGGCCAGATTAGTCAATCATCCAGACTGTTGCCCCTGCAACTACTGAAAAGGCTGCTGCCCCTCTTCAGAAACCACACGTTTGTATGGCCTGTCAACAGATACCCCTCCGCTGTGGTTGCACCTACGGTACGTCTATCTGTATCGCTGAGGCACGCAAGCCTCCCCACCAACGGCAAGGTGCATGGTTATTGGGGGGGGGAGACACACACACACACACACACACACACACACATACATAAGCGGAATTAAACACCCTTCTAGTAACCTACAAAACACCAATAAGTAAAACAAGGCAGGCGAGCATAAGTAACATACCAGACCAGTAGCTTACAGAAAAATTTTGACAATAACCGTGGGTGTAAGTACTCGATCAACCAAGCCATGCTACCGAGGAACGTGGTAAGTAGGATTCAATATCGAAATTATAGTCCGCATTCGCCACGAATCGTTGATGTGTGTCCACAAAATGGGCGACATATGGCCTGGTAGAAAAATACATCGTTCACAGCAGAAAATCGGAAGAACGACCACAAATGCCAGCTATATCTGAAAGGAACCAGGATTCAGTGGTTCACAAGTCAGATACGAATAAAATTACTGCCCATTACGGAAAAAGGCTCACCAGAAAGTCCTCAATATAAGTATGGCACGATTCGCCAAGAAGGCTCGCATCCTCCAACAGTGGAGTAGCAGACAGTTAAAATTCAAGCTACATGACGAGGCCACAGTATATGCCACCGCCTTCCGGCTGTGTTCCGTCCACATCCAGACCTCCAACCCTCCACACTGCTGCCAGCAAGTCCCTTGTGTGTGCTTGCCGCTTGCGCCCCTACATCCTATTTCACCGCTACTGACGCACTTTTTCGCTGTCGGCGTCCTCCGGTTTCCCCGAAATGGGGCAGAGGCATACGTGGTGCTCATGCTATCGACAACTGTGTGTCATGGGTGTTGCGGGCACATAGCGTGAAACGGTGAAAGAAAAAAAACTTGAATTTAAACCATAATATAAAAATTTCAATCATAAAACATAATTAAGCACAACAAATAATTAGAATAGTAAGGAAAGTTTAGCTATTGTGATTAGGTATGTTGAAAACACTCTGACAGTGTACGGTCTACAACTTATTTCCAGGCATGGCGTTCCAAAAGCAAGCGGTATTACGCATGAAGTAACGTCCTGTGGAAGCTTCTTTAAATTGCGTTGTAGCAAAAGTTTTCATTTTGCCAAATTAATTAATGGTGGTGCAGCAGAATTTCAAATTATTGCAGTCATTGATTTTACAGCTTTAAAAAATTTGAATTGCATTTCATTACATTCCCCTCTCCAGGAGATACCACCTTAAAGTAGTACGTCCATCAAAGTGGAGAGGGTTGATATGACACAAAGGGCTACGCAGGCGGCAGTAAAGCCGCGGCTGAGTCCGTAAAGCCGGACAGGTCGTAGTTGATACAACAGACGAAGACTGTGTCTCTATACCCTTACTTCCCTCCCCACGTCGTTCACTTTTCACATTTTTAAGAGAAGTGGAGATAAACCTCTCCACTCGTAGAGAGAACAGTTATCTCAAGAAGGTTACCCCAAAATAAAAAAAACCTCGTCCTCCAGGTTCTGTGTTGGCGATGGTTACCATCCCCACAAAGAAAACTTGTTAATGGTAAACAAACTACAAGAAGAAAGACGAGCCTTGTAGCTGGGCCAGATCATGTAAATTAAGCTAATTACATTTCGACTTTTATTTGAAACATATTGTTTAAATTTCATTGTTTCAAAGATACTTCCTCTAACCCTAACGTGCCAAATAACCTTCCATCGTTTGTTGTAGCCTTTTACATATATAACGCATATAGTTGACGTCGGATTCATATTAATATTACACCAGAGGTGTTTCCGTACGCAATTTTCTTTGACTTTCACAGAAATACTGCAGCTAGGTGTCATTAATACTACATCCTGATTGGCTGGACAGGAGGGTGAGGGCCCATGAGTGTATGAACAGAAATGAGGTAGTTCCACCGTCTTGGATCTTTTAAACTTATTGATTGAAACTACTTTCTGATTGCGTGAACAATTGTAATAGTTCGCTGTGATTAGTCGGAAAGAACGGAAGGGGGTGGGGAGCACAGAGTTCCGTTAACAATAATTTTTTTATTACCCCTTTCATCTGTTGATATTTATTTATGAAATTCAACTTAACTGTAATAATAGTAGCAGTACTACCTAAAGACACATATGAAAATTTGTTCCAGCCCAAGACTTGAACCTAGATATTACGCTTATTGCGAGCGGTCGTCTTAACATTTAGGCTACCTGAGTACGCTCCCCGGACCGATCCAAGTTGTCACGTGTCTCACACACACCTATTTCTTCTTATAGCGTGCTCAGATTGCCTAAACGGCCAGGTAATCGCCCTTAATAAATGAGAAATCCGGGTTCAAATCCCGGCCCGGCACAAATTTTTATATAAAATATATAATGGAAACCTGTGAACATTTAGAATTGCTTTCATAAGACATTAAAAAGTCCTTATGTAGCATATGGTGCACAATGATCCAGTACATAAAATATGAACATGTTGTGTTTAGGACTATTCACAACAGCTGTCGCTTCCTATGCAGGTACAATCAATCCAAGGTTTGAAATTGTTTCCACATGTGGCTTTCGATGTGCGTCATAGCATTTTGAACTTTAGAGAATTAAGCCCAGATATAGGTTGTTATCAACAATTGGTGATAATGACTTTAGGTTTCGTTACAACGCTATGATCAGAACTTACGGTGAGAAATAGTGTCAGTATAATGTATATTTTAATAGGGAGTGTATTAGAATAAATTGCTGGGAATGACTGTACTTGCATAGTAACTGACAACCGTTGTGAACAGTCCCAAACACACGGTAAGTTGCATATACTGGTTACTACCAAGCCTTTCTCTTAGCGGTACACAGTCTGAAAATTCTTCACACATCACTCATAACCGTAGCCAGTTTATGGTAATAATTAGTTATTCTGCACCCAAAATTTACAAACGGATTATTTCTTTTAGAATAGCTGCTTCAAATGTTGCTGTAACATTCTCACGTAACTCAAGTTCGTGAGTAAGCAACACGCCATGCGGAATTCAGTTATTTAAAATTTCACCAAAAGTTCTGAATTTCACACTGTGCATTAAACTGAACTTTCTTCCACACTTTACGGCACCACTCAAGCATTTGTGTACCGAATTATCACAAAATTAATAATTTTCATCGGACCATCTGTCAATAGGTATGAGCACTATGACATCCAAGCCACGACTTTACTGTTCTCTCTACAGCAGAGAAGTTCCCAAAATGTGCTCGAATATGCTAATTTCTGATTGGTAGAGAAACATCACGGCCAGTCGGAAAGCAGCACCAAACTGCTCAACCCCACACGTTTTTAAAGAACCAATCAAAATTTGTCACTGAGTCAGAACAGTAAACTACCATAAATAAATTTTGGAAATCTGTAAATATAAACTTAGTTCCCTCATAATAAAATTACTTTACCAATACCATAATCTCATATCCCCAGTACCATAACCTGACGAAATAGTTTATAACAAATTCCCTGGTATGACTAACTGACATACACGTCGTTCTCGTACATGCCTCAAGTGACGAATTACTTCAATGTAAAGTATAAAAAAATTTACATAAAACGTTATTTCCCATTCACCCCTTCATTCATTCTCGTAACTAAGCACATTAATAGTACTAGTTAATAAGCAATTAGAAAATTAAACAAACAGAACTGCACATAAAAATGAATCAGAACAGTAAACTACCATAAATAAATGTTGGAAATCTGTAAATATAAAATTAGTTCCCTCGTAAGAAAACTACTTTACCAAAACCATAATCTCATTTCCGCAGTACCATAAGCTGACGAAATAGTTTATAACAAATTGCCTGGTACGAATGACTGACACACACGTCGTTCTATTACATGCCTCAAGTGACCAATTACTTCAACGTAAAGTATTAAAAAATTTTGCATAAAACATTATTTTCCATTCACCCCTTCATTCATTCTCGTAACTAAGCACATTAATAGTACCAGTTAATAAGCAGTTAGAAAATTAAACAAACAGAACTGCAAATAAAAATGACAATATACTGACTGCTGTCCAAAGAGTGTCCGTCAGCTAGTTAGTGACTACCAGATCGCATAGAAACTACATACTGTGAGGTAATGGGCGAGTTGTGGCGACCTGAAAATATTCTAAGTTTAGAGTTTTCGGCCACCTCTTGGGCCGCTCGGTAAGCCCGGGGCTCGTCAGCGTCCGCGTGATGCCCCACAACGGCCGGACCTCGTGGTCCAGGGACCACGTGGCTGGAAATTCCATGGTGACGCTGTGTTAATGAAGGACACATGCCGGGAGTGGCAAAAATGGCGGACTTTGTGAAACCTTAATGGCAGACATTTCACAGTTCATATAGAAATTAATAGTAGCCAGAGGAATCAAGATACCTCAAAAAGAAACATGTACATTCGTATTATTAGTACGACGATTCTGATGGTGTAATCAGATTTTCAATATCTTTAAAGTTTAGTATCTGACGATAAATTATACAAGTAACAGCCAGTAACGAATTTCCAAAATCTAAACGGTTCATCCGAGTTCGTCGATCGACGTGTCTTTAGATGGCTATTAGTGTAAGCCTACATTGGTATAACTTACAGGCATGTAACTTGAACTGTACATGAGTTATTGGAGGTCAAAGTGGCTGATTACTATCGATTGCGTCAGGCCATAAGTACTCCACAGTTACACGAAAAAACGGTAGCAGCATGTTTATAAATATGTTTATTCATCTATTGTTGTTGTGGTCTTCAGTCCTGACACTGCTTTGATGCGGCTCTCCATGCTACTCTATCCTGCGCAAGCTTCTTCATCTCCCAGTACCTACTGCAACCTAAATCCTTCTGAATCTGCTTAATGTATTCACCTCTTGGTCTCCCTCTACGATTTTTACCCTCTACGCTGCCCTCCAATACTAAACTGGTGATCCTTTGATTCCTCAGAACATGTCCTACCAACCAATCCCTTCTTCTAGTCAAGTTGAGCCACAAACTTCTCTTCTCCCCAATCCTATTCAATACTTCCTTAATAGTTATGTGATCTACCCATCTAATCTTCAGCATGCTTCTGTAGCACCATGTGGGGCGGCGAATAGGGAAATATTGTTGTTGTATATAAATAAGTAGAATGTAGAAACACTTCCTGGCCGATGCACCATATGTGGGGCGGCGGATAGTATTAATTTTACTGTTGTATAAAAGTTTGTAGAATGAAGAAACATTTCACTTCCCGGCCGATTAACCATATGTGCGGCGGCGGGTGGAATTATTGTTGTTAAAATGTTCCTATCATTTAGAATGTTATTTATGCTGTCTATCGCCGTTCTCAACACTGGCTCTCTAACTACAATATTGGCAACCAGAAAGTGATTAGCAAAACGCGAAGCCTGTAATTAGAATTCCTAGTGCCCACTTCATCTGAGAATACACTTATAGTTACAGCTTACAGCTCTGAGGAATTAGGAGATTGTCCGGGATTTGTAATCAAAAATGGTCTTGAAAATAGTTGAGTATATTCTGAAAGTCACAGATGAAAAACAAAAGAATCCACACAACCTAACTAACAGAGCAGTTCAGAGTCTAATGCGCTAATGCAACTATAATTGTCCAAATTGAATATTTAAATGAATGCTCGCCATAATTTGATGATTAGGTTCATCAAACGCCACGTTAAATAATTGGTAGAATGTCTGTCCCGCGGCGGCACGTGAAAATACGACATACGCAAACTGAAGATAAATAATTAAAATCATCCCAGAATTAACACTTCACTCGAAAATGATTTCATGGTTACGCGTATCCCGAGTAACTTAATACGGCATCCGAGGTCGTTTGTAGCAATGATTCCGACGCGACGCGATTCCCGGCACAGATGGCATGCTATTCAGCGTCTGGAGAGAACTGGGGCCTTTCTTCCTCGCGCAGCGTTCTTATATATAAAGCCACGGTGCAGACGGCTAAGGGAACGCCTGATCAAATCGGCTCTCCCAACTAGCCGCTGGGCTAGTAATGCACCACATTAAGTTACCGAATAAATCATAGCTTCTCTTGCTGATGGCCGATGAAGCTCTTAATGTAAATGTGCATTCAGCATGCAGGTAAGTATTGATAATAAAATTTTGACGTGGCTAAGTTAAATATTTTGGGCAAGAGAATTGATTTAATTACAGTGCACGCAGTAGACGAGCTCTGAACTGGCCCTTTGGAGATACGCTATCGCTATAGTTTTATAGGTATTCAAATGAAACGTCTCACATCCTTATGGTGATAGCGGATCTCCAACCTACTTAAGTATAAACATCCTAGCCTTATTTATTAGCCTACATAATCTATCTTGCTTTCTTAAGTTTTGAGACGAAAACCAGAAAATTATGAATTTCCACTAAAATTTTAATTTGTGAAATCCAGAGTACTGTTTTATTAAATAATTATGAAAAATGAATCTAATTATAAATTTTGAATTCTCTAGCTCTTTTCTGTTGCGCCAATGATTTTTACAGAAAACGTCCAAATTTCGAAAATGGCTAAAGTTATCGAACTGATATTTAACACACATTAATTTAGTATTACTCCTGACGTGCTAGAAATGTCTTAGGTTATTTGCTTGATTTTTAAAGTATTGCGCAACATTTATGACGTCAGAGCTAGTTACAGCGGCCTGGCTGGCACACAATGGGAAGACTGATGTGAATTTACTACGGCATGAGTAGGCTGCTTCCCTACAACCACATTTCGAAAGCTTCTATTCTCTTCTTGTCCAAACTATTTATCGTCCATGTTTCACATCCATACATGGCTACACTCCATACAAATACTTTTAGAAATGATTTCCTGACACTTAAACCTATACTTGATGTTAACAAATTTCTCTTCTTCGGAAACGCTTTCCTTGCCATTGCCAATCTACATTTTATATCCTCTCTACTTCGACCATCATCAGTTATTTTGCTCCCCAAATAGCAAAACTACTTGATTACTTTAAGTGTCTCATTCCCTAATCTAATTCCCTCAGCATCACCCGACTTAATTCGACTACGTTCCATTATCCTCGTTTTGCTTTTGTTGATGTTCATCTTATATCCTCCTTTCAAGACACTGTCCATTCCGTCCAACTGCTCATCCAAGTCCTTTGCTGTCTCTGACAGAATTACAATGTCATCGGCGAATCTTAAAGTTTTTATTTCTTCTCCATGGAGTTTAATATCTACTCCGAATTTTTCTTTTGTTTCCTTTATTGCTTGCTCATTATACACATTGAACAACATCGGGGAGAGGCTACAACCTGTCTCACTCCCTTCCCAACCACTGCTTTCCTTTGATGTCCCTCGACTCTTATAACTGCCATCTGGTTTCTGTACAAATTGTAAGTAGCTTTTAGCTCCCTGTATTTTACCCCTGCCACCTTCAGAATTTGAAAGAGAGTATTCCAGTCAACATTGTCAAAAGCTTTCTCAATGCCTACAGATGCTAGGAACGTAAATTTGCCTTTCCTTAATCTAGCTTCTAAGATAAGTCGTAGGGTCAGTATTGCCTCACGTGTTCCAATATTTCTACGGAATCCAAACTGATCTTCCCCGAGGTCGGCTTCTAGTAGCTTTTCCATTCGTCTGTAAAGAATTCGTGTTAGTATTTTGCAGCCATGACTTATTAAACTGATACTTCGGTAATTCGTCTATGTATTTGTTTATATCCGATACACAGTATTCATGAAGAAATTGGACAATTATTTACTGTGTTTTAGAAAGTACAGAGACATTGGGTTACTGGCTTACTTCTGTTCTATTCCTTTGACATATGTTTATTTTCTTTGTGTATGTATCTAATAATGTGTGTTTGAGCGAGTTTATTGTCCAGCCGTAGTAATATTTATTTAATTTCAAGTTACTTAAATGTAAGTCCAGTATTTCGAATGTGTTTCATTACGATTGTGAGTGTGCATTGGCTTTGGAGACACGGCGGGGGCGCTCTAGCCAACACAGCGATCGTTTCCATAAAGGACACGTGGGGAGACGTACGGAGGTTGGCGAGGAGCTTCGTTTCCGGCGAGGACACGTGGCAGTTCTGAACAGTGCGGCGCGAGGGACAGTCGCACAGGACGCGGGGAGTCCTGGACAGTACGGCGGAACGGACGCACGGTCGCGGGAAAGGCTGGACGTAGAGCAGCGACGCACAGTCGCGGGAAAGACTTGGAGAGGGGAGCAGTTTGCGCGTGGTCACGGGAGATAGAAATATTGGAAGGGCCGACCTGTGCACTTGTGAGACTTCCGTGGCTTCTGCAGTGAAAACATAGTATGCGTTTAGAAGTGAATATCTCGCGAGCTACGTTTATTTAATTGCTGGACCATCGACACCAATAAATGAATTACAGTAATAAAGGGCATTCTTAAAGGTACTTCTGGTATGGCACTCATGATTTGAACTCGTTAATATAGTACACTAATGGCCATTAAAATTGTTACACCAAGAAGAAATGCAGATGATAAACGGGTATTCATCGGACAAATATATTATACTAGAACTGACACGTGTTTACATTTTCAAGCAATTTGGGTGCATAGATCCTGAGAAATCAAAACCCAGAACAACCACCTCTGGCCGTAATAACGGCCTTGATACGCCTTGGCATTGAGTCAAACAGAGTTTGGATGGCGTGTACAGGTACAGCTGCCCATGCAGCTTCAACATGATACCACAGTTCATCAAGAGTAGTGACTGATGTACTGTGACAAGCCAGTTGCTCGGCCACCATTGACCAGACATTTTCAATCGGTCAGAGATCTGGAGAATGTGCTGACCGGGGCAGCAGCCGGACATTTCCTGTATCCAGAAAGAACCTGCATTATCCTGCTGAAACGTAGGGTTTCGCAGGGTTCGAATGAAGGGGAGAGCCACGGGTCGTAACACATCTGAAATGTAACGTCCACTGTTTGAAGTGCCGTCAATGCGAACAAGAGGTGACCGAGACGTGTAACCAATGGCACCCCATACCATCGCGCCGGGTGATACGCCAGTATGGCGATGACGAATAGACGCTTCCAATGCGCCTTCAACGCGATGTCACCAAAAACAGATGCGACCATCATGATCCTGTAAACAGAAACGCGATTCATCCGAAAAAATGACGTTTTGCCATTCGTGCACCCAGGTTCGTCGTTGAGTACACCATCGCAGGCGCTTCTGTCTGTGATGCAGCGTCAAGGGTAACCGCAGCCATGGTCTCCGAGCTGATAGTCCATGCTGCTGCAAACGTCGTCGAACTGTTCGTGCAGATGTTTGTTGTCTTGCAAACGTCCCCATCTGTTGACTCAGGTATCGAGATGTGGCTGCACGATCCGTTACAGCCATGCTGATAAGATGCCTGTCATCTCGACTGCTAGTGATACGAGGCCGTTGGGATCCAGCACGGCGTTGCGTATTACCCTCCTGAACCCACCGATTCCATATTCTGCTAACAGTCATTGGATCTCGACCAACGCGAGCAGCAATGTCGCGATACGATAAACCGCAATCGCGATAGGCTACAATCCGACCTTTATCAAAGCCGGAAACGTGATGGTACGCATTTCTCCTCCTTACACGAGTGATCAGAACAACGTTTCACCAGTCAGCGCCGGTCAACTGCTGTTTGTGTATGACAAATCGGTTGGAAACTTTCCTCATGTTAGCACGTTGTAGGTGTCGCCACCGGCCCCAACCTTGTGTGAATGCTCTGAAAAGCTAATCATTTGCATATCACAGGATCTTCTTGCTGTCGATTAAATTTCGCGTCTTTAGCACTTCATCTTCTTGGTGTAGCAATTTTAATGGCTAGTAGTGTACCTGCAGAATTTATTTAATTGCAATCTTTCATATATAAATGTCTATGTTACGTTCTAAATTCAGAATTTCCGAGTGATAGGAACTTCCGACCATTCGATTCATGTGTATATTCATATTGTATTCTGTAGACTCAGCAGTATTTGGCTTTTAATGCGGCTACTACGTATTCTAGCCCATAGAAAACGAAACCAGCCAAAACCTTTAGTATCTCAACCCTGAGTCTAGTACGTAGTTGAAGGCCAACACTAAATCATTTTTATTTGAAAACCCGTAGTACATACCCGCATCCGACGCCACCTGTCCTGTGCCTGACTCACACTGCACGTCTGATCACTGCTGTTATATCCCGTCTAAACAGGCACGATGTGAGGGTCTACGCCAGATGAAGACGAGAGCGCGTGCCGTCACCTTGCTAACATCGGGCCACTGTCGCATCCGAACGCCCCGAAAACCTCAATAACGCACAATTCGAGCAACCGGCCAAATTGTGACCCAGAATGAGGCCCCTTTTAAATCCCGTCAGGTGATGATAACGCTGTGTCACACAAGTATGTGTCATCTCTGTGTCCTTCCTTCATTGTGGTCAAAGAATGTCTGACCCGGTTCACGCCCCTTACATACCGTCTAGGCCTGGCAGCAACACTGAACACGTACAACACTGAAGCACTCTGGTGGCTGTTCTACCTGTTGCAGGTAACTGAAACCCTAATGGTTTACATACGCGGCGATGAAGTGCACGTCAACGGAGTTACATCTAAATCCGACCATATCTCGTGCGTGCTTTCCCTTTTTTTTTTTTTTTTTTTTTTTTTTTTTGTGCGATGGACTCGTATTCATGAGCAGCTGCGTGCAAATCTTCATGCGCCTATACGAACTTCTCCAAGTGACGAGAAGGTAATGAAAAAACGGTCGATTCCCTAACGATAGGGCCACGACCAATCTCCTTACAAATCAGAACTTTAGCTCCGTCTTCAATAACCTGCTGCGGTCGGGACGTTAATTCTTACTACGCATTGTGGTTGCCTTGAATTAGCCGCCTGTCCCAGGACGATGCTATGGAGTGATATGTCAGTGGCGTTGCGGAGGCAGATAAAAGCGCCGGGGCTGTTTCCGCCGAAGCAATCTCACGAGGCAGTGTGGCCGGAAGAGGCCAAAGGAATCCCGTGGTCGTAAATGCTCAGGGGAGCAGTGAATCTCCCGCAGTGGCGGCGTGGCTCGATATTTTGAAACGAGTTCGCTACTCTCCTCGCGTGTGTACTATACGGAAGTACCGATGCTGCACCGCTCTGGGCAGTTTTTCGGACTTGTACGTAGACAGATGCACGGCATATCTCTCTGGGGACAGTCAACCAGACGCTTACCGCGACAATTCGCTTTTACTGCCCTTCAACTTCGACGCTGTGTCTGTCTTGTGTCCGTCTTGGTTCTGCTTCTCCACGCAGTCCTCTCTCGGTGTGCTGTGTTCAGTTCCTCCACGCGGTCTTATCTCACTGTGCTGTGTTCAATTCATGGTGAAAACCTGTCGGTGAGGTTGCTAAGTGCTTTTGGCTTAAGCAATACGTTTTAAGTACAATCGGCTGCCTTCATGTAGGATGGACGTATTTTTTCGTTGCTGCTGTTACGTAGTTATACTTTACTTATCTTTGACATTCTGACTAAATATATTCCTGACTTTGCCAGAATGGGAACGATCTGTAATACGAGGGTTATTCGGAAAGTAAGCAACGATCGGTCACGAAATGGAAAATACAGTGAAAATCTGATGAAGCTTTGCACAGATGCGTTGGGCACTGTGTCTAGTACGCCCGTCGATCGCATCATGTCCCTCTTTTCAGTTCTGAGCTCACAGTGAGAACGTAAAGATGGCTAGAAATTAGCGTCTCCCGTCTAGTATGAGCGCCTGGCGAAAGATTTCGCCTGAAGCTATGCAATCCACATAACTGCCATGCGGTTCGCTCTACACGACAAATCTCGGTCGCACTCTGCAGGGGCAATGAAAATGCTCCTGCAGCGTTTTCGATGGGAAGTGTTTGATCACCCAAAATACAGCCTGTGGTTGGCTACCCCTGAGGTTCATCTCTGCTCAAATGAACCGCTGGCTATGCAGAGAATATTTAGACACAGACAACGAGGTGCAGTTCAGAGTAGAAAATTGTCGAAACGCACTGGCGGTTGTCTTCTATAACGAGGGAATTGCAAAGTTGGTACAACGCTACGACAGATGACTAAGCCTGAGCGGCGACTATGTAGAGAAGTAGCTGGAAGGTGTAGCTAACGGTTGCAAATAAAACAGTTTTGATTTTCACTGTGGTTTCCATTTCACAAACTATCGTTCCTTAGTTTCCGAATAGCCAAGATCGCTAGTAAAGTACTCGTATTTAACAGGGCACTACGGGAAAATTTCGCAATTCTATAGTTTTACATGAGAGTGTTTGGAATAAGAGCTATTTTTTTTGTTTGGTCATCAGTCTACTGACTGGTTTGATGCGGCCCGCCACGAATTCCTTTCCTGTGCTAACCTCTTCATCTCAGAGTAGCACTTGCAACCTACGTTCTCAATTATTAGCTTGACGTATTCCAATCTCTGTCTTCCTCTACAGTTTTTGCCCTCTACAGCTCCCTCTAGTACCATGGAAGTCATTCCCTCATGTCTTAGCAGATGTCCTGTCATCCTGTCCCTTCTCCTTATCAGTGTTTTCCACATATTCCTTTCCTCTCCGATTCTGCGTAGAACCTCCTCATTCCTTACCTTATTAGTCCACCCAATTTTCAACATTCGTCTATAGCACCACATATCAAATGCTTCGATGCTCTTCTCTTCCGGTTTTCCCACAGTCCATGTTTCACTACCATACAATGCTGTACTCCGGACGTACATCCTCAGAAATTTCTTCCTCAAATTAAGGCCGGTATTTGATATTGGTAGACTTCTCTTGGCCAGAAATGCCTTTTTTGCCACAGCGAGTCTGCTTTTGATGTCCTCCTAGCTCCGTCCGTCATTGGTTATTTTACTGCCTAGGTAGCAGAATTCCTTAACTTCATTGACTTCGTGACCATCAATCCTGATATTAAGTTTCTCGCTGCTCTCATTTCTACTACTTCTCATTACCTTCGTCTTCTCTGATTTACTCTCAAATCGTACTGCGTACTCATTAGACTGTTCATTCCGTTCAGCAGATCATTTAATACTTCTTCACTTTCACTCAGGATAGCAACGTCATCAGCGAATCGTATCATTGATATCCTTTCACCTTGTATTTTAATTCCACTCCCGAACCTTTCTTTTATTTCCATCATTGCTTCCTCGATGTACAGATTGAAGAGTAGGGGCGAAAGCCTACAGCCTTGTCTTACACCCTTCTTAATACGAGCACTTCCCTATAGCTTACCCCTACTTTTTTCAGAATCTCGAACAGCTTGCACCATTTTATATTGTCGAACGCTTTTTCCGGGTCGACAAATCCTGTGAAAGTGTCTTGATTTTTCTTTAGCCTTGCTTCCATTACTAGCCGTAACGTGAGAATTGCCTCTCTCGTCTCTTTACTTTTCCTAAAGCCAAACTGATCGTCACCTAGCGCATTCTCAATTTTCTTTTCCATTCTTCTGTATATTATTCTTGTAAGCAGCTTCGATGCATGAGCTGTTAAGGTGATTGTGCGATAATTCTCGCACTTGTCAGCTCTTGCCGTCATCGGAATTGTGTGGATGATGCTTTTCCGAAAGTCTGATGGTATGTCGCCAGACTCATATGTTCTACACACCAACGTGAATAGTCGTTTTGTTGCCACTTCCCCCAATGATTTTAGAAATTCTGATGGAATGTTATCTATCCCTTCTGCCTTATTTGACCGTAAGTCCTCCAAAGCTCTTTTAAATTCCGATTCTAATACTGGATCCCCTATCTCTTCTAAATCGACTCCTGTTTCTTCTTCTATCATATCAGACAAATCTTCACACTCATAGAGGCTTTCAATGTATTATTTCCACCTATCTGCTCTCTCCTCTGCATTTAACAGTGGAATTCCCGTTGCACTCTCAATGTTACCACCGTTGCTTTTAATGTCACCAAAGGTTGTTTTGACTTTCCTGTATGCTGAGTCTGTCCTTCCGACAATCATAACTTTTTCGATGTCTTCGCATTTTTCCTGCAGCCATTTCGTCTTAGCTTCCGTGCACTTCCTATTTATTTCATTCCTCAGCGACTTGTATTTCTGTATTCCTGATTTTCCCGGAACATGTTTGTACTTCCTCCTTTCATCAATCAACTGAAGTATTTCTTCTGTTATCCATGGTTTCTTCGCAGCTACCTTCTTTGTACCTATGTTTTCCTTCCCAACTTCTGTGATGGTCCTTTTTAGAGATGTCCATTCCTCTTCAACTGTACTGCCTACTGCGCTATTCCTTATTGCTGTATCTATAGCGTTAGAGAACTTCAAACGTATCTCGTCATTCCTTAGTACTTCCGTATCGCACTTCTTTGCGTATTGATTCTTCCTGACTAATGTCTTGAACTTCAGCCTACTCTTCATCACTACTATATTGTGATCTGAGTCTATATCTACTCCTGGGTACGCCTTACTATCCAGTATCTGATTTCGGAATCTCTGTCTGACCATGATGTAATCTAATTAAAATCTTCCCGTATCTCCCGGCCTTTTCCAAGTATACCTCCTCCTCTTGTGATTCTTGAACAGGGTATTCGCTATTACTAGCTGAAACTTGTTACAGAACTCAATTAGTCTTTCTCCTCTTTCATTCCTTGTCCCAAGCCCATATTCTCCTGTGACCTTTTCCTCTACTCCTTCCCCTACAACTGCATTCCAGTCACCCATGACTATTAGATTTTCGTCCCCCATTACCCTTTCAATATCCTCATACACTTTCTCTATCTGTTCATCTTCAGCTTGCGACGTCGGCATGTATACCTGAACTATCGTTGTCGGTGTTGGTCTGCTGTCGATTCTGATTAGAACAACCCGGTCACTGAACTGTTCACAGTAATAAGTGTAGTCGTGGGATAAGGGTAGTTGTGGGAATCAAGAGAAAACATCTTCAAAACCAACGGAACAACGTGAAATTAAAGTCATAAATTTATGACACATCCTTGTATATACGTTCTCATTTATATGATTTTGAACAAAATTTCTGGGCATTATAGTCTCTCGTTGTAAACGATATTTGACGTAAGTAAGCAATCTTCGTATGCTTTTTGTTTATCATTTTCTTTAAGGGATACAAAATTGCTAGTTGACTTAGTTACAGTTGAAAGGCTCCATAAAATTGTCCCTGAGTAAAAATGTGATCTGCTAAATACAATCTTGCTCCTTCGAGCGTTTGACCATGCGACTTGTTTATAGTGATCGCAAACGCAATTTTGATAGGTAACGTCTTCTTGTTAACTGAAATGGCATACTTGGATCAGATGGTGTTAAGTTTATCCGTGGTATTACAACAGTGTTCTCGGTGTCAGTCAGCTGAATATTGAATACGAAATTCATTGTGTTTTGTTACAATCATTGACTAAGCCCTTTTTAGCGTTCAGGTCTCTTAGCAACATGACAATAATATTTTTCTTTATATAGGTTTATATGGTGGTAATCTTGACAGTTCGAATGAATGTAAGAATTCTGCAGGGGACAACTGGTTGCCATTCCCCTCGTCGGACTGTACGCAGTCGTAACTGTGTAAACGCGAAATATACAGCTTAGGACATTGTCTTCACTTCTTACCTGGTATATCACCAACGCCGCAGTAACTTCTCACTACATTTTGACATTTTAATTACACTCAAACTTTATGTAAGCACTTTGGACAGTATTAGAAATACACTCATGCTCATAAATTAATTATAATTGCAGAATGTGGTGCCACAAAACGTGGCACTACACAATACTGGCGCTAATAACATAGGCACATAGGGAACACACACGACACAGATCTGTAAGTCGACGATATTGGTGATAAGTTGAGAAAACCGTCCCGAAACACAAAATGCCACTTTTTCCTGTGCATGTACCCCGACATCAGTATGGGGTTCGATCACCACGCACACGTACACAGGCCGCACAACAGGTTGGCATACTCTGGATCAAGTGGTTGAGAGCTGCTGGGGTATAGCCTCCCATTATTTCACCAGTGCCTGTCGGAGCTCCCGAAGTGTTGTAGGGGTTTGAAGACGTGCAGCGATACGTCGACTGAGAGCATCCCAGACGTGCTCGATGGGGTTTCGGTCTGGAGGACAGGCAGGCCGCTACCAGGCCACTCCATTCGCCTGATATCTTGTTTCAAGGTACTCCTCCACGATGGCAGCTCGGTTGGGCCGTGCGTTATCATTGATCAGGAGGAAGGTGGGACCCACTGCACCCCTGAAAAGGCGGACATACTGGTGGGCAAAATGACATCTCGATACACCTGACCTGTTTCAGTTCCTCTGTCAAAGACATGCAGGGCTGTACGTGCACCAATAATAATACCACCCCACACCATCAAACCACGACCTCCACACAGCTCCTTTTCAAGGACATTAAGGGGTTGATATCTGGTTCCTGGTTCACGCTAGATGAAAACCCGGCGAGAATCACTCTTCCGTGAACATTACCTGGGACCACGTTCCAGTGACCATGTACTGTGTTCTTGACACCAGGCTTTACGGGCTCTCCTGTGAGCAAGGGTCAGTGGAATGCACCTTGCGGGTCTCCGGGCGAATAAACCGTGTCTGTTCAGTCGTCTGTTGACTGTGTGTCTGGAGATAACTGTTACAGTGGCTGAGGTAAGGTCCCGACCAAGGCTGCCTGCAGTACTCCATTGCCGTCTGCAGGGAGTGATGTTGAGATATCGGTCTTCTTGTGGTGTTGTACACTGTGGACGTCCCGTACTGTAGCGCCTGGACACGTTTCCTGTCTGCTGGAATCGTTGCCATAATCTTGAGATCACACTTTGTGGCACACGGAGAGCCCGTGCTACGACCTGCTGTGTTCGACCAGCCTCCAGTCGCCCTAGTATTCTGCCCCTCATAACGTCATCAATTTGTGTTCTTTGAGCCATTTTCAACACACAGTCACCATTAGCACGTCTGAAAACGTCTGCACACTTACTCGCTGCACCGTACTCTGACATGCACCAACACACATCTGCGTTTGTGGACTGCTACCAGCGCCACCAAGCGACGACCGCAGGTCAAATGCACCGCATGGCCATACCCCGAGGTGATTTAAACACGAAAACCGCCCACCAGAGCATTGTTGCACCATGTTATCAGCATTATCCTTAACTTATGAGCATGAGTGTAGGTAAATCACTATTCAAGGTGACAATATGTTCGTCGTTTCGGAAAGCATATTCGTTTAGAAAAGTAAACTTGTACGACGTGCAGAGATAATGGGCTACCGCACTTGTCACGATTACTTTATGAGGCAATGCTATATACAAATTATCCGGTTATTAAGTGCTTTAAAGCAAATGAAATGATATTTGTTATAAGATAGTATGAAAAGGGACTCAGTTAGTAGCGATTAATAAGTTAGTTCCGTAAAATATAGGTTTGATTCTGGGCGTCCCTGACCAGAGCCGTGCATCCCGCAACATTTACCCGCCCAAGTCCGCCTGCGACAGACTGTTGCGTTTTGGTGCTGGTAGTCGAGCTCAACTGTACCGTGAACGGAGCGCACGAGCCGCGATGGGCGTCAAGGCCCGTTGCTCGTCGGGTATCCGGCCGAGCCCGGGTGTCAACAGGGCTCCGAGCAACAGGGAAACGGACAGCACTGGGAAGGGAAGTAACTGGCCACACACGAGCAGATTTCCTTGTCGAATCGCCGGCACTTCTCTGAGAATCGTGAAGGTTTTGATATGCTAGGAAGAGGCCGTTCTTGATCCTTTGTAAAGAAAAAACTCGCAATGTAAAATAATGGATGCAACACAGTCATGACCATAGTACATGCAACTTTTTCCTGGGCTCTATAATTCGTCATCCCTTTTTCCGCTTCTTGTTCGAGCCTATACATTTCTGAGCTCTTTCCTTAAACTTGATCTAAAATTTTGTAGCTAAGTTTATTACACCTCGGTCCACAGGTGGAATATCGTCTAGTAAAGTTTAAAACATCTCTGCACACACCCTACTTTTATATTCTCGTTCATGAAATGTTCCTGGATGATTTTCCAAAAAAACGAGAACTGCTCCGATACCATTTGAAAAGTTTTCCGGTATGGTCAGTGGTCAACTCTTTAGCCACACTGGAAGCGACTAGAACTTGCTGGCACCCAAAAACCATGGAGAAAAGTCGCAGTTCCTGAACGGTGCATGGCCGGTTGCTTTAGAAATCTTCACGTGTGCCCCCAGATAATGAAGCTGGATTGGTTGTTCCGCGAACTGCAGCTGGAGATCTGAAGGTCGCGTCTCCAATAATGCACAGGCAGAGACTGCAGGTGTTTCAGAATCCGTCGCCAACACCCGCTCGTGTGTCCAGAGCGAAGGCCATCAAGTGATCAGAGTGTACGCAACTCGCAATTGTTTTGATTTTCTTGATAACGCTTTTAGGTCATCGCACATTGTTGTCATTATTTTAGGAAAAGATATCGATTTCACGAGAGTTGCCGTGGAAAAATAGGGTCCTGTTTATTGTAGAGTTTCCCTCTTATAAGGAGAAAACTATGTAAAGGATGAGCCAGACAATAAGGGATTTTACTTTATTACATGAGCCTCCAACCGGTAACTTCATTTCTCCATTACGGCCAAGCCACGGCCAGCACTGTTAGCTGCCTGTAAATTCTTTCGTCCCACGGTCTAGTAACAGGAAGTCAGCACCGAGAAAGGGCACCTTGTTCACGCGCCTCTCTCGTGTGCTGACGAGGTAACGCCGTCCCAGGCATCGCTTAGCAGGCAACGCTCTGGAAAGTTCCATGCCGCCCGCACGGTTTGCTCGGTCCTGACCAATCAGGGTGGAGGAAGCCGCGTGGTGCGTCGAATATACCCGGCCGCCCGTCGCCGGGCCCCCTCTCTTGTATTCTTGCTCACCCGCGAGGCGGATGCGCGCCCTGTAGCATTGATCATCTCCCGCTTCTCCCGGTGCTGCGGCACTGTGGACTTAGTTTTGGCAGACAACCACTTTCGGTAGCTTCGCGAACAATGTTCGCCGAATTGCAAGCTCTGGCTCACCCTCACCTCCCTAGGCCTATGTAGCCCCTTTCATCATGCTTTAGCCAATAAATGGCCTTTCTCTAAAAATTACACTATTATTCCATAACGCCCACCGCCTGCCCATACCCGCCATCCTGTACAATTGGTGTCAGGAGTGTGGATACGTTCCCGTAGTGACTTTGTCGCTACACAAAATTTTTCCCGGCGAGACGCCGTGAACTTCGGGCATGGAATGCGCCAACCGGCCGCCACGTTTGCTCCACGTGGGCCGTGGCAGCTCCACTAAACACGCACAGGGCGTGCGCTGCAGCGAGGCAGCCCACGCTAGTCAGCCACGTGAGCCGGACGCCGCCGCGCTGCCCGCTGCCTGAGTTCGAGGGGCCTGCGCTGCGCTGCGCTGCGCGACCGGCCGGGCCGCCGTCATCCGCCGCCGTCATCCGCCACGCCGCCGCCGCCCGCCGCTGTCACCGACGCGCCAGGGGCTGCCGCCATCACCGACCGGCCGAGCCAGCGCCGTCCGCCGCCAACACATTCGCCGCCGCCCGAGGGTCCGGACGCCGCCGCCGCCGCCGCCGCCGCCGCCGCAGCCACTGCACCACGCCGTCGCCACCACCACTGCGTCGCACCGCCTCCATCGCCATGTAAGTCGCTGCGATGCTTACAACTATAGCTTCGACGATCTTCCGCCGCTGGATTGAGAATCTTTGTGGCCGTCCTTTTTTTGTAACAATCATTACTTTTTTCTGGTCACTAGCGTCCCATAAATTTGTAAACATGCCGATAGGGACACGAGCGACGGAACGGGATACCCCCGTAGAGGCACCTGCCTCGCAAGACCCGCTCGAGGCCATAAATGCACAAATGCGCCAGATATTCGCACAAAATCAGGAGCTACTTGAGCAAAACCGCGTCTTGAAACAGACGCTGGAAGCTAGTGCGCGAACTTCCATACCTGTGGCTAGCTCCGCCCCTGCAACTAACACTAATTCTGTCTCTAATACAAACGCCACAATTTCTGCTAACATGGCGACTGTAAGCAATTTTCCTGCGGCTGATTTAATTCCCACCTTTTCTGGGAAGTCCCACGAAAATGTAGCTACGTTCTTACAAAATATCCGTGATGTGGGTCGCACGTGTGCCTGGCCGGATGATCTATTGGTCAATGTAGCCAGACTCAAGTTGACAGGGGAAGCCCGAATGTTCATAGAAACAGTGGACGAATTGCGTGACACGCACGAATTTGAAGTATTGGCCCGCGGATTGACTACGCGTTATTCCGATACCAGAGGTACCGCATATTACAGAGATCAATTATCAACCCTTAGGCAGAAGCCTAATGAGGAATCTGATGCCTTTGCAGATCGCATACGAGCAGTATCTTGTCGTACCTACAAGCTAGGTGAAAATGCCAGTGAAAACAGAATTTTGCGTTCAGAAGCCGAAGCGCGTGCAATTGATGCATTTGTCCGCGGTATTGACCCCCGCATCGGAGGAGAAGTCAAAGCAGCCTCCCCCACTTCTCTGTTTGAAGCTGTTCGTTTGGCAATGCTTCGCGAAGAGGTGTTGCGTTTTTGCGCTGCCGCCCCGCGCCCATCGGACCCAGTACCGGTCCCAGCAAAAGAAGTATTTTGTCAGCGTTGTGGGAAGCCCAACCATACGGCAATGCGCTGTCGCGCGCCGTATTGCACTATTTGCCAGACAGTAGGTCATGCTAATAATGTTTGCTCCACAAAGTCACCATTTTCAAATCAGATGCGCGGCCACCGCCGCAACGGGGGGTCGCATCAGGGAAACGCTTGGAGGGCAGGTTCCGCCACCCACCCGCGCCCCCGACAAAAATAATACACCCGGTTAGGACCGAAAAATGTAAAGAGGTGGAACACGTTAGTCTGTTTGGCGTACTCGGGAACAAATCAGTTAGAATTTTAGTTGATACTGGTGCTCAAGTTAGTGTATTGTTTGTGGAGAAAAATGATCGAAGGGTGTTACAGCCACCCCGGTACAATATCAGTGGCCTTGGAGAGGAAGTAATTGTCCCTGCAGGTTCGTGTGTGGTGAATCTGCAAATAGACGGTGGTAAATACAGTCAGAGGATGGAGGTAGTGAGGCTAAAGAAGGGTGAATTTGACATCATACTAGGGAATGACTTCCTGCACCGTTATCAGGGGATAGTGGATTATCGAACGCGAACTGTGCAGTTCGGCGAAGCAATTCACCGATTTGGCAGTGCGCACCCACGTCAGACGCCAGGGAGCTGCGAAAGGCGCCGTTCACAGTCTCCCATAAAACCGCAGATGTGGGCGATAAAAACCACTAACCCTGTGAGGATAAAAGGCGGAAGTGGAAAGATTCTCTGGATAGATGTCAAAAATCAAGAACGCCCCAAGACAGACATTCTGGTTGACCCGCTCACCCAGAACGATGTTTTAGATCGTCAGTCAGTACACATAAAGAGAAGTATCTGCCGACCGGAGAGGAGACAGAAGGGTTTTGCGATACCAGTAAGTATAGATAATTTTGGTGTAGAAGATGTTGTGATACCGAAGGGTACTATTGTTGCCAGTGGTCAGGAAATTTTTGAGGAAATAAGAGGAGCTGAGAAGCAGCGAGATAAAGCTGAGAAAGGAAGGAGAAGAAAGAAATGTTCAGTTAGAGAAGTGCGATATGTCGCGTCGACGATAAGGAGTCAGTTAGTAGAGAAGTTAGGCCATTTAAACAGTGAGGAGAAAAGGATGTTGCAGCTAGTATTAGAGGAATTTTCGTGGTTGTTTGAAGAGAGGTAGTTTCTACCGGCCACGGATTTGGTTCAGCACGGAATTCCGACCGGAGAAGCTCGGCCTATTGCGCCAGTAGTTCCACCCAAAAAAGCAAGAAAAAAGGTAATACAACCGCCTAGACAGCAACGTAGATATGCTCTAAGGTCAAACCCCTATGATTTGCGTTCCTGAAAGTAGGTCTGGAATGGTATGTAAACAGTTGGCAAAGTCCTGCATGCAGCAAGAGAATTAATTGACGGAAAACACCGTAGTTACTATACATTTAATTAAATTGTGCATGTTAGTTATAAGTAGACATAAGAATTGGCAACTGTTGGTAACTGGTAATAGAATTTATGACGTCACATGTTAATGGAAGTGACTGAAGTTATGTGATCATTTTGTCTTGTCATTTAACGTCTCCAGTCATGTTATCGTAGCAGTCGAGAATTAAAACCACAAACATTCTTCAATCATGGAATTAAGGGGAAAGTTGTCCTTGTCAAAAGAACACGTAGAGAAAGAATCAGTTAATCTTGTATATTTCAAAGAGATTCACATTTCACTTGTTAATTTAGTGAATAGTGCACGAACACAGCTATTAAAGCTTTACCATAAAAACATGATAGTAATACGCCTTCGTAACTGCCGGTAGATCAGTGACTACATGCAGCCGTCTACCTGTACTTTGAAAGACGCCCTATTACATGTATGTTTTGCTAAATGATCACACAACGATAAAAACATGAATAAATACGTCCAAGTTAAACAACCAATATGTTACTCTAAAGTAAGTCTTTCCCAAGTGCTATTTTATTGTTTTCATGATGCGATATGAACAGACAACAAGGTAAGTTTTCTTGGTACCACGTATTTCTGTATATTAAATGCCACGGAAGGAGTCGTGTAAATACCGCCGCTGTTGTCTACAGCTGTTCACATGCGGCGAGTCCCGCCCCTCCCTGTCAGCTGGCGACGCGGCCCCCTTCCCTTCCCTCTCACATGCTGACGAGAGAGAGCGGCCATTGCAGTTCCCCCTTCCCCACCCACCGCCTCTGTCCTTGGTGCGTGCAGCATCTGCACCTCTCCCCTCGCCCCTCCTCACCACCCAACCATCGCCCTGCAGGCCACGTGCCTCAGCCACGCTACATCTTTGTACATTCGTACGTTGAAGTTTAAACAGCAAACCTAAAGTGATAGTTATAAAAATAAAATCACCAGCTTAATATTGCCCTACAGATTTTATTAGTCTTATCTAAAGACGGGAATCTATGTGTATTGTCTATTTGAATTTTCAGTATGGAACAAAAATCGTAAGAGAGAACTTTTTCCTGGTACGCATTGTGGAAACTATCAGGATTAGAAAACATTGGAATTTCAGATCGATCTCCGGCTATGTTGTATTACCACCACGGTTAATAAACGGATCTATATGGTGTCAAGGAAGCCGGCACTTGCCGCTATATCTGTCCTGTAAACGACCGCTGTGTGGGGAACGCGTTAGCCAAGGAGTTGGGTTTGGAATGCCATTGCAAAATATAGTTTATATAGAAGCCTAACACCTGCCATTTACCTAAATTTTGAAGAACAGAGTGTTTAAGTAAAATAGTTGTAAGCCGATAGTTTTGTGACCTCTAGCGATTGAAGTTATTAGAGTCCTTTAGAAAAGAACATCCTCCACGCATAACTGTCGTGAACAACATAAGATAACTTTGGAAGGAAATTTTGTGACTGTACCGAGAGATAAACTCCATGCGCAGCAAGAGGACGGACCCAGCGTGAACGCCAGTTATGCCGCCGAGCCAGTGAAACCGGACGCAGCCGTACTGTCAGCTGTGCTGTCAGCAACTTACAATCTCACGAGCGCGACGCGTGTCGCACCTTAGCACCTCAAGCTGCACTGAATCTCAACACAGAAATTCTTAGCCATGATATAACGAATCCTATGAATAACTTTATGCACATTTTCAATAGTCAGGAACTTACTTTGCTCCCTACACACTTTTTATATGACAAATGAACTCCAATTTTATTATAAACCAAAGCACCGACAGGTAAGTCATATCGACGTCTTCGAGATGCAACCAGCTTCGTCGAGCCGCCAATATTGATTATATGGAAGCAGGTAAGTAAGAGAATTAACAAAAGGAACAACAATCATATCCCTGAACGATTGACTGGGTGACTGATAATCACAAATATTTGCAAAAACAAATCAACACAGCAAACAGCATATCTCATGTTTAATAATTATTGGTCTG
The DNA here is from genome assembly GCF_021461385.2 of Schistocerca piceifrons. NCBI lineage: Eukaryota > Metazoa > Arthropoda > Insecta > Orthoptera > Acrididae > Schistocerca > Schistocerca piceifrons. Next base: position 14,122,339 of record NC_060139.1, on the reverse strand, counting down.
TTCATTGAGGCGACACAAAACCACTTTTCATCAGAGTCTTGTTAAAGGAAGTATTAACGTGACATCACACTATTCCATAGCATTACACACAACATTGCCATTACTTAATGACAGTTTTCTTGTGGGTAGAAGTACCAAAGATCAGTTGGTATGAAAATACAAACGAGAGCTTAAAGGAATACCAGGGGATGCTTACATTGATTTTGCTACGAAATGTAACTGGAGGATAAGGAAGTTTTGTTTGAAGGAAATAATATTTTAAACTTTTGTTTTGTTGCGGTTTTGCCATGTCTTGTAGTATCACTATGACGAGTTGCCAATTACTTATGTCTAATTACTTGTGTCCAATTACTTAAGTCCATGTATTATCTTATTGTTGTTCGTTTTGACTGTTTTATTACTAACTATTTAGAGAATTTTGCTTAAGTTTTTCCAGCACCAGTAATTTAGTATTTGTATCAGCCTAGTGTTTCTATGTGTCGCTGTGTTACTATATTGATGAGGATAGTCATTTTGTAGGATTTCAAGTATGCTAGAGTAAGTTCCCTAGTACTGCCAATTATTTCTTTAATAATAATGATGTCTTAGGTAATAAATTGTTTTGGAAGGGTAATTTAGGATGTAACCATGCTTTATTTTCATTTGTATCTGAATGTTTATCTGGAGGGATATACCACATGCCTGCCGCTGTGATAGGTAACATAAACAGAGTGAATCACGCCCACTGAACGAGCAAGCTTTGGCCGTATACCTAGTCTGTTGGATGAACAAGAGAACCACCCGCGAGGGCACGTACCTTTCGTGACGCGGCTGGCACCCGCGCGGTCCCTTAGCTGTCTGTGTCGTTTCTTCACTTTTCCGTTTCGCGACATAGTCCATCCTACCCACTATCATATTTCCTCTCTCAACACAACACATGAATAGTTATGCACCACCCGCAAGGGCACGTACCTGACGTGACGCGGTTGGCTCCCGCGCGGACCCTTAGCTGTCTGTGTCGTTTCTTCACTTTTCCGTTTCGCGACATAGTCCGTTCTACCCACTTTCATCTTTCCGCTATCAACAGAACAACCCTTGAAGAGTCATGCTCCACCCGCAAGGGCACGTACCTTACGTGACGCGGCTGGCACCCGCGCGGTCCCTTAGCTGTCTGTGTCGTTTCTTCACTTTTCTGTTTCGCGACATAGTCCGTTCTACCCACTTTCATCTTTCCACTATCAACAGAACAACCCTTGAAGGGTCATGCACCACCCGCAAGGGCACGTACCTGACGTGACGCGGTTGGCTCCCGCGCGGACCCTTAGCTGTCTGTGTCGTTTCTTCACTTTTCCGTTTCGCGACATAGTCCGTTCTACCCACTTTCATCTTTCCGCTATCAACAGAACAACCCTTGAAGAGTCATGCTCCACCCGCAAGGGCACGTAGTTACGTGACGCGGCCTGCACCCGCGCGGTCCCTTAGCTGTCTGTGTCGTTTCTTCTCTTTTCCGTTTCGCGACATAGTCCAACCTCCCCACTTTCATCTTTCCTCTCTCAACACAACACATGAAGAGTTATGCACACCCGCAAGGGCACGTATCTTACGTGACGCGGCTGGCACCCGCGCGGTCCCTTAGCTGTCTGTGTCGTTCCTTCACTTTTCCGTTTCGCGGCATAGTCCGTTCTACCCACTTTGATCTGTCAACTTTCAACAGACACAAAACTATTCAGCCCAGACTTTGATCTTCCATCTCGAAGAAGAGTTCACGAGAACAGTGTTCCGTGCTCTCTGACGACAGCTGATCAGGCAACGTCAGACGCGAACCGCGTCTAGCCCGCAGCTAAACGCCAGTAAGCGGAAATCTCTGTTCAAAACCTTGAGCCTTCTTTGTTTTCCCGTTGTATTTTCCGAAGGAATACCGACTATTGAAGTAGTAGCATTTAACTGTATGACGTGTCCCAGGACACTGCGATACAAGCAAGGATAGACGGAATTTTAAGCAATCAGCTGGGCCCGAGGAGGCCAGCACTACGGAGTTATAAAGACGGCGAATTTGGTCGCAAAGTAAAGTTAGTCGCAAGTTGTTGAGAGGATAAAGACGGTGAATTTTGTCGTGCAGTAAAGTTTTGTTTTAAGTGAGAGAAGTCGTGTTTTAGGAAGAAGTAAGTAGCAGCTATCTTGGAGTCGCAGAATTGTCATTTACACAGTTAAGTAGGCGATAACGTCGTGTCAACGATGCGCCGTGCGCTAAACCTTCATAAAGGAAAAGTCCTTCAGCAATTACGCTCAAATTATATTGTAATCCAATTCCTAACACTTTCCGTTTCCACTGTGGAAATCTCTAAATTCTCGTCGAGTTTTGTTCTTCTCTCATTAGCAACAGCCTTGACATCCAACGACACAATCTACGCCCCACCTGCACCAAACTGGTGTCACTTTTCTTTGTCAGTCTCACTTTATGGTGTTTTGCAAATATATTGATGCATGAGAAACTTCCTCTCACAATGTGAATGTTATCGCATTTGGATGGTCAGCCCAAAGAGGCACTTAACTTTCTTTGTTTACCGATATGGAATATGCAGTAAATTTAATATGATATTTGCGTACTTCACTTTCATATTTTCATGTTTTTATGTAATAATTATGTTTGGGCTAAAATGGATTTCATAGGACCTATGTTACGGGGTTGTGAGTTATCTGTCACTTATAAACCAATTTACTATGGCATAAAGTAATTTTAAAAAGTAGCCGCTGTAACAACGCATCTAGCTTTATGTCACGCGTAATCCCACTTCTATTTTGTTGCATTTGACAGTCGGAATTTGACAGTCATAGACCCCTCAGCTGCCGCGTGCAGCCCTGACGACGCGCTGGCTTTTGAAGTTATCTGCCGCGCGCCTTTCTGACGTAGCCTCCGCGCAGGTCTTTAGCAAACGGTTCCCGTTGGAACACCACTTATAACCTTTCATGCCACCACGCCTTACTTAGTATTCGCACCCCTTTAATTATGCTTTTATACCTGAAAGCTCATTCATGATTCCCTTGTCAGCTAACGTTCAAGTTTTACCTAAAAAATCAAATAATCACATCCTAACGTCAATTGATGATTTGCTAAAACATGAAAAAGGACAAATTTCTTACGTTCGCCTGTTGGCACTTAAATGAATGGTAAACAGCCACAAACTAAACTCAACAATAAAGAGAAAACAAGAACCTATCAGGCATGTGCCCTCCCTTAGTTTTAAGAGTGAAACTGAGATATCAGTTAATGTGGAAAAACTAGTGTAGTGTAGTGAAGTGTTCCCTTAGTGATAACTCCCTTTTCAACTGTGTTTTGAAACATGTGGACCTCCCCTCATACTCCCCCTGCGCTGAGTTCCAGTGCACTGACCTGGCCACGGCCACGCCCCCTTCCCGCCGACAGCCTGCGCGCTGCCCGCTGAGGACAACACACCACGCCGCCTCGCGCCAGGCGCCCCCGCAGTGACTCACCAGTGGTGATGTGTTTAAATTTTCAACTTATTTTAACAAAAGGAAAAAAAAGACATTTTTACTTCAACTTAGCAACAAGAACACTTGGCATGTTTACCTAATTCACACTGTTATGCTTTGTTCTAATTTTGTGATGATTTTATGATGTTTTGATGTTTTATGATACGATGTTCTGATGTTTTATGATGTTCTGATGTTTTATGATGATTCTTGTATACACACAATATTGTTGACATGTGTAAGCTCCCTTGCGACCCTTAGGAGGTCTCTAGAGTCTCTATACCCTCCCATAGATTAAGACCCCTGTCGTCTTCCGTGGGAGCCAATGTTCACTTTCTCTCGCAAGATAAATTTGTTTACATTCAAATAATAATTGCATTGAGCGAATTCACATACGTTCTCCGCTCCCACGGAAGGGGGAGGAATGTAAAGGATGAGCCAGACAATAAGGGATTTTACTTTATTACATGAGCCTCCAACCGGTAACTTCATTTCTCCATTACGGCCAAGCCACGGCCAGCACTGTTAGCTGCCTGTAAATTCTTTCGTCCCACGGTCTAGTAACAGGAAGTCAGCACCGAGAAAGGGCACCTTGTTCACGCGCCTCTCTCGTGTGCTGACGAGGTAACGCCGTCCCAGGCATCGCTTAGCAGGCAACGCTCTGGAAAGTTCCATGCCGCCCGCACGGTTTGCTCGGTCCTGACCAATCAGGGTGGAGGAAGCCGCGTGGTGCGTCGAATATACCCGGCCGCCCGTCGCCGGGCCCCCTCTCTTGTATTCTTGCTCACCCGCGAGGCGGATGCGCGCCCTGTAGCATTGATCATCTCCCGCTTCTCCCGGTGCTGCGGCACTGTGGACTTAGTTTTGGCAGACAACCACTTTCGGTAGCTTCGCGAACAATGTTCGCCGAATTGCAAGCTCTGGCTCACCCTCACCTCCCTAGGCCTATGTAGCCCCTTTCATCATGCTTTAGCCAATAAATGGCCTTTCTCTAAAAATTACACTATTATTCCATAACGCCCACCGCCTGCCCATACCCGCCATCCTGTACAACTATTTTAAATGTACGGGACGAAACGAAAATTAACATGACTAAAGGATATTTACAAGTCATTTATCGAGTGTTATGTTCTTTACTGATCAGGGGGCAAATGTGATAAAGGGCGTTTGAGAACTATTGTCATCTCCTGTACAACATCTACTTCCATAAAACAGTTCTACGCCATACCCTTGAGGATAAACTTGCACCAATATTGTCCTGCTGTTTAAGTATCGCTGGAAGTAACGAAAAACGGCGTAACTTAAATGGATAGGAGTGGCCATATGAAAGACTCGCGGTTGTAATCTACCGTTAAGCAGCACGAAACTCGCTGAAATACTGTATGTGTGCCACGATAAGGTTCTTATTTATGCAGCATGAACAAATTGCTGAAATTTTACTTGAATCGGAAAAATTCACTTTTTTGGGATACGAGGTATCTGCCAAATGAATTTAGTTTCTCGAAGTACTTCAAGAGGCTGCCAAGGCTATGGAAGTTGACATTTGTTCGACTATGCACTTGTTTGACATGGACAACCAGATACAGGAACATAGTGCTGAGAATGTGGTGGACAGTAAAGTTTGCTTTCCGATATACGTCAAACGACGCCCTTATAAACAAATAAAATTTAAATTTTTAGTTAAATGCCGGATGGGTAATTCGCGCGGTCTAGGGTGCCTTGCCACAGTTCGCGCGGCTCCCTCCGTCGGAGGTTCGAGTCCTCCCTCGGGCATGGGTGTGTGTGTAGTCCTTAGCCTAAGTTAGTTTGAGTTGGATTAAGCAGTGTGTAAGCCTAGGGACCGATGACCTCAGCAGTTTGGTCCCATAGGAAATTACCACTAATTTCTAAATTTCAGTTAAATATTTTAATCGCCCAGAAACTGATAAGAATCGTATTTGAAGAAGACAGTGTGCCGCAATATTATCAGTCAACTGCAAGAAATAGTACTCCTGAAAGCACACACTCAAAATATCTTGACCGAAAATGTGGGAATAAAGCCAGACGTTTGCTTTCATCATTTCCAATACCACAGGCGCGTCATCTGCAGCAACCTTTGGTAACTGAGAGAGAGGAAGTTCAAGGCACAGCATGTTCCAGATGTGCTGCACTTTTTAGGTAAATGCGATGTAACATAGGTTTGCCAAATAAATATTTTATCAATGCTGACATCCTCAAACGTTGATCGCATAGTTTTAAAAATATGTAAATTCAAGTGAGCAATACACTAAATATATTTACATGTATGCAATGCAACCCATTTATCCCCAATGCAGGTATGTTGTATTATTCGCGTGATTTTATACAGACGCTTTCTAAAGCGCCCACGATATGAGTAGAGGAGTTAACATGTACCTGCTGATGGGAAAACCAGAAGAGGGGCAGTCGCTTCTGGAGTGGTAGAAATCAAGAACAACTACTTATCCCAGACTGTCGCCAGTAGCGCGAGAAGTTCTATTTGTACCTGCCTGCCTCTAGCGCCTCCATTGAGAGGGCATATAGCAGAACGTGTAACGCCGAAAATGCATACCCTCGTATTTCCCTCTATTGTACTATAAATTTTTTCCTTATTTTGTTACCTGAAGATATGACATTTCGGTGTCTTTATATATTGTAATTGTTTCACAATTTGTATATATATTTACGCATTTATGTAGATGTATAATTGGTTTGTTTTGTAAATATTATTTGTATTTTTACGCTGGGTTTTGTCTAGGGAAAACTATGCTGTCGAGCGATTACATCGATAGGCCATGTGGAGAACCAAAGTGTTTAGGATCTTGGGTAGTGTCAACTCTGCCGCGTGGAGCGCGGACAGAGCAGAGTCTGGCTGGAGTAGGGCGGTGGAGCAGGTGTGTTGAGTGACGCTCCCGCGAGTTGCCGCGCTTTCGGGGTTTGACAGCATGTAATTGCGCTCGACTTGCTATGATAGTTTCTGACACGGTGTCGCGGACGGGGAACATTACCTGGCACACATCAAAAGCCCGTTTTGCCTGGTGACCGTGTCGAGAAGAAGGGGCAACAACATCCAGCTTCTGCAACAGCGATGGCCGACAATAAGTGATTGTCGCCCCTATCGATCGACGACTTCAAACCTCCAATCAACCAACGAAGAAGAATGAAAGCACGTAAAGTTTCAGAACTGTATGGTAGACCTCAGATTTTCAAACTGTTCCATTTGCATCACTAAAATACAGCAACTTAGCATGAACCTTTGTTGCTCATTGTTCCAACTTCATTACCAAGCAGGGTCCCTTCCTTTTCCGAAATGAACCCGAGTGTCGTTGCAATTCAAACGCCAGCATTAAAGTAGTATCATTCCATTTCACTGCTTTAATTTCAAAGTTCAGTTAAAGTATACATAGCTGGCTACAAGAAACAAACAGAAGTATATTTAGATTACACAAGCACAAATTAAGAGTGCGAGATTTGTTACCATATTTTAGCTTACCTGTGACTACAGCTCAGCTTGGTACATTCTAAATTTTACTATTGTTAATTGTTCAGAATCATTTAATTCAAGTTCAAAGTTAAATCTCTTATTTCCAAACTGCGTAGATTGAAGTTGCTTTTGAGATGATTGTTGAGGTAGCCCAAGACTAACCTTACTTTATTTAATTTCGCAGTGCTTCAGAACAGTTCACTATTAATTTCAGTCACTAAATTAACTTTCAATTCTCCGGTTTTACTAATTATTTTGCTAAATTAAGTCAGAGTGTAGCGAAATTTATTGCTTCCGAGAAACATTCAGTTTTCACACAACACGTGTCAACCTTCAGTTGCCATGCTTTAAGTGCTAATTTTATGTGCATTAACCTTTCTTTTTCAGTTACTATAGTAGTTGTCCATAGGACTGGCGACCGTAATTTTCTCCAAATCTCAAATATCTAATTAACGCCAGTTAACTGTTAACGCAACGACCGCACGTTTTTCAAAATTAATTTCCACCAATTTCATTTCATTTTTCCTTTCATTTAGATGTAACCCTTCCTCCCTCTTTACCGACAGATTAACTTTGGTGACGATTGCTTTTCCCAAATTTCCATTAGGTACACAAGGTTTAATTTTTCACTATCATTAAGGTCGATAAGTGAGGGGGAGGTTACAAACTGGAATTGTCATTATCGATAAACATAATGGAACATCCACGGAAAATGTGAATGACCTGCTTATGGTGCACTGCAATACCACTGTTAAGTCAGTTTACGTTTACATAACATTCTGTTATCGTTATCACAATTCTCTAACGTCTTAATTGTTGTTTCAGGAGTAAGCTAATCCAGAAAATTGTTATGGCATTACAGGGTGAAGAATAATTCTTTATTTACATGAAGCAAAAAGTTTTCAATAAACTTTGTATACCTTACTTGTCTGCAGTTTGTGTTCCTTTATTACTCCGCTTTCCATTTTAAGAAATACATTTACACCCAATATATAATTTAGTGACTGTATCGTACACTTGTAGTGCCACGCAGGTAATTTTATAGATACCTAAGAGCAGTGATTCCTAAACATTTTCGACCTGTGACCCCCTGTCACAAAAATATGATATTCAAGACCCCCTGCAAAGAAAAGAACTTAGTGTAACATGCGAGTTATTGATTTCCAGGCAAAAGATTTAATAGTCGTATTGCTTATATATGGTTTACATTTCAGTTGTATCACATCAAAATGGTTTATGTAGGCTTTTGCATGATGGGCAGGTCTACATGCATTATTAAAGTCTTACACATTTTTGTTTACCTACAAATTTTCATTACGCAGTTAACTGGATCAACCAGTCTTGGAATCCGTTGAGACGGAACGGCTTGCTTTGCACGGCAAATAACTTTAAAGTCACGAACCAAATAAGTTAAAGACAGTCCCAAATTACTTTCGATGAGAAGTTTTCTCCTGTATTTTTTTTTATATACGTGTAAAAAGTAAAAACCTTTTCACTAAAATGTGTGTAAGCGAGAGGCAATAAATTTGTTACTGCTTAATTTGAAAGCATTAGCAAGACCGCCTTTAAGCTTAACCAGAAACTTAACGGTGACAAAGATTTGTAACTTTTCTCTATCTTAAAGTCAGTGGAAATTTGGAGACGCAGCTCGTTTCCGTTTACGCTCAGGTGGATTTCATAATTACTGTCTCTTTTGAGGTTGAGAAGCCGACTGTTATTACTAGACAGAACAGTCAAGTATTGCTGAAAGTTTTACCAAGTCCTGAAGAGATTTCAAGTTCTTTGATTGTGTTATTAAAGTTTCAGTCTGCAGTAAGATGAATTTCTACTACAGAATGGTGACGGATATCGAAGCATTCAATTTGATTGGAATTCAAAAAGATTTCGCAAAGAGTAAGATTTTCAATGAAGTACTCAGTATTGTCGTTCACAGTACAAAGGTTTGTCTTTGGTAACAGAAGTAATAAATTTAAACTGTTGGTTTATATTGGTTTATAAGAATCTGTCTGCCAAATTGGCCTGTCTGAAGCCATACTTAGCCTTTGGGAAGATGTAGCTGACGAGGAAAATATAAACTCTATACAATATGAGAACTATTCTGCTGCGTCAATAAAAACTTTTAAATTCTTGCCATTTCCTCACACTCAATTACAAAAATTGGATATTTAATAATAATGCTCTTTAATAAAAAAATAACAGGTTTCAAATAGATTATATAATGGTCAGCCAGAGATTTAGGAACCAGGTTTTAAATTGTAAGACATTTCCAGGGGACGTGGACTCTGACCACAATCTATTGGTTATGAACTGTAGATTAAAACTGAAGAAACTGCAAAGACGTGGGAATTTAAGGAGATGGGACCTGGATAAACTGACTAAACCAGAGGTTGTACAGAGTTTCAGGGAGAGCACAAGGGAACAACTGACAGGAATGGGGGAAAGAAACACAGTAGAAGAAGAATGGGTAGCTTTGAGAGATGAAATAGTGAAGGCAGCAGAGGATCGAGTAGGTAAAAAGACGAGGGGTAATAGAAATCCTTGGGTAACAGAAGAGATACTGAATTTAATTGATCATCATCTTCATCATCATCATCATTTAAGACTGATTATGCCTTTCAGCGTTCAGTCTGGAGCATAGCCCCCTTATAAAATTCCTCCAGGCCCCTATTCAGTGCTAACATTGGTGCCTCGTCTGATGTTAAACCTATTACTTCAAAATCATTCTTAACCGAATCCAGGTACCTTCTCCTTGGTCTGCCCCGACTCCTCGTACCCTCTACTGCTGAGCCCATGAGTCTCTTGGGTAACCTTGCTTCTCCCATGCGTGTAACATGACCCACCATCTAAGCCTGTTTGCAATGACTGCTACATCTATACAGTTCATTCCCAGTTTTTCTTTGATTTCCTCATTGTGGACACCCTCCCGCCATTGTTCCCATCTACTAGTACCTGCAATCATCCTAGCTACTTTCATATCCGTAACCTCAACCTTGTTGATAAGGTAACCTGAATCCACCCAGCTTTCGCTCCCATACAACAAAGTTGGTCGAAAGATTGAACGGTGCACAGATAACTTAGTCTTGATACTGATTTCCTTCTTGCAGAAGAGAGTAGATCGTAGCTGAGCGCTCACTGCATTAGCTTTGCTACATCTCGCTTCCAGTTCTTTCACTATGTTGCCATCCTGTGAGAATATGCATCCTAAGTACTTGAAACTGTCCACCTGTTCTAACTTTGTTCCTCCTATTTGGCACTCAATCCGTTTATATTTCTTTCCCACTGACATTACTTTCGTTTTGGAGATGCTAATCTTCATACCATAGTCCTTACATTTCTGATCTAGCTCTGAAATATTACTTTGCAAACTTTCAATCGAATATGCCATCACAACTAAGTCATCCGCATATGCAAGACTGCTTATTTTGCGTTCACATATCTTAATCTCACCCAGCCAGTCTATTGTTTTCAACATATGATCCATAAATAATATAAACAACAGTGGAGACAGGTTGCAGCCTTGTCTTACCCCTGGAACTACTCTGAACCATGAACTCAATTTACCGTCAACTCTAACTGCTGCCTGACTATCCATGTAAGACCTTTAATTGCTTGCAAAAGTTTGCCTCCTATTCCATAATCTCGTAGAACAGACAATAACTTCCTCCTAGAACCCGGTCATATGCCTTTTCTAGATCTATAGAGCATAGATACAATTCCCTGTTCCACTCATAACACTTCTCCATTATTTGCCGCAAGCTAAAGATCTGGTCCTGACAACCTCTAATAGGCCTAAACCCACACTGATTTTCATCCAATTGGTCCTCAACTAATACTCGCACTTTCCTTTCAACAATACCTGAGAAGATTTTACCCACAACGCTGATTAAAGAGATACGTCTGTAATTGCTACAATCTTTTCTGTTTCCATGTTTAAAGATTGGTGTGATTACTGCTTTTGTCCAGTCTGATGGAACCTGTCCCGAGTCCCAGGCCATTTCTATTATCCGGTGTAGCCATTTAAGACCTTACATTCCACTGTATTTGATGAGTTCCGACTTAATTTCATCCACCCCAGCTGCTTTATTGCACTGCAATTTATTGACCATTTTCTCCACTTCCTCAAATGTGATCCTATTTCCATCATCATTCCTATCCCATTCTACCTCGAAATCTGAAACATTACTGATCGCATTTTCACCTACATTGATCAACTCTTCAAAATATTCCCTCCATCTGCCCAAGCCATCCACAGGATTCACCAGCAGTTTTCCTGACCTGTCCAAAATACTTGTCATTTCCTTCTTACCTCCTTTTCGAAGCCTGCTAATTACACTCCAGAATGGTTTTCCAGCAGCTTGAACCATAGTCTCCAACCTGTTTCCAAAGTCTTCCCAAGATTTCTTCTTGGACGCTGCAATTATCTGTTTGGCTTTATTTCTTTCTTCAACATAACTTTCTCTGTCTACCTGAGTTCTAGTATGTAGCCATTTTTGATACGCCTTCTTTTTCCTTTTACAGGCTGCCTTGACTGTGTCATTCCACCAAGCTGTTTGCTTCATCCTACTTTTACACACTACTGTTCCAAGACATTCTTCAGCCACTTCTAGTACTGTGTCCCTGTACCTTGTCCATTCCTTTTCCAATGACTGTAATTGACTACGTTCAACTAACTGGTACCTTTCTGAGATCGCTGTTATGTACTTGTGCCTGATTTCCTTATCCTGAAGTTTCTCCACTCTTATCCTCCTACATATGAACCTGACCTCCTGCACTTTGGGCCTCACAGTCCCAATTTCACTGCAGATTAAATAATGATCAGTGTCATCAAAGAATCCCCTTAATACACGTGTGTCCCTCGCAGCCTTCCTGAGTTCCTGATCTGTTATTATATAGTCAATGACAGATCTCGTTCCCCTGCCTTCCCAAGTATACCGGTGAATGTTCTTATGTTTAAAAAAGGAGTTTGTGATTACTAAGCCCATACTGGCACAGAAATCCAAGAGTTGTTTTCCGTTCCTGAAGGCCTCCATATCCTCTCCAAATTTACCCATTACCTTTTCATACCCTTCTGTTCTATTTCCAATCCTGGCATTAAAGTCACCCATGAGCAGAACATTGTCCTTGTCCTTTACTCTAACAACTACATCACTGAGTGCCTCATAAAAACTATCCATCTTATCTTGATCTGTCCCTTCACAATGCGAATATATTGACACAATCCTAATTTTCTTCCTAGACACTGTCAAATCTATCCACATCAGTCGTTCATTTACATACCTTATTGCAACTACGCTGGGTTCCATTTCTTTGCTGATGTAAAGCCCTACACCCCATTGTGCTATTCCTGCTTTGACTCCTGACAGGTAGACCTTGTATTCTCCCACTTCCTCTTCTTTCTCACCCCTTACCCGAATGTCAGTAACAGCTAAAACGTCCAGCCCCATCTTGCTTGCAGCCTCCGCCAGCTCTACTTTCTTCCCAGAGTAGCACCCATTGATATTAATAGCTCCCCATCTCATTACCATTTGTTTGCCAAGTCGTATCTTAGGAGTCCCTGGTTTGTCAGTTAGAGGTGGGACTCCGTCACTTCCAGAGGTCCGAGGCATTTTGCTCTGATTGTTGCCAGCATCATATTTAAAGTACCAGGGATGCAGGTTGCTAGCCTTACTTGCTCCGAGTCCCATTGAGTTTTACCCCAAACGGTTGAGGGACTATTTGCGATTTGTACAGAAACCAGATAGCAGTTATAAGAGTCGAGGAGCATGAAAGAGAAGCAGTGGTTGGGAAGGGAGTGAGAGAACATTGTAGCCTATTCGCGAAGGTATTCAATCTGCATATCGAGCAAGCAGTAAAGGAAACAAAAGAAAAATTTGGAGTAGGAATTAAAATGCATGGAGAAGAAATTAAAAATTTGAGGTTCGCCGATGACATTGTAATTCTGTCAGAGACAGCAAAGGACCTGGAAGAGCAGCTGAACGGAATGGACAGTGTCTTGAAAGGAGGGTATAAGACGAACATCAACAAAAGCAAAACAAGGATAATGGGATGTAGTCGAATTAAGTCGGGTGATGCTGAGGGAATTAGATTAGGAAATGAGACGCTTAAAGTAGTAAAGGAGTTTTTCTATTTGGGGAGCAAAATAACTGATGATGGTCGAAGTAGGGAGGATATAAAATGTAGATTGGCAATGGCAAGGAAAGCGTTTCTGAAGAAGGGAAATCTGTTAACATCGAGTATATATTTAAGTGTCAGGAAGTAGTTTCTGAAAGTATTTGTATGGAGTGTAGCAATGTATGGAAGTGAAACGTGGACGATAAATAGTTTGGACAAGAAGAGAATAGAAGCTTTCGAAATGTGGTGCTAGAGAAGAATGCTGAAGGTTAGATGGGTAGATTCACATAATTAATGAGGTGGTACTGAACAGAATTGGAGAGAAGAGAAATATGTGGCACAACTTGACGATAAGGACGCATAGTTTGTTAGGACATGTTCTGTGACATCGAGATCACCAATTTAGAAGTGGAGGACAACGCAGAGGTTAAAAATCGTAGAGAGAGACCAAGAGATGAATACACTAAGCAGATTCAGAAGGATGTAGGTTGCTGTAAGTACTGGGAGATGAAGAAGCTTGCACAGGATAGAGTAGCATGGAGAGCTGCATCAAACCAGTCTCTGGACTGAAGACCACAACAACAACTATAAAATCAACTATTTTCGCTGCGTCATAATGTACAGAGGTTTTTTCAGATGCTCATAACGATACATTATTTGACAATTACAAACAATGGATGAGATTTAAGGAATAATCTTGCTGCTCATGTTACAGTCATCAGTTAATTTTATGTAAGACCGGAGGTGAAATATTCAGTATATACTGTGCGAAGTAAAAAACTGAGTGCAAATGGTCCACGGAGATTTCGTTTCGCGCCTGCGACAACGTGGTCCCTGGTGGGCGTGTGACTTGTCGAGCAGCCGAGTGTCACGGGAGCCAGGGCAAACTGCCTCTGTGGCGAGTAACCACGCGGCCCGGCGGTCTCGGCGTTGCCCGGGCAACGCGAGTCGACGCTCGCCCGGCAGTCGTGGCTAGATGGGGTATCGGGAAGGCTGCACTGGCTCGGTGCAAGCCTCTGTCCATGATGTCCCTTTGCCTATGATCGTTAAAAGTCTCTTTTTATGTCAAAATTTTCCACAAATAGAAAGCTTCAGCGCAAAAATAGTATGCAATGTCCGAAGCCGGTTAAACTTGCTAACGATACGTCGTTCACCCCTGTACGATTAGTATGTGTTGAGAAAAAGGAAAGTCGACTAGTGAAATAATAATATCGTTTAGATAGTCGGTTTCGGTAAGACTATACTAGCATTTTCGGATCTACAGCTTTACAATTCGTACAATCTCCGCCATCTTCACTAGCTATTCTGGCTGTCTTTACTCCAGATTTCATTCTGACTGAAAGCGGAACTTAGTTCTTTGTGGATGGGTCTGAGTCGTGTGCACACATGTACCGGAATATCCGTAAGTTCTATTTGCATCCATCATCTTGTGAGATAATGGGCGAGTTGTGGTGATGTTCTAAGTTCGGAGGTGGCGTGGCCGAGCTGGGGCCTCTCGGCGGGTCACGGCCCGGCAGCAACCACGTGTTGCCGAACGGTAGCTGAGCATGAAGGGTAGCTCCACGCGGCTGGGAATTCCATGGTGACGCTGTGTCGAGGAAAGAGACTTATCTGCCGGGAGTGCCGAAGATGGCGGCCTTTCTGAAATCTTAATGGCAGACATGTCACAGTTCATATAGAAATTAATACAGGGTTATTACAAATGACTGAAGCGATTTCACAGCTCTACAATAACTTTATTATTTGAGATATTTTCACAATGCTTTGCACACACATACAAAAACTCAAAAAGTTTTTTTAGGCATTCACAAATGTTCGATATGTGGCCCTTTAGTGATTCGGCAGACATCAAGCCAATAATCATGTTCCTCCCACACTCGGCGCAGCATGTCCCCATCAATGAGTTCGAAAGCATCGTTGATGCGAGCTCGCAGTTCTGGCACGTTTCTTGGTAGAGGAGGTTTAAACACTGAATCTTTCACATAACCCCACAGAAAGAAATCGCATGGGGTTAAGTTAGGAGAGCGTGGAGGCCATGACATGAATTGCTGATCATGATCTCCACCACGACCGATCCATCGGTTTTCCAATCTCCTGTTTAAGAAATGCCGAACATCATGATGGAAGTGCGGTGGAGCACCATCCTGTTGAAAGATGAAGTCGGCGCTGTCGGTCTCCAGTTGTGCCATGAGCCAATTTTCCAGCATGTCCAGATACACGTGTCCTGTAACGTTTTTTTCGCAGAAGAAAAAGGAGCCGTAAACTTTAAACCGTGAGATTGCACAAAACACGTTAACTTTTGGTGAATTGCGAATTTGCTGCACGAATGCGTGAGGATTCTCTACCGCCCAGATTCGCACATTGTGTCTGTTCACTTCACCATTAAGAAAAAATGTTGCTTCATCACTGAAAACAAGTTTCGCACTGAACGCATCCTCTTCCAAGAGCTTTTGTAACCGCGCCGAAAATTCAAAGCGTTTGACTTTGTCATCAGGCGTCAGGCCTTGTAGCAATTGTAAACGGTAAGGCTTCTGCTTTAGCCTTTTCCGTAATATTTTCCAAACCGTCGGCTGTGGTACGTTTAGCTCCCTGCTTGCTTTATTCGTCGACTTCCGCGGGCTACACGTGAAACTTGCCCGCACGCGTTCAACCGTTTCTTCGCTCACTGCAGGCCGGCCCGTTGATTTCCCCTTACAGAGGCATCCAGAAACTTTAAACTGCGAATACCATCGCCTAATGCAGTTAGCAGTTGTTGGATCTTTGTTGGACTTCGTCCTGAAGTGTCGTTGCACTGTTATGACTGATGCGAGTGCTTTTCAAGCACGACATACGCTTTCTCGGCTACTGTCGCCATTTTGTCTCACTGCGCTCTCGAGCGCTCTGGCGGCAGAAACCTGAAGTGCGGCTTCAGCCGAGCAAAACTTTATGAGTTTTTCTATGTATCTGTAGTGTGTCGTGACCATATGTCAATGAATGGAGCTACAGTGAATTTATGAAATCGCTTCAATCATTTGTAATAGCCCTGTAGTAGCCAGAAAAATCATGATACCTCAAAAAGAAACATGGACGTCACCATTACTTGCACAACTATTCTGATGGTGTAATCAGATTTTCAGTATCCTTATTAATTGGAAGTTTAGTATCTGATGATAAATTATACAAGTCACACCCAGCAACGAATTTCCAAAATCGAAACTGTTCATCCGATTTTGTCGATCGACGTGTCTTTTGAAAGCTATTAGTGTAAACCTAAATTGGTATAAATTACAGGCATTTAACTTAAATAGTACATGAGTCACTGTAGGTCGAAGTGGCCGATTACTGTCGATCACGTCAGGCCATAAGTAATCCAGAGTTACACGAAAAAACGGTAGCTTATAAATGCTTATAAATATATATTTAGTCGTCTATGTCTTTGTTTATATCCGATATATACTATTCATGAAGAAATTGGTTAAATATTTACTGTGTTTAGAAAGCACAGAGGCATTGGGCTACTGGCCTACCTTTTATTGTTATTTAATCTGTTTATGTACTTAATAATGTGTGTTAGAGCGTGTTTATGGTCCAGCCATAGGAATATTTATTTAATTTCAAGTTGTTTAAAAGTAAATCCAGTATTTCGTACGTGTTTCAAAATGTTTGTGAGTGCGCTTTGGCTTGGAGACGCGAGGGGAACGCTATCGCCAATCACAGCGCTCTTTCTAAGGAGGCGACTACCGAAGTGAATGGACGTGGAGTTCGGAACAGTATGGGACAGGACACCTAAATCTTTCCGTTCGAGTTCTGATTTCTCTCATTTTATTATGACGATCGTTTCTCCCTACGTAGATGGGTGTCAACAAAATATTTTCGGTTTCGGAAGAGAAAGTTAATGATTGAAATTTCGTAATAGATCTCGCCGCAAAGAAAAGCGCCTTTGTTTCAGTGACTGCCATCCCAACTGGCGTATCATATCACTGACACTCTCACCCCTATTGCACGACAACACGAAACGGGATGCCCTTCTTTGCACTTTTTCGATGTCCTCCCTCAATGCTACCTGGTAAGGATCCCACACCGCGCAGCAATATTCCGGCAGAGGACGAACAAGTGTAATGTAGGCTGTCTCTTTAGTGGGTTTGTCGCATCTTCTGAGTGTCCTGCCAACAAAGCGCAATCTTTGTTTCGCCTTCCCCACAATATTATCTATGTGCTCTTTCCAGTTTAAGTTGGTCTTAATTGTAATTACTAGCTATTTGCTCAAATTGACAGCCCTTAGATTTGTGCGATTTATCGTATACCCAAAATTTACCGTATTTCTTTTATTAGCCATGTGGATGACCTCACACTTTTCTTTGTTTAGTGCGAATTTCCACTTTTCGCACCATACAGAAATTCTCTCTAGATCATTTTGTAATTGGAATTGATCGTCTGATGATTTTACTAGACGGTAAATTATAGCATCATCTTCAAACAATCTAAGGGGGCTGTTCAGATTACCACCTAGTTCATTTATGTAAATCAGGAACAGCACAGGGCCTATGACACTACCTTGAGGAACGCCAGATATCACTTCTGTTCTACTCGATGATTTACTATCACTACGAACTGTGACCTCTCAGAGAGGAAATCACGAATCGAATCACACAACTGAGACGATACTCCATATGCACAAAATTTTATTAATGGTCGCTTGTGAGGAACGGTATTAAAAGCCTTCTGGAAATCTAGGAATATGAAATCGATCTGAGACCCCTTGTCGACAGCACTCATTACTTCATAGGAATAAAGAGCTAGCTGTGTTGCACAAGAACGATATTTTCTGAATCTGTGTTGGTTATGTATCAATAAGTCATTTTCTTCAAGGTGATTCGTAATGTTCGAGTACAGTATATGCTGCAAAATCCTACTGCAAATTGAGGTCAGTGGTATGGATCTGCAATACAATGAGTAACTTCTATTTCATTTCTTGAATATTGGTGTGACCTGCGCTAGTTTCCAGTCTTTAGAAACAGACCTCTCGTCAAATGAGCGGTTGTATATGATTGCTAAGAAAGGCGGTATTGTGTCTGCATACTCTGAAAGGAACCTGATTGGTATACCATCTGGACCGAAAGACTTGCCTTTCTTAAGTAATTTGAGTTGTTTCGCAACACCTAAGATATCTACTTTTGTGTCACTCATGCTAACAGCTGCTCTGGTTTCGAATTCTGGAATATTTACTTCATCTTCTTTCGTGAAGGAATTACGGAAAAGTATACTTAGTAACTCCGCTTTAGTGGCATCGTCATTGGTAACGTTTCCATCGATATCGCGCAGTGACAGTATTGACTGTTCCTTGCCACTGGTGTACTTTACATACGACCAGAATCTCTTTGGGTTTTCTACCATATTTTGAGACAATGTTTCATTGTGGAAACTATTAAAAGCATTTCGCATTGACGTCCGCACTAAATTTCGAGCTTCCGTGAAACTTAGCCGGTCTTGGTGATTTTGCGTTCTTCTGAATTTGGCATGCTTTTTTTGTTGCTTCTGCAACAGTGTCCTGACGTCTTTGTGTACCATGGTGGATCAGTCCCGTCTCTTATTAACTTATGCGGTATGAATCCATCTATTACTATCGATACTGTATCTTTGAATTTGAGCCATATCTGATCTACACTTACCTAATTAGCTTGAAAGGAATGGAGACTCTCTCTTAGAAAGGCATCAAGCGAATTTTTATCTGCTATTTTAAATAGATGTATTTCGCGTTTATTTTTTGTGGTTTTCGTTGATATGGTGTCGAGCCTCACTACAGTAACCTTGTGTTCACTAATCCCTGTATCCGTCATGATGCTCTCTATTAGATCAGAATTATTTGTGGCTAAGAGGTCAAGTGTGATTTCCCAACCACTTACAATTCGTGTGGACTCATGAACTAATTGTTCAAAGTAATTCTCACAGAAACCATTTAGTACCAATTCGTAAGATGTTTTCTGTCTACCACCGGCTTTGAACAAGTATTTTGGCCAACAAATCGAGGGTAGATTGAAGTCTCCACCAATTATAACTGTATGAGTGGGGTACTTATTTGCAATGAGATTCAAGTTTTCTTTGAACCTTTCAGCTATTATATGATCTGAGTCGGGGGGTCGGTAGAAGGAGCCAATTATTGTTTTGGTACGGCTGTTGAGTGTAACCTCTACCCATAGTAATTCGCAGGAAATACCTATTTCAACTTCACTACAACATAAACTACTACCAACAGACACAAACACACCACTACCTACTTTATTTAATCAATCCTTTCTGAACACGGTTTGCGCCTCAGTAAAAATGTTGGCAGAATTTATCGCCGGCTTTAGCCAGCTTTCTGTTCATATAACTATTTCAGCTTCAGTGCATTCTATCAGCGCTTGAAGCTCTGGTACTTTTCCAACACAGCTACGACAATTTACAACTACAATACCGACTGTTGCTTGGTCAATTCTCGACGTTTCTTTGCCCTGTACCCTTTGAGACTGGAGCCCTTTTTGATCTTTCCCGAGACTGTCTAACCTAAGAAACCGCCCAGTCTACCCCACACAGCCCCTGCTACCAGCCCCACAAAGCCGCCTCCTGTGTGTAGTGGAAACCTGACCTATTTAGCGGAACCCGAAACCCCACCACCCTATGGCGCAAGTCGAGGAATCTCCAGCCTACGCGGTCGCAGAACCGTCTGAGCCTCTGATTCAGTCATTCCACGTGTCAAAAGTCAAGAAGTGCTTGGTCGTAAGCTCATGGCATTTTAGTCACTTGACACGGCTGTATGCCTGAGAACATTTTATTCAGTTTCACCACCGCGAGAATTTGGGTCCTTGAAGTGGTTGGAAGACAGGTTCTCTAGATGTACAACTTCTCCTCTAAAACAACCCGCTCAACAGAATTTTGAAGAAACTGCGATGTCTGTCTTCCTCACCATCCGTATTAGTCTTTGGTATGAGCTCTACTGTCCTGTTACGACGCTGTCAACGAATCTCATTTCCGATGCTGCTTCTGATTGTCAGCAATCGCGAAAGTTAGCAAGGAGCGACCTTTGTCATGCCCATTGTTTTTTAATTCTTCTACTAAAGCTTTGTCGTCGTAATCTGGCCTTCTCCCGCGCTTCACTGCTCTTCGCATAGAGCTAACCTTCCACAGCGTACTTCGTTATACACTCGTTGGAGTCGTTTTCGCCACCTACACACTGTCATATGATAAACTACGCTGTTGCCACCCTTTTCCAGACCGTGAGCTTAGATTTTTGTAGACTATTTTCTAAGTGGACTGCATCACTTTTTTACAGGGCGTCTAGCAGCGTGCTATGGTGTGCTGGTGTATGGATTAATGTGTATATCAGGACTGCAGATATACTATCTGATTAAAAGCATCTAGCCACCCCTATGAAACGCAGAATGGACAACCACATACAAGTCATGTCATGAGAAATGGACCTTTCAGTATAATAAGAGGTAGAGGGTATTGAGTTGTCAGTAGAGAAACGATTTTGCACCCTGATGGTAGGTCACTACGGTGAACGGTGTATACAGGTCAGGTCGAGGTCAGGGGCTCACTGGTTATCCACCCAATAGACATAGGTATGCTGACTCAGAGGGCAGATGCCTTTCTGACACCAAAAGGCATTATTAAAACGGTATTGCAATATTAAACATACATTGTCCACAAAATACAATAGTTGACGAATCGAAGTTCTGGCAGTAAGCATCCACCTAGTAGGTGAAAACCAGAATGTGACACGTAGCCACAGTGGTGGCGGCAGAGTCGGTGGTGTCAGCACTGTATGGGGTTAGCTCAAGTCACTGCCTGCTCTGCCAAAGGCGGCCAGCAGCTTCCACCCACGATCCTGTCATAGAATGCGCACTGTGAAGGCATCTGCTAGCTCTGCTTGCAGCAGTTGAAGCCGAGACGAGAAGTTTTATGGCATACCGTCAGGAGAGAGAGAGAGAGAGACTGGCACCATTGAAGTCTGCCACAGCAACAGAGGCATGCCCACACTGTGATGGATGACGATCCGTTCCCAGGCCCTGCTAGTTAGTCGTCCAGAAGGCCTCCCAGATGATGAAGATCACAGCTCCCCCACATCGTTGGGGATGTTTTGATTGAGTAGTTGGTATTGCAGCTCACACCGATGAAGTCCTCCACACGAAACTTGCTGCTACATGGAAGATAGAACAGGGAGTGCACCGACATAGGCATCTCCTCTCACCAGGGTGACTGCAGACTGAATATAATGCCTCCAGAGCAGAAGTAGTATTTATGCTGGTTCAAATGGCTCTGAGCACTATGGGACTTAACATCTGAGGTCATCAGCCCCTAGAACTTAGAACTACTTAAACCTAACTAACTTAAGGACATCACACACACCCATCCCGAGGCAGGATTGGAACCTGCGACCGTAGCGGTCGAGCGGTTCCACACTGAAGCGCCTAGAACCACACGGCCACAGCAGCTGGCTGATTACTGACCCGATTTGCACTGAAAGTTGCATGGTCTGTTGAATGGAATGGACAGTCTAATGAGTACAGAATATGGGCTGAGAGTAAATCGAAGAAAGACGTAACTAGTGAGAAGTAGCAGAAATGAGAACAGCGAGAAACTTTTCAGGATTGATGGCCACGAAGTAGATGAAGTTAAGGAATTCTGCTAGGTGGCACCAAAATAACTAATGACAGAGAGAGTTCAACTTTTGATTGTTTAATAATTTTTCTTTGTCTTCCTCGGTGGCAACTTCTACAATCACCGAGCTTCTGCTTGGTTTAACACTTTTAATTTTGATTTTATCTTTGACAGGATCAGTTGTAGATGTCGACAATTCTTGAATTTTTCTGACACTAGTATCTTGGCCAGACAGGGTCCTAAGGAAGACCGCCGTGTCTGGAGGCTTGGTTACTCTTTCAATCGTATCTTTTGTTGTTTGTGGCTTAGTTGGCGCTTGCCCAGCCACACCCGCCCAGGTCTTAGTAGGTTGCGTCCTTAATCTATCGTTCTCTTTCTCCAATTCTACGACGCGGCCTTCAAGTTTTGCAATGGCTAAACCCCATGCAGCCAACTCGTTTTTAATAACAGACAAAGCCGCTTGACTGATCAAATGGTTCAAATGGCTCTGAGCACTATGGGACTCAACTGCTGTGGTCATAAGTCCCCTAGAACTTAGAACTACTGAAACCTAGCTAACCTAAGGACAGCCCACAACACCCAGCCATCACGAGGCAGAGAAAATCCCTGACCCCGCCGGGAATCGAACCCGGGAACCTGGGCGTGGGAAGCGAGAACGCTTGACTGATGTTACCATTTTTGATATTTTGCTCCAAGAACAGTGTATTACTTGCGTGTCTCTGTGTGACAGTTTCATCCTCTGCCTGTCCCATCTCGGCCTGTGGAGAGGGAGCAGACAACACAGATGCCCGTTCAGGCGCACTTGAATCACTCGTTTTAATTTCTGCTATCTTACAGGCTTAGGCAGCAGAGGTTGCAGTACATACAGCAGATAATTGAGGACGTAGGTTGAAAGTACTACTCTGAGATGAACAGGTTGGCACAGGAGAGGAATTTGTGGCGGGCCGCATCAAACCAGTCAGAAGACTGATGACTCAAAAAAAAAAAAAAAAAACTGTGCCCGCCTCCCCTTTTTTCTGCGGCATGAAACACACTGTTGTATGAGATGTAAAGATCAATGCCACTTGACAGAGGATGACTGAAAACGAGCGATTAGGTGAGTCATGCTATACGTCACGGCAGGCCATTTGAAGGGTTTGGGATTGGTGAATGCTTGGAGAACGTAGCCTACCATCTTGTGTAGCAACAGCAGTGAAGTACAGAGGAAGTGTTGTTATTGTATGGGGTTGGTTTTCTTGGTTAGTGCGTGGTCCTCTTGTAGTGTTTAAGGAAAAGCCAAATGAGGAAGGTTATTGCTGCAGTCACCACAGACGCCTACTGCAGCAGCAACACCACAGACAGACCAGCAGTGCGGGTTGCCGACTCTGCTGCGAAGTCTGGCCAGCGCAAGAGTGTTTACAAGCGAGTACCACAGTTGACAACAAACACGCAGGTGCGGCCAACGTCCATCCGAGGGCATCAACCAGCAGCAGAGGAAGGGGACGCGAAGATCAACCAACTGTTTCCTGCCAATCACGTGTGTGCGAAATAGTCCTGCAAATATCCTTCCGCCCGGGGCTAGATAAGCCAGCGCCTGGCCAGGAGGCAGTTCTCGAGTGGCTGAGAGCGGAGAAGATCGTCCGGTCCAGCGGTGTGCCACCTCGAATATACTCTCTTACGCAACGCTTGTGATACGTCACTTCCATCGTGTTAGGCTATCTACCAGCCGCTAACAGCCGACTTCGACGTGGAACGGTTGCACGGGTGCAGAGTAGAAGGGAACTCTGATTATAGGAATTAGCTGTTATTTGCTTGTTCCGCTGAAGGGTTCCTTATTGTTTATGTTTTGTTTTGAAGAGTATGTTAATGTTGGTGATTTATTGTAGTTTTTATAATAAAAACAAAGTTGGCAAAACGATTTGTTTCTTGCTCTGTAGATTTAGCAGTGGCAATCAATTTTTTCGAATTCCTGCTTTGATCCATTGTTTGTTGACATGACTGAAGGTACTCCAGGTTTAGATGCATCGTCGGCTCGCGTCTTTGAGTTGTTGAATCGTAGGCAACACTCGAATGAACTTTTGATTCAGCGTCTTCAGACTTTGGCTAGTGTTTCTCCTGGGGGTTCCGGCGTCGGCCGCTACTGCCGCGTTCCTGATGTTTAACAAGTCTGTTTACCCGTGGAGTAATTATGTGGCTGACTTGGGACAACATTTCCTTGCCCATGGAATCATCGACACTGGCCAGCAGCGTGCTTGTTTTCTTCCCTATGTCTGTCCTGACATTTATCGCTTAGTGCAGCAATTGCATCCAGAGGTAGAGCTCCGTGCCCTCCCTCATGAACAGCTGACCGCCAGTTTAGCACAGTATTTCGATACCCAGGTCCATGTTGCAGCAGCTCGGCATATGTTCTGCAGCTGTCAGAAGTTTTCGTCACAGCCTTACAGGGAATGAATCGCTTCCCTTCAAGGGCTCCTTTGAGACTGCCAGTTATCTTGTGCCATCCCTGGGTGTAAGCAGTCATATGGTTTGGCCCTCGTTGCGGCATGATTCTGGTCCATGCTGTTGACGATGCCCTGCGAACGGATCTGTTGAAGCTGAAGGATGTTTCCCTGGACATGCATCTGTCAGTCATTCGTGCCCATGAACAGTCTTCCCATTCGTCTGCGGTGTTTCATGCCTCGCTGCAGGTCTTTGCCGCACGGCCGCCCTGTAGTCACTTGGAGCCACAGTCACTGGAGTAGCGGCCTCCTCCAAACCAGGTTACAGGTTCTCAGGCTCAGCAACATCAGAGGTTGCCCTGCTTCATTATGCACCAGTGCTGTGATTGTCGTTTCCGCTGGGTGGTCTGTTCCACTTGCAGGATGCAGGGTCATTGGGCCTTCGTTTGCCTCTTCTCTTCGTCAATACAGGCGGACCTCACGGCGTTGGATCCTCCAGATTCAGAGAATTCTGACCAGCTGCCAAGCATCTCCCTTGTCCAGACGGCCCTCCCACACACAGCAGGGTACATCGCTCTGATGGTCCAGATCAAAGGGACTCCTCTCGATTTCCAGTTGGACACAGGGTCCTCAGCTACTGTTATCGATGGCGACTCTCATCGCCACTTGGATGCTCCGACGCCTGTTCCCGAACCCCTTGAAGAGCTATAGTAATGACATTATCTGTGTGCAGCGGTGGTTCCTGGCGAACGTGCGGTAACCCTGTCACTTCCTGAGTTTTGGTCCTAGCTGTCCCCACAGCCACTAATCGTTGGGGATGGATCTTTTTCATTTTATTCGCCTTGAGATCCATAATTCAGCCCTGGCAGTCCAGACTGTGCCCCTGGTCATTCTTTTACAGGAACTTTTCGATTCCTTCCCTGACATCTTCTGTGATTCTTTTCTGGATATGTCCTGTTTTGGAGTGCACATTGAACTACTTCCCTCGGCAGTTCCAAAGTTTCACAAGGCTCGTCCTGTGCCTTTTGCCCTGCAGGACTACGCAAGGAAATAAGTCACCTCCAGGAGTTTTGACACTAGTTCAACACAGCCGCTGGGCTTTGCCCCATTGTCATCACTGAAAAACCGAATGGGTCCCTCCAGGAATGTGGCGATTTTAAGGCTATCCTAAACGCCTAGTCTGACTCTTACCCTATCCTGAAGGTCGATCATATTCTGTCCAAGTTGGCAGCTGGAAAGATCTTCACCAATATTGATGTTAGGGAACCATACCTCCAGCTGCCAGTCGACACTCCCTCTCAAGACGTCCTCATCATCAATATTCACTTTGGGCTCTTCTGGTACAATCGCCTGCCCTTTGTGATCGCCAGCCCTCCAGCCATCTTTCAACGTTTTCTGGAGTCTGTGATTAAGGAAGCCCCTGGCACTGCCAATTACTTAGACAACATCTTAGTCACAGGGATCTCAGCCCTGGACTTAGTGCATAAAGTTTTTGAGGTTTGTAGGCTTTGGGGCTGGGGTGCAACAGAGCGAAATGTCAACTTTTGCGCCACAAGTGTCCTATCTTGGTCATGTCTTAAGTGCTGCAGGCATTCACCCAATGCCGCAATACTTTGGGGCCATTCAGCAGCTCCCGATGCCAACAAACATCTCCCAACTCAGATCCATCTTGGGTCGACTCACCTATTATCGGCGTTTCATCCCACATGCTGTGGCTCTGGCGAAGTCTCTGCATCACTTGGTTCACATGAATGTTCCCTAGACATGGAATGTGATGGGATCTTCCAATCTGCTTTTCTCAGTCCACCATGGCTCGTCCAATATGACCCTGCCAAGTTTCTTATTTTGGCTGCTGATGTATCGGATAATGGGCTGGGGACTGTGTTGTCTCATATCATTGATGGTGTTGAGCACCCAGTGTCTTTCGCCTAGAAAACCCTATCACATACACAGCACAACTATAGCCACATCGAGAAGGAGGCCTTAGCTATCGTATTTGGATTCAAGAAGTTGAAAGACGTGCCTTGCCTACATAGTGACTGCTATTTCTGCTCGATTCTAACGTCGCGAGGTCGCTTCCCTGCGAGATTCCGGCCCTCTCATAGGCCAGTTCAGGTGCGCACCCGTTTTTCGCTGGTGGGCGCCAACTGCCCTCCGTGGGTGGATAGTGGACAAAGGGGCAGTAGTGCAGTTCTAGTGTGACCGTTCCTGAGGCTGAAGGTGCTGCTTCCAGAAGAAGTTTCAGTAATCATGAGCGCCGACGTGTACTGTGTAGCTTCGCGCCCTGCAGTCCAGAGGGAACCTTATAGGTCATTTTACTGATGTGCGTTCCTTAAATTACGGTTTACGCAATTTTTCCGGGTTATAAAACTGTAGGTTTTCGTGTACAGTTGGGCACAATGTGCACGATATGTTGGTTAGTCACAGTAGCCTGCAGTTCGGCACTAAAGTGCATACACTTATGCTCACTTTCCGCTTCGTCTGACAGTAGCTCTTTCAGTTCTCCCGTGAAAAATTTGACTAAGAATTTAGGTCTTCCTAGCTTGAAAACTTGTGCCCTTTGTCCTACGCCACGTGGTGAGTGTCTGGCGCCACTTCATGTTTCGTTAACGTTGTCGTACAGCGAGCCAAAGTTATCTAGTATCGCCTTTATGAATAGTTTCGCGTCTTGCTGATTTTATTCCTTTAGTACAGGAGGCTACCTAGCGGTTCACCCCCAGTAGCATCTTTCTTAGTCTTTGGCTGATTCGTCGTGGTGGTCGTTGCATGCCTGCACCCCCTTCCTTTAGTAAGTTGAACTCCATTTGATACTACGGCGATCGTTCCTAAAATTCCTTTTCTCCTGCCATCATGGCTTATTATGGACGTACGTTGGGGCAGGCTGCTGGATTCAATTCTATTTTCCCCTACCCCCGTTTGATTGTAGAATTGTTCAACATTCGACTGGTAAATAAATGAGTCCTTTAATCTTTACATTCTCCCTTTCATTACGTGAAATCACCCTTAGTGTTACAGTGGAGTAATGCAGAACTGTTCTCATGCTAACGATTGCTATAAGGTCGAGCAGGTCTCGCGCCTTTAATGATGGGATAAAGATTCAATACCGCGCGCCTGGCACGACCATTGCACGCATGGTACCGATAATAGTAATAATAATTCTCAAATATCCCCCACTGATAAACTGGGAAGTGTTCACGGCTCAGTGTGAGAACATGAGCACTAAATCCACTTGATGTGGTGGAAGTAGTGGCCTCTGTTTTACCTTGCTGGTTTAGAAAAATATCAAAATTACAGCCCCTACAGCAAGGGATAGTAGCCTGTAAAAAAACGAGCCACCGCTTTTAAAGTTCCACAGTTTTATTTACGGCCGCTAGTTCACACTCTACACACACCACAAGCCCCTGGTCTCCATGTTCAGCGCCACATCCGGTATCCCTACAAGGACCGATCGTCACCTGAGCTGGGCGTTGTTCCTTGCAGGATACACCCGTAGCACCCATTACTGACTGGCTGACAGCCCTCCACGCCAACGCCGATCTTCTTTCACGATTTCCTGAGGGGGCATATTCGATGCTGATGCAGTTGCTTGTGTTGATCTCCTCTGCTGTCGCCACGTTGCCACTCAATGCCTGGCTCGTCACACAGCACGCGACCTCGGAACTAGTTCTCCAGACGATTCTGCTCCATGTTGAACTCAGGTGGTCCTCCGATTGTCCTTAGGTGTCAGACTCAAAAGTTTGTGCTTACTGGCGACGCCGCAACTACTTTTCCGTCCGCGGCAGGGTTGTTCTTCTCTTAGGGAACACTGATCATTGGCGTGTTATGATACCGTCCTTCCTCCACCAGCAGGTCCTCATGCTCCTCCATGTTGGGCACTCGGGGATCGCCTTGACGAATCGCCTCACCCACCAACATATCTATTGGTGGGGAATGGACAACGACATCACCCACATGGTAGGTTCCCGTTCGTACTGTCAGTGTCAGCAGTTGGCGCCTCAACGACACCTGCTTCCATGGCCCCCAAACGCTGCCCCATGTCCCGGTTACATCTGGATTTTACAGGTCCATTCCTCAGATCCTAGCGACTCATTTTGGTGGATGCCAGCAGTGGATTTCTGTACGACACATGCATGTCCTTAAAGACTGCTGTTCACACTATTCAAGCTCTCTCTCATATTTTCGCCACCGAGGTACTGATAGAGGCAATTATGATGGACAATAGCATACAGTTCACAGTGGCAGAGTTTCCTTCCTTCTGTGCTACGTCAGGCATCCAGCTGATCCATATGGCTCTGTACCATCCTGCATCCAATAGGTTGGCTGAAAGGTTTGTCTGCACATTTAAATTGCATATGCCCAAACTGTGTCAGCATGAGTTCCAGGTAGCTGCCCTCGACCTCTTCCTGTCTACTTACCGTTCTTCTGGTCACAATGGCTCTTCTCCAGTGGAGAAGAAATAAGGCCACCTTTATTGGGTGCCCTTGTCACTCCTGATTCCTGCTGCCCCTCGTCCAGCTGCTCTGGTGATGGCGTCCATCTGCTCTAGTTTTGGCGTAGCTCTGCAGGGAGCATTGGTGTTTTCCAAGGGCCAGCCCCACTGGGTTCCCATCAAGGTCTCCATGCCTCCCAGCTGCACCATGGCAACTGTCGTCCTCAGTGACGATTCCCTCTGTTGGAAGCACTTAAACAGCTACGGCACTGTCGTGGGCTGGGCGTAGCACTGCCATTGTCTCTGTCGCTGCACCTTCAATGTGAGGTTTTCTGGGAGGCTGGTGGCCCATCGGACATCCATTTGCAGCCACTGCCATCGCAGCCACAATCGTTGCAGCCGCCGCCGTCGCAGCCACAATCGTTGCAGTCACCGCCTCCGGCGTTATAGTCGCAGCCGCCGGGCTTTTGCAGAGTCTCTGTGGGTGGGTCCCTTGCCTGTGGATGTCTATGAGGCTCACCAGTACCTCCGCCGCCACCTGTCATCTCGTTCCACCAACGGACCCCGGGACTGACATCGAGTTGTGCCTTCGCTTTGGTCCTGCGAGGGGAGAAGGGGGGACGAGGACTGCTGCAGTCACCACAGACGCCTACTGCAGCAGCAACACCGCAGACATCCCAGCGATGCGGGTTGCCGACTATGCTGCGAAGTCTGTCCGATGCAAGGCTGTTTACAAGCAAGTATCACAGTTGACAACAAACACGTAGTTGCGGCCAGCGTCAACAAGGGCACGAACCAGCAGCAGAAGGGGGCGAGACGATCAACGAACTGTTTCCTGTCGATCACGTATGTGCAAGTAGGCCTTGAAATATCCTTCTGCTAGGGACTAGATAAGTCGGCGCCCAGCCATTCAGGAGGCATTTCTTGACTTGCCGAGTGTGGAGAAGACTGGTCAATCCAGCGGTGTGTCACCTCGACCATCCTGTCTTCCCCAACGATTGTGATACATCGCGTTAGGCTATCTACCAACTGCTAACAGCCAACTTAGGGGTGGAACAGTTATATGGGTATAGAGTCGAAGCGAACTGTGATTATAGGAATTAGTTGTTATTTGCTTGATATGCAGAAGGGATTCATATTGTGTTTTTGGTTTTGAAGAGTGTGTTTATTGTAGTTTCCATAATAAAAAAAAGTTGGCCAAACGA
The DNA here is from genome assembly GCF_021461385.2 of Schistocerca piceifrons. Lineage (NCBI taxonomy): Eukaryota > Metazoa > Arthropoda > Insecta > Orthoptera > Acrididae > Schistocerca > Schistocerca piceifrons. The sequence goes on along the minus strand of NC_060139.1, from coordinate 14,092,606 downwards.
GTTGGTTCTTGCTCTGTAGAGATATGAACACATTTTACAGGATAGTGTATTGTGTACAGCAGAGGAAGAATTTGGAGATGATGACTGATTCTCTCAGAATGACAATGCACCCTGTCATGAAGCAGTATCTATGAGGCAATGGACTGTGAACCATTCCTGAAATGGACTGGCCTTCCCAGAGTACTAATCTGACATGAATGGACATCCATGGGGTGAGTTGGAATGTGAACTTCTCTCCAGTGTCTAACATCATTACATTATCTGGTTTCAGCTCTTGACGAGTCATGGGCTCCCACTTTTCCACAGACTTTCAGACATCACGTTAAAAGTGTCACCTGCACAGTAAGCCATCGTAAAGGCGAAATATGGACACACCCTTAGTATATGTGTACTAATAGGCTTTCAAATGCTTTTGGTGATATAGTTAAAGTAACTGAAAAACGAAATGTTAATCACATAACTTTATTCCTTTTAGTTGATAGTAAAAAGTTTATGAATGCCCCATACTACACCTGTATATAAAGTCCTAGACATTCCTGTAACACACTGCTGGAAAAAAAAGAGTCGCCTGAGTCACATCTCGTCACGTAATGTCCCACACGTGCTCGAATGGAGGAATGTCAGGGTATCATGGTGGCTGGGGAGGTTGCTGCACTTCTTTAAGAGCATACTGAGTTCCACAGGCAGTGTTTGGGCGACCATTATCCTATTGGAACAAAACATCGCCTCTCTGCCGCAAGAATGGAAAACGAACGGGGCTACCAACATTCCGCACATACCGAGTGCTTGTTAGAGCCCCCTCCAGAACAGCACAGATGAACGAGAGTTGTAGCTTATGACATCCCACACCATAAGACCTGGGACAGAATCAGTGCGTCTTGCATGAATGCACTCTACGAGAAATCTATCAGCAGGTCTACCTAGTACACGCAAACGACCATTACTTACACGCAGGCAGCATTTGTGTTCATCGCTTTAGACAACGCCCCTCCACCGAGCGAGGTGGCGCAGTGGTTAGGCACTGGACTCGCATTCAGGAGGACGACGGTTCAATCCCGCGTCCGGCCATCCTGATTTAGGTTTTCCGTGATTTCCCTAAATCGGTCCAGGCAAATGCCGGGATGGTTCCTTTCAAAGGGCACGGCCGACTTCCTTCCCCGTCCTTCCCTAATCCGATGAGACCGATGACCTCGCTGTCTGGTCTCTTTCCCCATAACAACCCAATCCAACAACGCCCCTCCATTCCAAGTGGCACCAGTCAATCCATGCACCATCGATGCTGTGACGTGAGTGGAAGAGGGGTTAGAGGTGTACATGCCCAGAGAAGCACTGCTAATAAACCTTTCGCAACAGTTCGTGTTGACACGTCTGAACTCATAAGCCCTCTTTTCTGTGCTCTTGAAGCTGTACTGTTGCCCTCACAATACGGCGACCCTGGCAGGCGTCTGTGCTGCGTCGACGTCCAGAAACTGGTCTACAGGTGTGAGGATGGTCACATGACCATTAATACCAGCATCACTGGACAACTGACGCAGCACGTCCAGCTTGTATGACAGTTCTCCAAAAGGACCGTTCCACCACTAGTAGGGCCACAATTCGATCCTTTGTAAACTCGCTCAGTTGGCTGTGGGAAGCACGAGTCCGTCTGTGTGGCATGATTGCCTGCCTGCTTCACATCTTTCACACCTTTGCACCGTACTGAGCCTTCTGGCTGTGCGGATTCCCTGTTAAAGGGTAGCCACAGATGGCACTTTGGTAGCAATGCCATCACGATGTCTTGAGAACTTTTAACATTGCAGCGCGTCATCAATCGTGAATAATTTGATGATTATAAAGAATCCGCCTCGATTGCAAATGGAAACCGGATGTTGACCTAGGTTTCGGCGCGGATAACCACGCCTTCTTCGGAACACACTAACACTACAAACTGCATAAAGAGGCATGGTCCAACATTAATACAGAACGCCCAAAAGGGCAAAAGACTCGCATAAAATGTAAAATAAACGGTACGTGTGTACCATGTCAATAGCTGTACTTAGGTCAAACGTCAGAAGCGTGCTTCCTCACCCCAGCCAGCGTTCGATGGGCCGCGGGCTCTCAGGTAAACTGAGGTGGCCCTGGCAGCTGGGCTGTGAGAATGTCGGAAAGGAAAGCGCATGCGCAAATTGAGAAATCGTCTTCTTCCATGTGACTGGCATAAAATGTGTTACGAAACTGATCTGATGACCGGCTGAAAGAAGCAGGAAGTTAATGCGTGTGTATGTATAATGTCCTAGCTCGAGGACGATTTTATAGAACTATAGAACGTGGATAGGCTGAAACTATATATGCGGTATAGCAAATTCCTCGGATGGTCAAAACGCATGCACCCAGGACAGACAAAATACCAGCAGCTAGAAGCAGGCTAAAAATATGGGGGTGGATAACCCATTTTTCAATTACTCGGGGCCGGTGATAGTATTTGATGAGTACGCTTGGATAAGCATGTAAAGTTACTACCGCTATTGACCAGAAAAGGGTCAAATTAGTATGAATGGCTTAATGTAATTGTGTGAAAGGACGTACAACCTCGCTTTCATCACCCTTATTATCTATTGACCGACAGAGGTCAAAGTGATTAGTACTATCAGGTGTTACCAAAATGGTATGTAAAGTTATGTGTATATGCGTGAAGAGACGTGCGACGTCACGTCAACGATTTTTAGAAAAGGTTAAGGATTTATTTCCTAATTTTACGCCAGAGCCCGGAGTTGGAATGAATATGACTAAAAACATCCTCGCATCACCACATTCAACTTGGATAATTATAACTAAGTGGGACCATATAAGAAATATTGGAGCTTGTAAGAAGTAAGAATGTTGCGAACACGTACAAAGAAAAAAGCGTGTGTATTGTATTAGTGTGCCCACGTTTGTAAGGGCAGCCGTCAGCCGGTCATCCGATCACTTTCGTAACACATTTTATGCCAATCACATGGAAGAAGATGATTTTTCATTTTGGTGAGGAAGCACGCATCTGACGTTTGAGCCAACTACAGCTACTGACATGGTACAGACGTACCGTTTGTTTTATATTTTATACGAGTCTTTTGCCCTTTTCGGCGTTCTGTATTAATGCCTCTTTAGACAGTTTGTAATTTTAGTGTGCTCCGAAGAAGGCGTGGTTATCCGCGCCGAAACCTAGGTCTACATCCGGTTTCCATTTGCAATCGAGGCGGCTTCTTTATAATCATTACGATATCTGTTGGTGGACGACACTGACACCATTATCTACAGGGTGTTACAAAAAGGTACGGCCAAACTTTCAGGAAACATTCCTCACACACAAAGAAAGAAAATATGTTATGTGGACATGTGTCTGGAAACGCTTACTTTCCATGTTAGAGCTCATTTTATTACTTCTCTTCGAATCACATTAAGCATGGAATGGAAACACACAGCAACAGAACGTACCAGCGTGACTTCAAACACTTTGTTACAGGAAATGTTCAAAATGTCCTCCGTTAGCGAGGATACATGCATCCACTCTCCGTCGCATGGAATCCCTGACGCGCTGATGCAGCCCTGGAGAATGGCGTATTGTATCACAGCCGTCCACAATACGAGCACGAAGAGTCTCTACATTTGGTACCGGGGTTGCGTAGACAAGAGCTTTCAAATGCTCCCATAAATGAAAGTCAAGAGGGTTGAGGTCAGGAGAGCGTGGAGGTCATGGAATTGGTCCGCCTCTACCAATCCATCGGTCACCGAATCTGTTGTTGAGAAGCGTACTAACACTTCGACTGAAATGTGTAGGAGCTCCATCGTGCATGAACCACATGTTGTGTTGTACTTGCAAAGGCACATGTTGTAGCAGCACAGGTAGAGTATCCGGTATTAAATCATGATAACGTGCTCCATTGAGCGTAGGTAGAAGAACATGGGCAGCAATCAAGACATCACCAACAATGCCTGCCCAAACGTTCACAGAAAATCTGTGTTGATGATGTGACTACACAGTTGCATGCGGATTCTCGTCAGCCCACACATGTTGATTGTGAAAATTTACAATTTGATCACGTTGGAATGAAGCCTCATCCGTAAAGAGAACATTTGCACTGAAATGAGGATTGACACATTGTTGGATGAACCATTCGCAGAAGGGTACCCGTGGAGGCCAATCAGCTGCTGATAGTGCCTGCACACGCTGCACACGGTACGGAAAGAACTGGTTCTCCCGTAGCACTCTCCATACAGTGACGTGGTCCACGTTACCTTTTACAGCAGCAACTTCTCTAACGCTGACATTAGGGTTATCGTCAACTGCACGAAGAATTGCCTCCTCCGTTGCAGGTGTCCTCGTCGTTCGAGGTCTTCCCCAGTCGCGAGTCATAGGCTGGAATTTTCCGTGCTCCCTAAGACGCCGATCAGTTGCTTCGAACGTCTTCCTGTCGGGACACCTTCGTTCTGGAAATCTGTCTCGATGCAAACGTACGGTGCCACGGCTATTGCCCCGTGCTAATCCATACACCAAATGGGCATCTGCCAACTCCGCATTTGTAAACATTGCACTGACTGCAAAACCACTTGCGTGATGAACACTAACCTGTTGATGCTACGTACTGATGTGCTTGATGCTAGCACTGTAGAGCAATGAATCGCATGTCAACACAAGCACCGAAGTCAACATTACCTTTCTTCAATTGGGCCAACTGGCGGTGAATCGAGGAAGTACAGTACATACTGACGAAACTAAAATGAGCTCTAACATGGAAATTAAGCGTTTCCGGACACATGTCCGCATAACATCTTTCTTTATTTGTGTGTGAGGAATGTTTCCTGAAACTTTGGCCGTACCTTTTTGTAACACCCTGTATACTTCTACTAGCTCCCAGGTGGCGTATGATGTCAATGGATCAAAATCGACATCGTCTCTGCAGGTGCTCTAATTTTTTCCTGCAGTGTGTTCAGATGTGTTCAAATGTGTGTGAAATCTTATGGGACTTAACTGCTAAGGTCATCAGTCCCTAAGCTTACACACTACTTAACCTAAATTATCCTAAGGACAAACACAGACACCCATGCCCGAGGGAGGACTCGAACCTCCGCCGGGACCAGCCGCACAGTCCAGGACTGCAGCGCCTCAAACCGCTCGGCTAATCCCGCGCGGCTCCTGCAGTGTATATGTGGAGGTTATCTCAGTTACGGAAAACTGCATGAGTTTGTTCGCTGCTATTTCATCGGAAGACAAGAAGAGCTAAGAATAAGTTCAAACGTGGCGGAATTATCCGTCAGAGAATCGCAGGTAGCTCATAACGCTGTGATGGACAGAGCAGAAGACTGGCTGCCTGCCCACAGTAATGAACTGCTGCCGTTTGGCGGCCTGGAAAGCGGGCGGCGTCCGCCGCCCGTTTTAATTTCGCGGAGCCGGCCGACTCGGTTGCAGTCGCTAGGGCTGCGGTAGTGGCCGGAGAAGGGAGGAGAGGAAGGCAAATAGTCGCAACTTACTCGCGCAAAGTGCCGCGCGCTCTCGCCGGCCGGGACCGATGCGCCCGCGGACGTGCTACAGCTGCGGATGAGTCGGTCGCTCCCCACAACACCCGCTCGAGAGCTCTCCGCGCGCAAAATATCACGCGCGCTTCCTCTCCATGCAGTCGACCGTAGTCTGCCCGACACACAGTGAGCTGTTTATTAAAAAACTTCATTCGGACAGAGCTTTCCTCCTTCAGCGGTGGAAAAGAACGTGCTGCGAGGGATGATGGTTTTTACTTTATTACACTGCTGGTCACTAAAATTGCAACAGGATAGAAAAGCACATAACGCAATTTTACATTTTGTGCATGTATCGTAGAAACAACATGTGATTTAAGTTTTATATACCTTAGCTCTCTAAAGGATGGGGAATTTAGAACAAAGACATGTCACCTCTGGCAGCAACACTGGCTCAAGAAAAATGGTTCCGAACCTTTCTGAGATCATTATTCTTGAGTGCTGTTAGATATTACATAGTACCCCTCCATCCCCCTGCCCATCATTAACGGTAGCGCCTACCTTGATTTAGAATGAAAAATAATTTTTTTGAACACTCATTTTTAAAACATAAGTGATATTTAGTTTCTATAGGTGTTTTATTGAACCACAAACTAACGAGTAAATGAGACAATGATACTAATTATTTCTCACTAATTTTTGTATGGAATGATTAGGGAGTGTCAGTGCATCGTGAGTGCTACCTACAACTTCTTCTCAGAAAGGGAAGCTAATTATCCACACTGAAGTTAGACAATTTCTACAAAATATGTTTCCTCCGTGCCACTTCTCTCCCAGTGACACCTGCTTCACACACACACACACACACACACACACACACACACACACACACACACACACACCCTCCTAACCCGTACCCCTGCCCCATTTAAAATCAACCAAGTTCAAATGTGTGTACTATATATACTGTTCGAAAATCACTTGATTGCTGGACTCCTTCAAAACCGGTAAAAATTAGAAGACTTGAAGCTGCCAATGCTTTTTTTTTTAAATCTTATGGTACTTAACTGCTAAGGTCATCAGTCCTTAAGCTTACACACTACTTAATCTAAATTATCCTAAGGACAAACACACACACCCATGCCCGAGGATTAGATTAGATTACTTTAGATTAGTACTTGTTCCATGAATACGACACTTCGTAATGATGTGGAACGTGTCAGGTTAATAAAAGTGTCTATACAAGATATTACATTATACAAAAAATTACATGACATTCAATATTTTTAATTTTTTGTGGGGTTTGGCGAAATTACCCACTTACTATACCCAAAAATTCATCTAATGAGTAGAAGGAGTTGCCATTAAGAAATTCTTTTAATTTCCTTTTAAATCCTATATGGCTATCTGTCAGACTTTTGATGCTATTAGGTAAGTGACCGAAGACTTGTGTCGCAGCATGATTTACCCCCTTCTGAGCCAAAGTTAGATTTAACCTTGAGTAGTGAAGATCATCCTTTCTCCTAGTATTGTAGCCATGTACGTTGCTATTACTTTTGAAAACTCGAACCTCCGCCGGGACCAGCCACACGGCCATGACTGCAGCCACAATGCTTTGTCTCTGACCGTTGACACTAACAATAATAATGATAATACTGTGTAGACCCTACAGCAGTTGTAACACCACAACTCAGACCCTACCTTACTGTTTACTGATTCATTTTTGCTTTCTGTTTATTCAAGATTATATCGTTGAGCTTTTGTAATTATTATTAATTCAATACTGTATAAAACATGTGTAATCTTTTCTCAGTTGAAAACTTTGATCTCATTTAGATGGTAGGAAGTGTAATCTCTGTAATATGCACTATATGAGCAAATGATATGTTTCGTCTTTCTAATATAATCCCTTTGGTTTTCTTTAAAATTGAATAATTTTATTTAAATAATTTTGTGTAGAACTATCAATATGTGCAAACGATACGTTTTGTTTAAAGTGATTGCTGTTATGTAAACTGCTGACCTTCATTTAAGGGCTTTTAGTTTTTTTTGTATGTAAAAGGTGGTGTGATTCCCCTCGGGACTGGAACTGTGTAGCGCGCACAAAATGTGGTTGGCATGGATAGAAAGGTGGAAAAGAGAGTCAGTTGGAGACGAGCTACTGAACCGCTAACAGTTCATGTTAAGGTTATGATTTGCGCTGCTGACGAGAGGGGCTTTTAGTGCCGTTTTAATAAGCGTCAAAGCCTCGGATGAATGGAGTAATATGCTGGCAATACTCTGAAATTAATATCTTCGCCACCAAGAAAGGACAGAGTTCAGCTTGTCTATCTGCAACTCCATCCAACAGCATGCACTCGCCACCACATTGCGCATTCACTGAAAAGGGACAAGGAAATAGTAGAATTGTACAGTGAAGGATCAGCTCGTTGGATTTTTCAGTGTGCTTAAATATAAGGTAAATTATACCCGAACTCTTATGCCTATCCTGATTTTTTATCCTCAGTCACTTATCCAATTAGGGTTCTTCCCATGTTAAAGTGCTTACTGAGTATCCTAACTGAAAGAATATCAAAGCCCAGCGTGTTATATTAATAGGTCTCTTTAAAACATTAAAAAATTTGGTTAAATTAATGTGGATAAAGAATGTGCCACAGAAACTGTTTGTTGAAGTAAATTTTGCAATCAAAGTTGTTGCTTAAAAATCTATGGTTTTTCAAAGAATTATCTAAAAAATAGAAGCAGATAAATTCAGTTAGGTCTTAAAGGAATTTGATGTTATTTTAAAGCTAATAGAATACTTACACTGAGGCTACAAAGTTTTGTTCAGTAAATAAATAATACAACTTGTTGTCCACTGTACCAGGTGAGTCAATGCCTGATGTTTTATGTTAATTTGTGTCTTACAGCAGTAACAGGTCAAATTACTGATGAAAGTTTCATGGTTATGTTTGCTAATATAAGCATCCCATGTGTATAGGAAAGTGCATATCATTAGTGTAATAGGACCTATAGTTTCTTTATTGTACTCACTAGTAGGAAAGATTTGGTAGATAGATCATTTGTTATGATTACAGTAACTGCTTTCAGTCATAGATCAGTGAGAAAGAGTTTGTCAGTGCATTTCATTTAAATTTTATTCTGAGAGAGACTTAACCTATGCCCAATTCATAATTTTGTAGTGAACTATGTTTACATTTTCTTTTGTTGGATAGGAAAATGTTTGAAATGTAAGACAGAACCTATGTCCAAAGTATGATTCTATGGTGAATATTAATAGTAATATTGTTGAGACCATCCTGTTTGACTAAGCACTGAAGACAATAGTGTGTGGCAGTATCTGTTGTACTTAGGTAAATAGTTTGTTCTGCTCTGACTAGCAGCTCCAACCTTAACGTTAACATATGCTTGTGTTAGAGTTCATTGCACTTTCGTGTGGCAAAGTATAGGTTGTGTTAAAGTTAGTCATACCCATTTTCTCAAATAGGAATGTTACTCATTCTTATGCTTAATTAGGCTGGCGACCGTTTTATTTATCATTTGTACAGTGTGGATAGGTAAGTTTTATTTGTTACTGTTTAAACATTTACGTAATTCTGACTTTCACTTCCGATAAGACACTTCCGTTAGGTACATCACAGTCAACATAACAAAATTCCTTCTAGAGGGTAACATTGCATTGCTTCTATAAATCATAATTGGGGAACAAAATAGTTTCAGAACATAAACGAGAGGCAGTGATAGTGTTATACAGTGCATCAGCTGCTACAGTTATTGTAAGGAAAATCTAACAAAAGTAAAATTTAGGTCGGAACTTCAACAATTGAGGCTTGCATTTAATGATTGCTTCATAATCCAGGCCATTAGGATCCTGCCCTCCAACACCAGCTTTCCTGAATTGTGCAGATGGGTGTTATACTTAGAACACATTCACTGCTCCCAAAACTATCCTATCCGTAACCTACGAGGGCTATCCACAAAGTACATTACGTTTTGGAATTAAAAATAAATAAAGTATTGGAATTTTTTTTATTATATACAGATGAAAGCCACACTTAAATACTACTTTTGTACATAGTTGCCATTTAAATTAAGGCACTTATCGTAGCGATGGACGAGCTTGGAAATTCCTTCGTCGTAAAATTCTGCCGCCTGCGCCTTCAACCACGTGGTTACCTCTTCTTGAAGCTGTGCGTCGTCATCAAAACGCTGCATAGCCAATCACTTCTTCATTGCTGGGAATAAGTGGAAGTCGCTCGGTGCCAGGTCGGGACTGTACGGCGGATGAGGAAACAACTCCCACTTAAAAGATTCGAGAACTTCACGAGTGGCATTTGCCGTGTGGGCCCGGGCGTTGTCGTGAATCAGCAAGATCTTTGAGCCCAACTTTCCCCTGCGCTTGTTTTGTATTGCTCTTCTGAGGTTGTGCAGAGTTTGGCAATACCTTTGAGAGTTTATTGTAGTGCCTCTTTCCAGGAAATCCACAAAAATCACACCTTTTCTGTCCCAAAAGACAGTCGCCACGTGGTTGAAGGCGCAGGCGGCCGAATTTTACGACGAAGGAATTTCCAAGCTCGTCCATCGCTACGATAAGTGCCTTAATTTAAATGGCAACTATATAGAAAAGTAGTATTTAAGTGTGGCTTTCATCTGTATATAATAAAACAAATTTCCAATACTTTATTTATTTTTAATTCCAAAACGTAATGTACTTTGTGGATAGCCCTCGTACAATAGCCTACCATCCCCACATTCTCCACCCAACAGTTTTATGGTATTCGACAGAGAATTATGTGCTCTACAAACACCTTATTTTTTATTCTTATATACTTTCAATTACTTACAGGTCATTAAAATGGAGCGTCAAGTTGACACAAAAGAGCATTTTCGACACTCTGCTTTTCGCACTTAATCGAGGGACCAAACCCATGGAAGCTACTTGAGAAACTTGTGAAGTACATGCCGAAGAAGCGATGCCTCTTAGAACCGATGAAAAGTGGTTAATGCACTGAATGACGGCAATTTCGACTACAAAAGACATGAGTAATCCACTTCGAATTGCTTGATCGGAATCGTACAGTGAATGTGGGACTTTCCGTGCAACAAATGCAATTGCTCTACAACGCGCTGCAGCAAAAATGACCTGATCAGTGACAAGGCGCTTTCCTGCAACACGACAACGCCTTCAATGGTTGCTGTGACGTGCTGCTTCATCCTTCGTCTTCTCCCGACTCATTGCCTTCGGATTTCCATCTGTTCCGATCTGTCTCGAATGCACTGCGTGGCGTTTCGACCTATAACACGAGGAGATGAAGGCTTGGTTGGATGGTTTTTTTCAAGTTGAAATAAGGTGGTTTCTACGGCCGAGCCACTGCGCAGCTTCTTGAACTTTGGAAAGAAGTTATATACAACAACGTAGACTACATTAGTGATTGAATTGTTGTTCATTTCTAGTTTATTTTTGTGGAAACCTAAACATTAAAAAAGAAACCTGAACTTGTGGGACAACCAAATAGTTTCAATATTATGGACGTAGAAGAAATATTGGCCACTTAAAAACTGACTGTAAATCATTCTGTGGCGAAGTGTGAACCGAGTGAGAAGATTACGGACGGAAAATACCCACCGCCGTTTGAAAAAAATAGGAAAATGTTGACAAAATACTGTTACAATTCTGGTAATATAGTCATAAATTTCCACTGGCAGAAGTTGGTACCAGTTTATTCATTTTATAAATCTATAAAGAAATCGATGATACTTCAGTGAATGGTCTTGTCAAGAATCCTAGAAAATTCTACTCCCTTATGAAATCGCTCAGTGAGTCAAAGGCGTCTTCTGTCACTCGTCGGCCAGTCTGCTGTGGGAATGGAACACAGCAAAAGGAAAGATTAAAATTTACGTTTTATGTTTAAAAAAACATTCATGCAGGGGGATCGTATACGAGATACCATCGGTTGACCGTCGCACAAACTCCCCTTTGAAAAATATAGAAATAGGCAGCCACTGTAGCCGAATGGTTGACGTCGCTGGCATCGGTGAGGGAGATCCTGGCGTCGATTCCCGGTACCTACTCCGACTTTCTTGAGATAGGTCTGGAACATGGTCCAAATGAGGAGCTGCTTGAATAAAGAAGCAGCAGCATCATCAGGATTCATCGACTGGCAGTAATGGGTGGAGGGATTAGTAACATGCTGACGGCAGGTCCCACGAACGCAGATCACTCCTCCCACTGCCTTGTAGGCTACAGTCGACCATTCGGTACTGGCCTAGGAGTAACCCGTGAGAGGTGTTTACATTACACTTACGTTAGAAATAGGGAACCTGTGCACTGAAATGCAACTGAAAAACTTGAAAACAAATACGTTTGGAGGTTCGGATGGAAACTGAGTTGTGCTCCACTCTCCAACACTGGTCCCTTCTTAGCTTGCAATATTGGGAATTTCTCACACAGCCCAAAATCCCATGTGAGAGGACAAAAGCACAGGTGACTTATGGCTACAAGAAGAGTGAAAGAACGAACCCGCAAAATTACGGACCAATATCCTTTACAATGATTTTCAGCAGAATTCTTGAACAACTGGAATGTGGTACATTTCCCTCAGAATGTAAAATTCCTTAGCGCGAATTTAGAAAGGATCGCCCGTGAAACTTGCTCTTTTCTCGCACGATATGTGCAAAGAACCGTGGTTGAATGTCAATAGGAAGATTCAAATGGCTCTGAGCACTATGGGACTCAACATCTGAGGTCATCAGTCCCCTAGAACTCTGAATTACTTAAACCTAACTAATCTAAGGACATCACACATATCCATGCCCGAGGCAGGATTCGAATCTGCGACCGGAGCGGTCGCGCGGTTCCAAACTGTAGCGCCTAGAACCGCTTGGCCACACCGGCCGGCTAGGAAGATTCGATATTCTTAGAATTCCCAGTGCTACACTGCAAACCGATTCGAAGGTATTGCTAATGCCCATTGTCGCATACAGTGCACCCTTTCTTGGGCACTGACCACCGCAAGTCAACGACCCACAATATGCTGGAAGAACCACGTTTCGCTGATCTGCCGCTTCCATGTCGATCTGCTATCGCAAGCTACCACCAAACAGGTCTTAGAGCGCCTTCATTTCATCTGCATCATTACTTATCATTATCTGTAATCCGTAAGTATCAAGTTGCATTTGTAGCCCTTAGGTTTCTGTGATTTATCGTGTAACTGAAATTTAACGGATTCCTTTCAGTATCCATGTGGACGAATTCCCACTTTTCGTGATTTGGAGGCAATTCGCAGTTTTCGCATCACATAAATATCATCCCTAAATCATTTTGTAATTGGTTTTAATCACCTGATAGCTTTACAAGACGGTAAATGATAGAAGCATTTGCAAACAATCTAAGAAGACTGCTCAGATTGTGTCCTAAATCGTTTATCTAGATCAGGAAGAGAACTTCCTCGGGGAACGCTATAGTGTCCCATGGTGGCAGGAAAGAACTAACAGTCAATTTGAACACACTTTATTATAATGAAAGAAAAACGCCTTCTTGGCATTCACTAAGTTTTAAACGCAAGAACGATAAGAAAACCCCACAAATCTTGTGGTGGCGATCTAGATAAGGAAACAAGACAATGGAAGGAATACTGTCCAAAATCTACTCTGCTAATTACAAATTACAATTTGCTACTCCAATGCTACGACGAGTGTGTACAATGCTAGGGCCGGCGTAAGTACTGGCCGGTGCTGTTCCTAACGACTGCTGTTCTGACTGTCCAGGCGTGCTTATAAAGTTGGGTCGGTGGAGTCATATGAGTTCCGGTTGGTGGAACACTGTCACATGTCTGGCAGGGTAGTTCCGTGTTTATTTGGAAAGCCTGTTACTACACTCCTGGAAATTGAAATAAGAACACCGTGAATTCATTGTCCCAGGATGGGGAAACTTTATTGACACATTCCTGGGGTCAGATACATCACATGATCACACTGACAGAACCACAGGCACATAGACACAGGCAACAGAGCATGCACAATGTCGGCACTAGTACAGTGTATATCCACCTTTCGCAGCAATGCAGGCTGCTATTCTCCCATGGACACGATCGTAGAGATGCTGGATGTAGTCCTGTGGAACGGCTTGCCATGCCATTTCCACCTGGCGCCTCAGTTGGACCAGCGTTCGTGCTGGACGTGCAGACCGCGTGAGACGACGCTTCATCCAGTCCCAAACATGCTCAATGGGGGACAGATCCGGAGATCTTGCTGGCCCTGGTAGTTGACTTACACCTTCTAGAGCACGTTGGGTGGCACGGGATACATGCGGACGTGCGTTGTCCTGTTGGAACAGCAAGTTCCCTTGCCGGTCTAGGAATGGTAGAACGATGGGTTCGATGACGGTTTGGATGTACCGTGCACTATTCAGTGTCCCCTCGACGATCACCAGTGGTGTACGGCCAGTGTAGGAGATCGCTCCCCACACCATGATGCCGGGTATTGGCCCTGTGTGCCTCGGTCGTATGCAATCCTGATTGTGGCGCTCACCTGCACGGCGCCAAACACGCATACGACCATCATTGGCACCAAGGCCATTCGTCCCTCCATTCACGCCTGTCGCGACACCACTGGAGGCGGGCTGCACGATGTTGGGGCGTACGCGGAAGACGGCCTAACGGTGTGCGGGACCGTAGCCCAGCTTCATGGAGACGGTTGCGAATGGTCCTCGCCGATACCCCAGGAGCAACAGTGTCCCTAATTTGCTGGGAAGTGGCGGTGCGGTCCCCTACGGCACTGCGTAGGATCCTACGGTCTTGGCGTGCATCCGTGCGTCGCTGCGGTCCGGTCCCAGGTCGACGGGCACGTGCACCTTCCGCCGACCACTGGCGACAACATCGAAGTACTGTGGAGACCTCACGCCCCACGTGTTGAGCAATTCGGCGGTACGTCCACCCGGCCTCCCGCATGCCCACTATACGCCCTCGCTCAAAGTCCGTCAACTGCACATACGGTTCACGTCCACGCTGTCGCGGCATGCTACCAGTGTTAAAGACTGCGATGGAGCTCCGTATGCCACGGCAAACTGGCTGACACTGACGGCGGCGGTGCACAAATGCTGCGCAGCTAGCGCCATTCGACGGCCAACACCGCGGTTCCTGGTGTGTCCGCTGTGCCGTGCGTGTGATCATTGCTTGTACAGCCCTCTCGCAGTGTCCGGAGCAAGTATGGTGGGTCTGACACACCGGTGTCAATGTGTTCTTTTTTCCATTTCCAGGAGTGTATTTATATTTGCTGGCGATGTTTCTCTCCGCACTCCTGCAACGAGGTCGGCAACCCATGTTGCGTGTCGGTTGTGCAGGCCCTCTAAAAAAGGGGCCGCTACAATAAACTCCACATATCATTTCTGTTTTACGCAACGATTTTCCCTCAGTTACTACGAATTGTAACCTTACTGACGGGAATTCTCGAATCCAGTCACACAACTGAGATGATTCTATGTTGACAGGCAATTTGGTTAGAAGTCACTTGTAACGAACGATGTCAAAAGTCTGGCATCCCCCGTCGACAGCACTCGTACTTCGTGAGAATAAGGAGCTAGTTGTGTTTCTACAAGATCGATATTTCTGAGTCCATACATTTTGTCAATACCTCGTTTTCTTGGAGGTGATTTACAACGTCTGAAAGCAGGATATGATCCGAAATCCCACTTCAAAACGACGTTAGTGATAGGGATCTGCATTTACTTCTGTTTCCTTTCTTGTGACGCAGGCAAATTTCCAGTCCTTACGTCCTGATCGAGGAGCGAGGGCTTGTATGTGACTGCTAATTATGGAGCTATAGTCTCAGCATCCTCTGAAAGGAATCTAACTTGTATACAACATGGACCGCAGATATTGCCCTTATTAAGTGACTGAAGCTGCTTCGCAACGCCGAGGACGTCAACTTTGAAGTATTAATGTTGGCCGCTATTTTTGATTCGAAGTCTGGAATATGTACTTCGTTTTCAGAAACCTTCCGTGCCAGTAAGAGGGCCTGACTGCATGGAGAAATGCGGCAGGAATTTTCCATTCACATGGTCAGTTTCGTCTACACTTTAGTTGCTGATTGGGAATCACTGCCCCACCAAGCCATTCCAGACAACCCAATGCAATATGGAGTAGGAATAATGTCCTTCCACGTCTCTGTTTTCGGTAGAGGTACCGCCACCATCCCAGGCAACCCATTACGATGTGGAATAGGAATAACATCCTTCTGCACATCCATTTTTGGTATAGGAACACCCCACACACAAGTCATTTCAGACAACTCATTTCACTATGGAATATGGGTAATTTTCTTCCACACATCTGTTTTTTAGAGAGAATCACTGACAACACAAAACTATCCCAGACACAGTAAAATAACGCATAGGAATTATTTTCTTCCAGACATCCTTTTTGAGTAGAGAATCATTGACCGCACCAAGCCCTCTCAGTGAGCCCATTATAATATGGCTTAGGAATAATTTTCTTTCACACATCCATTTTAGGTAGTAAATCACTGGCTGTAACAAGCCATCCCAGGAAACCGATTACAATATACAACAGGAACAATTATCTGCCACACATCTATTTTCAGTAAAGATCCTCACCTACACCAAGCTATCAGAGACAATCCATACAACACTGATATATATATATATATATATATATATATATATATATATATATATATATATATATATATAAGCTTTCTTTCAAAAATTCATTTTCTGAAGAGAATCATTGCTGACAGCAAGCAATTCCAGAATATGCAATACAATATGGAATACCGATAATTTTCCTCTTTACACCCATTTTCGGTAGAGATTCACCACACCAAGCCATCCCAGATTACAATATGATTTAAGAATGCTTTTCTTCCACACATACATTTGTGGTACTGAATCACTTCCCAGCCAAGACGTCCCAGAAAATCCATCCATATGGAGTAGGAACAATGTTCTTCCACAAATCTGTTTTCAGCAGAGGCTCACCACCCACACAAAACCATCAAAGATAACACATTATAGTATCACTTATGAGTAATTTTCTTCTACACAGCCATTTTCAGTAAAGATCATCACCCACACCAAGCCAAGAAAATGGCTCAAGTGGCTCTGAGAACTAACGAACTTAACGTCTGAGGTCATCAGTCCCCTAGAACTGAGAACTACTTAAACCTAACTAACCGAAGGACATCACACACATCCATGCCCGAGGCAGGATTCGAACCTGCGACTGTAGCAGTTTTGCGGTTCCAGACTGAAGCGCCTAGAACCGCTCAGCCACACCGGCCGGCACACCAAGCCATCTCAGACAATCCATTCCACTATTGAATAAGACTAATTTTCTTCCACATATCCATTTTCGATAGAGAATCACTGAAAAAGCCCAGCTGACCACAAAACCCAACATTATATGGAATAGGAGTAATTTTCTTTTACAAATCCATTATCAGTAGAGTATCACTATACACACCAAGCCATCATAAAAAAACCGATTACAACATGAAATGGAATAATTTTCCTCCCTGGATCCATTTCAGTAGAAAATTCTTGCACACGCCAAGTTATTCCTGAAAACTCATTTCCGCATGTAATAAGATTAATTCTCCTCCACACATCTGTTTTTGGTAGAGAATCACGGTCCACACCAAGGCATCCAAGACAACCCAATACAATATGGAAAAGAATTAATATTCTTCCACACATCCACTTAGGGTACAGGGTTATCACGCCATCCCAGATAACCATTTACAATAACGAATAGGAGTAATTTTGTTTCACTCATCCATTTTCATTAGACAATCAACACCCACATTACACCATACCATACAACCTAGTCCATTATTGAGTAAGAATATTTTTAATTCCACACTTCCGTTTCTGGTGGAGAATCACTGCCAGTACCAAATCATTCCCTACAACCCATTACTATTTGAAATAGGAATTATTTTCAACTACACATCCAGTTTTGGTAGAGTGTCACCACCTACACGAAGCCACTGTAGAAAATCCATTGCAATAACGAACAGAAATAATTTTCTACCACACAGATATTTTCAGTAGGAGGATCAGCCCAAACCAAGCTGTCCCAGGAAAGCCAATATAATCTGGACTAGGAATAATTTCCTCCACATATCCATTTTTGGTAGAGAATCATCACCTCATTCCACCCATTCAAGATAACCTAATACAATATGGAACAGGAACTGTTTTCTTCCACACATCCATTCTCAGTAGAGAATCTCAATCCACAAAACCATTTTCAGAAAAGAATCACTGCCCACCCCAAGTGACACCAGACAGTCCATTGCAATACGGATTACTAATAATTTGGTGGAGAGTCACTACCCACGCCAAGCATCCCAGGCAAGCCAATACAATATAGAATATGATAGATTTTCTTCCACATATCCATTTTCAGAAGAGAATCACTGCCCATATCAAGCCATCCCAGACAATCCATTACAATATGTAACACTACATATTCACTTTCAGCAGAGAATCACCAACCACTCCAAGCCGTCCAAGACAACCCAATAAAATATGGTATACGAATAATTTTCTTCCACTCATCTATTTTCAGCAGAGGATCACCGGCTACACCAAGCAATCCAAGACAACCCAGTAGAAAAGGAAACAGGAATAATTTTCTTCTGGGTATCGATTTTTGACAGAGAATTACCACCCACATCGCGCCATCCCAGACAACCCATTACAATATGGATTAGGAACAGTTTTCTTCCAGGCATCCATTTTCGGTAGAGAATCACCGCTCACACCAACCCATCCCAGACAACGAAATACATTATGGAACAGGGATAATTTCCTCGCGGAATTCCATTTTTAGTAGAAAATCACAGCCCATACCAAACCATCCCAGAATAATTTTCTTCCAGAACTACTTTTTTGGTAGAGAATCACCACAAGGACCAAGTTATCTCAGTTAACCCATTCCAATATTGTATAAGAATAATTTTCTTCCACACATCCATTTGCGGTAGAGAATCACCGACCATATGCTAGGCCTTCCCAGCAACCTGATAAAATATGGAAGACGAATAATTTTCTTCATATTGGTTGCCACAATCGTATATTTGTTGAAAGTCTCTGTAAAGTTTCAACTTCAGCCTTTGCTCATATGTATTTACTGAATTTGATTAGGGACATTTCCACTGTTAAATAACAGGATATATTACGGTATGTTGACAAAACGTCTGAGACTTCCCTGTAAGGCGGACACTGGCCGATTGTGCGTAATTAAATAAAGTCAGTGTGGAACTACAGTCCAAGTTGAACCTTTACAATAACTTAATGTAATAGAATCTCAGATCTGTTTGCTGGCTCGAGGATGTATCCAGTATGTTGTCCAGGAAGGCGGAAGTTCATCACAGACAAAGGTATCTCAGGAGTCCCTTAGGAGGTATGATCGTACTACTTCTTTTCCCTACAGACAAAAACGATGTGATGGATATAATATCGAGAAATCTGTAACTATTTGCAGATGAATCTCATATGTACGAAATAGTGTCATAGTTGAGTGGCTGTGTGAGGGTCCACAATAGTGTGGAAAGAATTTCTGTTGTGTGTGATGAATGGCACCGTTCTCTAAATGAGGAAAAATGTATGTCAATGGAAATCATCTTCCTCACTTCAAGACTTAGATAATATGCCTGTTTCGATTTCACACAAATAATGTATCTATATCGGATGTTTTATATCCCTTTTTCCTGAGGATTTCTACTTATTTACAACTCGAATTCTGTCTTCAGCCATCCTCTTGAGGTGTTATCTCCTTTCTTCCCTGTGTCCTTCTATCTTCTCATTTAAATTACAAATATCTATTTCTGAACGGATGTTATTTTTTTGTGGTCCCTTCTCGAGTAACCTCTGACAGTCCTTAAAAATCTCATTTCTATTATGTTATTTTGATCTGGCGTTCTACGGATCGGAGCGTGGAATGACAGATCCCTTAATCGGGCTGGTAGATTAG
Organism: Schistocerca piceifrons; assembly: GCF_021461385.2. Classification (NCBI taxonomy): domain Eukaryota; kingdom Metazoa; phylum Arthropoda; class Insecta; order Orthoptera; family Acrididae; genus Schistocerca; species Schistocerca piceifrons. The sequence goes on along the minus strand of NC_060139.1, from coordinate 14,073,140 downwards.
AAAATTTAAAAAGGGAAATGGATAGGTTAAAGTTGGATATAGTGGGAATAAGTGAAGTTCGGTGGCAGGAGGAACAAGACTTCTGGTCAGGTGACTACAGGGTTACAAACACAATATCAAATAGGGGTAATGCAGGAGTAGGTTTAATAATGAATAGGAAAAAAATGTGGGTAAGCTACTACAAACAGCATAGTGAACGCATTATTGTGGCCAAGATGGATACGAAGCCCACACCTACCACAGTAGTACAAGTTTATATGCCAACTAGCTCTGCAGATGACGAAGATATTGATGATATGTATGATGAAATAAAAGAAATTATTCAGATAGTGAAGGGTGACGAAAATTTAATAGTCATGGGTGGTTCAAATGGCTCTGAGCACTATGCGACTTAACTTCTGAGGTCATCAGTCGCCTAGAACTTAGAACTAATTAAACCTAACTAACCTAAGGACATCACACACATCCATGCCCGAGGCAGGATTCGAACCTGCGACCGTAGCGGTCACGCGGTTCCAGACTGAAGCGCCTTTAACCGCACGGCCACACCGGCCGGCAGTCATGGGTGACTGGAATTCGGTAGTAGGAAAAGGGAGAGAAGGAAACGTAGTAGGTGAATATGGATTGGGGCTAAGAAATGAAAGAGGAAGTCGCCTGGTAGAATTTTGCACAGAGCACAACTTAATCATAGCTAACACTTGGTTCAAGAATCATAAAACAAGGCTGTATACATGGAAGAAGCCTGCAGATACTGACAGGTTTCAGATAGTTTATATAATGGTAAGACAGAGATTTAGGAACCAGGTTTTAAATTGTAAGGCATTTCCAGGGGTAGATGTGGACTCTGAACACAATCCTTTGGTTATGACCTGTAGATTAAAACTGAAGAAACTGTCAAAAGGTGGGAATTTAAGGAGATGGGACCTGGATAAACTGAAAGAACCAGAGGTTGAACAGAGTTTCAGGGAGAGCATAAGGGGACGATTGACAAGAGTGGGGGAAAGAAATACAGTAGAAGAAGAATGGGTAGCTTTGAGGGATGAAGTAGTGAAGATGTATGAAACAGGCGAAATACCCTCAAGAAGAATATAATAATTCCAATCCCAAGGAAAGCAGGTGTTGACAGATGTAAAAATTACCGAACTATCAGTTTAATAAGTCACAGCTGCAAAATACTAACGCGAATTCTTTACAGACGAATGGAGAAACTAGTAGAAGCCGACCTCGGAGAAGATCAGTTTGGATTCCGTAGAAATGTTGGAACACGTGAGGCAACACTGACCCTACGACTTATCTTAGAAGCTTGATTAAGGAAGGGCAAACCTACATTTCTAGCATTTGTAGACTTAGTGAAAGCTTTTGACAATGTTGACTGGAATACTTTCTTTCAAATTCTTAAGGTGGCAGGGGTAGAATACAGGGAGCGAAAGGCTATTTACAATTTGTACAGAAAGCAGATGGCAGTTGTAAGAGTCGAGAGACATGAAAGGGAAGCAGTGGTTGGGAAGGGAATGAGACAGGGTTGTAGTCTCTCCCCGATGTCATTCAATCTGTAAATTGAGCAAGCAGTGAAAGAAACAAAAGAAAAATTCGGAGTAGGTATTAAAATCCATGGAGAAGAAATAAAAACTTTGAGGTTCGCCGATGACCTTGTAATTCTGTCAGGGACAGCAAAGGACTTGGAAGAGGAGTTGAACGGAATGGACAGTGTCTCGAAAGGAGGGTATAAGATGAACATCAACAAAAGCAAAACGAGTATAATGGAATGTAGTCGAATTAAGTCGGGTGATGCTGAGGGAATTAGATTAGGAAATGAGATACTTAAAGTAGTAAAGGAGTTTTGCTACTTGGGGAGCAAAATAATTGATGATGGTCGAAGTAGAGAGGATATAAAATGTAGAATGGCAGTGGCAAGGAAAGCGTTTCTGAAGAAGAGAAATTTGTTAACACCGTTACAGTCGGCTTCTCCAAGCTGCATGATTACATAGAAATCACAATGAGAAGCCTCTACTAGATGTTGTGGTACACAAGCGTCTTAGAAGTCAAACATTTCGTAAATTTCGAAATGACTTCTACGCTCGGCCACATATCTGGTGCGGGAAGCCTATCCCGTCAGGATGTGCTCATCCCATCTCGCATTTTGCGCTCGATTACTACGTCATGCAGGCCTCAATGCTGAAATATTGCGTATCCTCAACCTATGGGATGTTTCCATAATGAGTTTTCCATCACACAGCGGGGTGCGCGCTGTAATGAAACTTCTTGGCAGAGTAAATTGTGTGCCGGACCAGGACGTGAACCCGGGATCTTTGCCTTTCGTGGCCAGCACTCTACCGATTAAGATGCTCATGCATTGTGAGTCGTGCTTGAGCAGCTCGACTGATGTCTCTGACAATATTACAATTACAAACCTATACGTTTTCATTTATTCTGCCTGAATTTTAATTCCTGGGCCAATTTTTTCTTTGGTTCTAATATATCCGCCGTCCGCGGATAGGAAAATCTCAGAGTGTCAGTTATAGCGTTTTTATTTAAACTAAAGTCTTCCCTCAAAATTTACAAAACAATATTCGTGAGGTAGGACTGATCCTCCAAGCCTACCAATAGCTAAATCAGAGATTCTTCCAAACATAAACTGTCTGTAGTAACCATACAACTTCACCTAACCAAGCCGCGGGCGTCTTGTGGAGAGCGGCGCGGAGTCCACGATGACACCAGTGGAGTCGCTCGGCGTGAACTGCCTCTCCAGGTTTTTTTTTTTTTTTTTTCCTTTCAATTCTTCATCGAGGCGGGCTGGCAGCAGCATATGCGCTGCTGTTCAGCCGAAAGACATAGAACAAACAATAGAAGACATTTAAAAATAACAAAGGAGAGAATATGGTGAACATAGATAAAAAAAGAGGGAACATCATGGAAGGCAATAGACAAAAAACGGGGTGACTGTAAAATGGAGATAAAAAACTGTTTAAAAGTAGCACACACAAAAAGCCATACACTGCGACAGTTAAAAGAACACAAAGCATAGTATGACTGGAGCATAAAAGGTATCGACGGATGGCGTAGCACATAACAAACACTGATGGCGAACCTCAAGGCAGTACACAATTAAAATCACACCTCTTGAGGCACAGGAGAAACAGCACTAAACACAACACTGATGTGGCACACTCACGATGATCAGAACGGAGGATCTGCCAGGCGCAAGGAGATGAGGGAGACTGGAAGAAGGGAGGGAGGGAGGGAGGGAGTGGTAGAGAGGGGGGAGATGAGCGAGGGGTGCGCTGAAGAGGGCCAGGAAGGGAGGGATGTGGGAAGGAAAGAGGCAAGTATGGTGTGCAGGGTCACGGAGGGGGGGGGGGGGGAAGGAGGAAAATCCGCTCTGGGAGAAGGAGGGGAGAGGAAAAAGGGGGCCCTGGGGAGGGGGGGGGACAAGGGCAGGTTATAGTTGGAAGGAAGGGTATATGTCACGGCAAAGTTCGTCATCCGGGAGGGGGAGGCGTTGGAAATTGCCCTGATGAAGGATAGGAGGGTGTGGAGGTGGAGAGAGGGAGGGATACAGCGATAGAGGCGCGTCAATGGGCGGGGGATTGAGAGGAAGGAGGAAACCAGAGGTTGGAGGTGGAGAAGGGGGTAGTGGTGAGTGGAAAGGGAACCAGTAAGGCGATGGAAGGCGGACCATTACTTGGAGGAGTTGACAGGGAGGGTGGTTCGTTGAGTCGTGTGCAGGTCTGGCGCCAGTCTCGGCGTTTCGTTGCTGTAATAAGGTTCCGTACGTGTGGCTGGATTTGCCGGTGGCGTTGGAGTGTATCCCTGTCACGAGTGTGCAGGAAGGAGCGATAGAGGCGGCGGGATTCACGGAGGAGGAGGACAGCGTGGGGAGGGAGAATGGGACAGTTTGGGTGGATGGTTTTGGTAGGAACATGGGCCTCCATGGCGCCAGTAATTACCTTCTGAAGGAAGGACGAGGCGTGGATGATCTCATCAGGATGGCGATAGGTAAGAGGTTGGCTTTCGACCTGGGTGGAGATGGAGTCCCGGTAGGCATCCCAGTTGGCACGGTGATAGTCATGGACGACCTTGGGAGGGGGTGCAGGGTGCGGAGCCGGAGGGGGGCGGTGAGCAGACGTTATGGTGAGAAGGACAGGGAGGTGATCACTACCTGTGGGGTCAAGAACGGCGACAGCGATACGCCCAAGGAAGTTGGCGGAGGCAATGACAACATCGGGGATGGTGTCACTTTCGGGTCAGGTGTGCAGGGGAAGGGGAACAAGGTCATCTTGGATCGTGGAGAGGAACTGATGCCACCGCCGAAGGGCAACAGGAGTGCGGCTATTGATGTTGAGGTCGGCGGCAATCACATAGGTGGAGAAGGTGCAGTCAATGTGCGAGATGAAGTCATAAGGAAGAGGAGCAGTGGAGTGGACATAGATGTACAGGCACAGGTAATGGTGAGGGAGGGGAAGAAGACGCTAAGGATAAGGTGTTCAGTGGGGTCTTTGAGGAGAGGTTGTGGCCGGATGGGGATATGCTTAAGGTGGCCAATCGCGACTCCACCCTGCGCACGAGGACTAGGAGCGTCAGTGCAGTGGAGGATATAGGGGGAGGTGCGGATAGAATGGTGGGGCTGGAGAAAGTTTTCATTCAAGAGGAAGGTGTCGACCTGGTGGTGGGAGAGGGTGTGCATGAGGAGGTATTTGTTGGAGCGGAAGGAGTGAATGTTCTGGAAGAGGATGCGATACTCGTGCTGCGCCATGGCGGGAAGGAGGGGAGAAGAGAGGGAAGGGAAAAGACTTAAACTAGGGTATCGAGATGGGTAAAGGTGAAGTGGGCTCGGTTGTGGGAGTAAGTGACGAAGGTGTTCAGGTGGAAAACGGAGCGAGCGGCAAGGGAGATTTGTCGCAAGGTGTGGGGGCTCTGAAAAGGGTGAATGTTTTGGAGTACAACGGTAAGGAACCAGATGACGTCCTCGGCCGTGGGTGATGGACGGAGGGAATTGTTGGGACGGACAGGGGGATCGACAGGACGAACTGGGGCTGTAAGCTCAGGGTTGGCTAGAGGGGGTTTAGCTTTACACTTGTGGGAGTAGGTGGGATGGGGGCCATTGCAGGTATCACAGGAAGGAGGAGCAGCAAGGTTGGGGCAGTTCTTAAGAAATGGGAGGCCTTGCAATAGGGACAGGTGGGGGGGGGGGTTTGCAGTTGGGAGTCAGGTGGTCATTGTACATCAGGCACCGCTGGCAACTGTAGGATTGGGGAGAGGATTTGGAGGATTCAACAGGGTGGCGACGGTGGTATATCAGGGCACCTTGGGTGAGGAGATGGTCAACGGATGGGGCAGACTCAGAGAATACCCGCATGAGGTAGATGGGACCAGAGGCATTGTGGATACAGAGGGCAGAGCGGATTTCCAAGTCCAGGTGGGAGTTCAGTTCTGCCAACACTTCATCCTCCATGATCACCGGGCTGAGTTCGGTGATCACAGCAGTGTAGGTTGGGGGGGGGCGACGGGGAGGCTGGGTCTGTCGAGGAGTGGAAGCGGAATTGAAGGGTGTCAGAGAGGCGTGGGGGCCAAACATAACTCGTGGGAGTTTTCGCAGGAGGTCTGTGTGAAAGGACGGGGACAGGGACTCGATAAGGACTGAGTCCCTGTGGGGAATGAGTTTGGAGATGGGAGCACCAGGTAAGTACTTTCGTATCTCCACGGTGAGGGTACAAGCGTTGAGGAACTTGGGATTGGGAGTTGACAGGACAAAGGTGTGGAGGGTGGGGGCCAGGGTATGGGTGGCAGGAGGAGGGGTGGTGTCCGTGGAGACGGCAGGAGGAGGGGGAGGTGGTGTTGACTTTTTGTGGGAAGTGGCGGGAGCAGAGTCGGTAATGACGCGCTTTTGGAGACTGGAGGCTGGGAGGAGGGGAGAGGGATGGGGAGGAGAGGGAGGTGGCGGGTGGCACATCCCTGTGGCGTAGTGGAGGTGCCGGGAGAAGCAGCCGGTACAGTGGTGGCGACGGTGGCCCGGCGCGACGTGATGCGTGCGGGAGATGCAGATGACGAAGCGACGGGGTGGGTGAGAGAGGGGAAGCCGACTACCTGAGGGGCGGCAGCAGATGCGGCAACAGATGCGTACGTGAGGGCGGGGGTAGTAGTGGGAGCTGTTGAGGGTGTGGAGGCTGGAGGAAGGGTGTAGAGGTGTGGGTATACAGCAGGGGGGGAGATAAGGGGATGGGTAAGTGGGGGAAGGGGATGGGAGGTGTAAGGAGGGAGGCCAGGGGCGGCACTCCAGGAAGTGACTGTGGGACAGGAGGAGGGGGAGGTGTAGGTGACAGTGGAGGTGGGAGTACTCATAGCAGACAAACGGAGACAGACAGACGGACGGGTAGCAGGCGGCGGCGGCGGCAGCGGCAGCGGCGATGGACAGCGAGCAGGCACGCGGGCGGACGAACAGCTACAACAGCAAGCGGTGGGCAGGCAGACAGACAGACCGACAGACACAATCTTCGAAGACGGAGATTCCAGCCTCAGAGTAGCCCAGGCTTTGCAATCTGACGCTTTCGAAGGAGGGGATCCAACTCTCTAGATGTGCCTCTCCAGGCTCCTGCGCCAGCCTAAATACTGCTCGGCGCTTGGATATGGCTGGCTCTATTTGTAGTCACGTGTCGAGCGGAAGGAAAGAGGTCCGCGGCTGTAGCGACGTCTTGCGGCGCCGTGGACGCCTCCTGGTGGTCTCTGGGAAGCGTCTATGTTTCCGGGACGACCGGCCAGGCTGACCCCTACTCGGTCCGGGGCCCGCTGTACCGGTCTGCTTCGCGGGAAGCGAGAGTTGCAGGCGCTTAGTGTGGACACAGTATGTTACCTTTACTACTTGTTCAGTGCACATACGGAATAACATCGGGGATGAACTACTTCCCTGCCCTACTCCGTTCTCAACCGGTGCTTCCCTTTTATGTCCCTCGACTCTTATAACTGCCGTCTGGTTTCTGTACAAGTTGCAAATATCCTTTCGCTCCCAGTAATTTACCCCTGCTACCCTCAGATATTCAAATAAGAAAGTATTCCTGTCAACATTGTCAAAAGCTTTCTCTATGTTTACAGATTTTGTAAATAGTGGTTTGCCTGTCCTTAACCTATCTTCTGAAAGAAGTCGGATTGCTATTGTCTTGCATGATACTACATTTTTCCGGAATCCGAACTGATCTTCCCCGACATCGACTTCTCCAGTTTTTCCGTTCTTCTGTAAGAAATTCATTTCTTTCCTTCGTTTACACTATGTGGAAAAGGCTAATTTTAATACGGGATGTGCCAGAATACTATCCGTGAAATCGCCTCTCACTCGTTTAGGCTGCAGCTAATATGCTTTTGTCTCAAGCTAGCGCATTTGTGTCCAGTTGTATGCTTAGAAATTTAGCGTTCAGATTAAGAACGTTATTCAGAATTTACACAGTTCGTATACAACCGATTATTTGCTTCTTCTCTCTGTCCGTTTGTTTATCTGATGTTTGGTGTATGTTCTAAACCACTACGTTCGCTAAACAACATGTTCCCTCTCGCTGCCAACCCGGTGGTGTACAGTAGGTCAGAGAAACGTTTATTCCTGTGATTTACCCGGCATTGTGTGCGAGCGCCCTCAGTTAAAATTCAAACTTCTGCGCTTGTCTATTATGGAGGGAGTTTACGGTTGTTCAGTGTATAATTCGGGACGTTAAGCCAGGCTGTTCCTCGATGTTTTTCGAGAGGAGTAGCAGGAGCCCAAGTAATGATGTCTCTCGTTTCCTGTCTTTACGTTCCAAGGCACATACAGCAATAAAACTTGAGGCCCTAAAAGCGCTAATGGCAATCACATACAGGAGGGAGCTATTGCACTTTGTAGGGGAAAGCATTTTCATTACAGTTTTACCATAAAGGTAATGGAGAGTTCTGGCGTCTCCAAGAAGTATCTTTAGTCAATATACGAGGGTTGGAACTTTAATAGTAGCATCTATTTATTTACAGCTCGTACAAAATAGATACGTGTTTCGAAGTTTTACTGACCTTCAAAGTAGTCACCAGTATTGTGTATAACCCGTTCCCAGAGATGTGGAAGTCTTAGCAGTGCCAGTTGTGTTGACAGTTTGAGCTGCACGGTCTATTGCCCGACGAATTTGTAGCTGTTCTGAAGCGAATGCCGTGAAGGGCTTCCTTCAGTTTAGAGTATTGTCCTGAAAAATGATTGTCAGGTCCTACAGAAAGTGTCATCACTTCTGTCTCTATGCTGTTCATTTTTGGAACACAACCTACGACCAGCTTAGAGACAGAAGTGATGAAACTTTCTGCAGGACCTGGCCATCATTTTGCAGGGCAATGCTCAAGCACGTACAGTGTAAGCTGTTACTGATTTGTTTGGCTGATGGAGCTGCTAAGTGACATACCACCTACTGCACTCCCCTGACTTAAGCCCTCGTGAGTTCAACTCGATTTCTAAACTGAAGGAAACGCTTCACGGCATTCGCATCAGAACAGCTACAAATTCGGCGGGCAATAGACCGCGCCACTCGAACTGTCATGATAACTGGCACTGCTAAGAATATCCGACGACTTCCACATCGCTGGCAACAGGTTATAAGCAATGCTGGTGACTACTTTGAAGGTCAGTAAAACTTTGAAACACTTATCTATTTTCTACGAGCTGTAAATAAATGTTACTATTATAGTTCCAACCCTCGTAGTACTTCCCACACACTCTAATATTCTTCTTCGCTCTTCAAACTTGTCTCTCTAGGCCATCCATGTTGCGAAAAATTACTACTTACGAATTACTTGCAGTACGAAGCGCGATTCAAGATCAAGGGTGTCTTATTATATTTTTAAATAATCCATCTACATATGAATGGACTCCTCCTACACTTCTTGGCATAAGAATTTCGTATTTAATGTCGAAAACCAAATAAAAAACCATTTTCTACTAATATTAATGGACGGAAACGCAGTTCGTTTTCTTCAAATAATCTTCAATACAACATATTTAATTCACTGAGTTTTCTAATTTTCAAGTGTTTATTACGAAATTAGTGTATCGATCAACATAAAAAAATTTGTTTGTGGTCACAGTTCCTCCATTAAATGTTAAGAACCAATAACTGAAATTTACGTTTGCGCATGGAAAACAGTTCATAGAGACGTAAATTTCGAGAACATTGTGAATGAACTACCACTTTAAGGCATAGCTATAGCACTATGGACGTAGCGGTTCTGGATGTTTGTGGGACCTTCTCTTTGTAGCGGATATGGCCAGTTTTTCTGCAGCTGAGAGAACGTTTTATCCAATAAAGTGGTTTCGTACGAATCTTTGATATTTTTTTTTCTCCAACCATAAGATATGAAACGAAAAAAAAAAAAACAAAATACGTGCATTAAGTGCAGTAGTACACCGAGGCAGTGAGTTGGTCGAACTATTTCCACCATCACTGGAGCATATACGCTGTTCAGTCACACCTGTCAAAAGTCTGACTGACCACACAGCTGCGAGACGTGCACCAAGAGCGCCAATGACGTCTGGTAGATAGCAACGACGACGTGTTCAGTCTCACTGATCATATGTCCATTCTGTGTGATCAGAATATCAGTTTTTCAGAATTGTTTGTTAGGAAATGTAAAAACTGAGCCTTACTGGGATTTAGTATCAATTTACTCCCTACAAGCCATTAATTTATGTCTTGAACTGCATTATTTGATACTGTCTCAGTATTGAACACCACATCCTTCACTACCAAGCTGGTGTCATGAGCAAACAGAAATATTTTGGAATCACTTGTCATACTAGAAGACACATCTTTTATATAAATAAGAAGCAGTAGCGGCCCCAGCACCGATCCCTGGGACACCCCACACTTAACTGAGCCCCATTGAGACTGCACGTCGTAGCCATTCGCAGTACTGCGGAGAACAATCTTCTGCTGTCTGTTCTAAAAGTAAGAGGTGAACCAGTTCTGAGCACCTTCCCTTAATCCATAATCTTCTACCTTCTGCCCTTTCTAAAGAACCATCCCGGCATTTGCCTGAAGCTATTTAGGGAAATCACGGAAAGCTTAGATCAGGATGGCCGGACGCAAGTTTTAACAGTCGTCCTCCAGAATGCGAGCCCAGTGTGCTAACCACTGCGCCACCTCGCTCTGGTCCGCAGCCCGTGGTCTAGTGGCTGGCGTTGCTATCTATGGATCACAGCGTCTCGGGTTCGATTCCCGGCCGGGTTGTGGATTTTCTCTGCCGAGGGACTGGGTGTGTGTGTTGTCCTCATCATTTCATTTGTGACAGTGACTAGATTAGACTATGAAACAATTGGGACTTTGTACGGGCGCTGATGACCGCGCAGTTGAACGCCCCACAAACCAAACATCATCATCACCTCACCCCGTTACGATTTTGTGGTCATTAAAATATGATCATATACCGTGTCATCCCATGAAATTTCGTTTCCTCCTCCTCTTTTGGTTGGTACACTTTTTTCTATAGTTGCAAACGCCCCCTTACGAAAAATTATTTATGAAGGTTTCCTTTGCTTATCAGGCGATTCCGGAGTTCTTAATCCAGTCAAATATTCCTAAATGGCAATTCCTTTGCCCCGCTCTCATCTTCCACGTATTTGATTGATGGAACTGGAGCTTTCACGCCATAATATTGCTCAAGATATTATTAGCAAAAATTAATGAAAGTTCGTATTTGCATTAACTGATTATTGCAGTCCATTCGAAGACTCACGACAGGTTTCACACCTTAAAGGTGCATTCTCAGGTGAGTTTAACTAATTACTTCAAGCCTGGTGCAACTATAAATGACACTGCATGGCCCCTCAACTGTTGTCATCAAACTAAAAGGCTTAGCACCTATGGTGGACGTCTTAAATAAAATCCGTCAGCTGAGGCAAAGTAGATGAGGAAGTTCCAATAAGCAGGAGAAGTGCGCACTGCAGTTCGCACAGCAACACGCGAGTAGTTGGACAGACATTCGTGTACCTAATAATATAACGAGTATCATGAGATTAGATTAGATTTGAGATTAGACTAGATTTAGCTTTCGTCCCATAGAACCAAAAAATGACATGATTCTCCAGCGTGTGGAACATGTCAGAAAGTATAACATGAATAACATAGAGCACTTGAATATAATACTCGTTTTTCTGATCATTTGTCAGGAGATTGTTAAGGTGTGTGAGTACACAAAAAGTCTTTCAAACTCTCTTTAAATTGTGCTTTATCTGAAACCAAGGCTTTAATGGCTGCTAACAGTTTATTGAAAATGTGAGTTCCTATTTACTGAGCTCGATGAGATTGGCCCTTATGATAGCCTGTTCACTTTACTCTTATGAGTAGAGATTGGAAATATTACGTCCTAAATCGGTGTTGCTTGGGCCTATATTTTCTTTCTCTAACAGCAAAATATAGCTTCTGAAATTGGAAGCCACATATGTTAATCGGCAAATGATGCGTTACTGGATATGGAGTTTGAGAAATATATAAACTGGATATAAATTATCTTCAAATAACATTCATTACATTATTTACTGAGGAAATAACTATTTTCAAAGAGAGTTACCTCTTCGTCTCAACTGTAACAAAGGTAACTTGTAGTGAAACTATTCAGGAACAAGTGATCTTTGTATAATTTGGAATGAGTGGTGAACTCTAGAGACTTGGGCTGTCCTAAATAAATGGTATATTGTTGACCATTTGGTGACAATTTGTGTTGAGTATGTGAGCCCAGTCAGTGGCATTACTGAGTTACCGATAGTTTCATATCACGATAAGTAAGTTCCAATTATTCTTGAAATTAGCGGCTAGTGAAACAACCAAACAATATACGAACTTCGAGCATGCTGGAGTAACACGGGACAGCAACTTCCGTTAATCAATCTAACCTGCAAACGGCATTTCCGAAGATGTCAAAAAAATTGCTAAGTAATCAACAGTGCATACAGATAACTCACTGTATGCACTGTGAATGTCCATTACAATTTAATTGACATCTTCGGAAATGCCTTTTTCGACATTATTATGTTGACTTGGAAATGGGTCTCGGAACGATACTAGTCATCGAATGAAAAATAAAATATTTGCAACTTGGACTGGTTTTTCGTTCTGTTAACCAAACAGTTTGTTCAGGCATCTGGTTCGGTGTGTCAATTTTTGTCTTTTTCTGATCTTGTGTCTCCTACTGAATGATCTTCGAAGCAATCTGAGTTTCAACACGTACTTGTGACTCGACGTGTTCTGTTGGATTTTCAAAGATATAAAGGACGTGTAGAGCTAGTAATACCAATGTAAAAGGGATGACAAAAGTTTTAAGTGCATACGTCATCCAATATTACTCCCGCATTGAGCACATAGAAAACATGTATTACAATGGATCTACCTTAATTAGGTAACTGGATCAACCTGTAACTGTAGATGAAGTCTGCTCTAGTGACATGGTTGTACAGCCTTCATTGCTTTTCTGAGGTAATCCTACCCAAAAGACACGTATCACAATCACAGGTAGTGGGAGTAGGGGCAAACAGAATGAAAAGACATCTGGAACAGTGGAGATAACCCGATAGTGAGGATAACTCCCCGTAATGGTCTATCTGAGGCTTTGTTTCCAGATAAGAAGAGAAAGTGAATCAGGACACCTCAAACGCGACGAAGACGCCATGCAAGTGAATAGCGGGCCTGTTTACGTGCGCCAGTAGCACGGAAAGTCCGCTTTCACCGGCGACATCGAAGCACAATGGAGGACAGACAATGGATCCTGAGTGCAGACAGGACCTCAATTGGTGCGCCGCCGGCAGCTGGAGACAGCCGCCCACGCCATTGTGGGACCGCTCTCTGCGGGGCAAACACGCAAACACACACACACACACACACACACACACACACACACACACGCAAAACTCCACGTATGTGTATAAACTTGAAGTCGTGTTATTCTGTCGGCAGTAGTTCGTTACTCCTCAGTCGGTTCTTAGCCCTAGAAAAACTTCCAGAGCGTCAGAAAAAAATAAACTTACATCTAAGCGAATGTTCAAGAGGTAGCCACTTGCTTTTCTTCTATTGTTTTGTACGTCTTAGGTCCAACTTCCAATACACATACAAGTAATTTTTTAATAAATTTACTGTGTTACTTTTCTTCTATCGAAGGCATACGATTACGAATGTTTTAATTGTCCATGGTATACCATCTCTGACGGCTCTCACAGGCTACTGAATCGGAAGCTTTCTTGAAGCTTCTTGCTTGCACTGTGAGGTGATCTCTTGATTTTAGTTCTCTACTACGACTGGGACACGATCACAAGCTCTCTAAGTATATCATGGCACTGTAGAAATAAACTACACTACTGGCCATTAAAATTGCTACACCAAGAAGAAATGGAGATGATAAACGGGTATTCATTGGACAAATACTAGAACTGACATGTGATTACATTTTCACGCAATTTGGGTGTATAGACCCTGAGAAATCAGTAGCCAGAACAACCACCTCTGGCCGTAATAACGGCCTTGATGCGCCAAGGCATGAGTCAAACAGAGCTTGGATGGCGTGTACAGGTACACCTGCCCATGCAGCTTCAACACGAAACCACAGTTCATCAAGAGTAGTGACTGGCGTATTGTGACGAGCCAGTTGCTCGGCCATGATTGACCAGACGTTTTCAATTGGTGAGAGATCTGGAGAACGTGCTGGCCAGGGCAGAACTCGAACATTTTCTTTATCCAGAGAGGCCCGTACAGGACTTCCAACATGCGGTCGTGCATTATCCTGCTGAAATGTAGGGTTTTGCAGGGATCGAATGAAGGGTAGAGCCACGGGTCGTAACACATTTCAAATATAACGTCCACTGTTCAAAGCGCCGTCAGTGCGAACAAGAGGTGACCGAGACGTGTAACCAATGGCACCCCATACCATCACGACGGGTGATACGCCAGTATGGCGATGACGAATACACGCTTCCAATGAGCGTTCATCGCGATGACGCCAAACACGGTTGCGACCATCATGATGCTGTAAACAGAACCTGGATTCATCCGAAAAAATGACGTTTTGCCATTCGTGCACCCAGGTTCGTCGTTGAGTACACCATCGCAGGCGCTCCTGTCTGTGATGCAGCGTCGAGGGTAACTGCAGCTGTGGTCTCCGAGCTGATAGTCCATGCTGCTGCAAACGTCGTCGAACTGTTCGTGCATCTGTTGAGTCAGGGATCGAGACGTGGCTCCACGATCCGTTACAGCGATGCGGATAAGATGCCTGTCATCTCGACTGCTAGAAATACGAAGCCGTTGACATCCAGCATGGCGTTCCCTATTACCCTCCTGAACCCACCGATTCCACATTCTGCTAACAGTCATTGGATCTCGACCAACGCGAGCAGCAATGTGGTGATACGATAAACCGCAATCGCGATAACCTTCAATCCGACTTTTATAAAAGTCGAAACGTGATGGTACGCATTTCTCCTCCTTACACGAGGCATCACAACAACGTTTCACCAGGCAACGCTGTTTGTGTATGAGAAATCGGTTGGAAATTTTCCTCTTGTCAGCACGTTGTAGGTGTCGCCACCGGCGCCAACCTTGTGTGAATGCTCTGAAAAGCTAATCATTTGCATATCACAGCATCTTCTTCCTGTCGGTTAAATTTCGCGTCTGTAACACGTCATCTTCGTGGTGTAGCAATTTTAATGGCCAGTAATGTAGTATACAGGGTGGTCAGGAAGTCTGAAAAGCTTGTGTATTTCAGGATAGGTTGTGATGAGAGATAATTGTTAAGAAAAAAGTCCGCTACAACGCGTTTCCGAATTAATTAGTATTGAAATTAAACAATCAGTGCATTGCGGGCGAAAATTCAAGCGTCCCGAGAGGAACCATACTGCCAAAAGTGTCCTTCGTTTAGTTTCCTAAAATCAAGCAAGAGAGCGTTACAAAAATGGGACAAGGTGGTAAGGATCAAACCCAAGCGAAAGACTGACCAGTGTCGTACCTTACCATCTATTTTATGAGAATAACTGACACTAATTTTATCTAGAGGCCGCTTGAATTCGCGCGTTCAACGGCCAGATTGGCTAATTGCTTAATCGGAAAGGGTGCAATGTATTCAATTTCTATCTTAACAATTATTCTCAGTTCCCCTACCATACAAAGAATAAGCTTTTCAGACACTTTCTGACCACGCTGTACATGACCTATCTAACGAACCGATGGATCTGCTGTTTTTGCGGAGAGACTGAAGCACCCATTCTTCCAAAGTTTACAGCAATCGGCTGAAGTCCTGGTTAGGCAGTAGTTTTCTCTAAACTAGGAACAGTTCAATTTCATTGATTTGCTAAACAATATAATTGTTTACTAACGTCATAGGACGTAATGAACCATCAATTAGTGACAAAAAAGTAGTGAATATACTTGTCTTTGCCATGGATACAGGGATTCAGAAATTGAGGAAAATATCGTGTGAGAAACCGTTATCACATCAATCTGAAAGAGGAGCTTCAATTTTAGAGCCCTTGTTTTGCGTTTGGACACTAATTCGATATCTAAGATCCATCAGATCAGAACACGGATACAAGTCAAAAGTGTTGAGTAGCATTACCAAAGGAATAATGGGAGAAAAAATTTGAAAATCTATGTTATATCAAACTGTACTTGTGAAAAGACACCAGCAGCGTTCAGATTTCAACATGAAGACAAATAACAGTCCACCGCAGCAGAGATTTTCAGAATTTTTCATGACAGAAGTTTTTAAGGAAGCGTTAAGAAATACACTACACTACATAGAATCGCTGAAAAAAGTCACTGATATATAACAAAATTTATAGTTTGCTATAACATTTATGGCTAAATTTTTATTACAAGAAAACGGAACGTTTGATATGGGCCATAAAAATATTATAAAATGAAAGTAAATTTGTAATAAAAACAGTGAACAAAACAAATAAACGTAGCATTATAACTTTTCCCACTTTTGGTCAGTTTGTATGTATAAATTATATGGTTAAAATGGGACGAGGAAATAAAAAACAACAAAGGAATAAAACTAGATAAGGACTGCTTTATAAAAACATCAATAAATGCTGAAGACCAGACTGTAATACCATTTCTGAAAAAGAATCACAAATAAAAACAAACTGGTAAAAATTATCATTTCAGATTAAGTATAGGAGAGAAATAAGTAATGGCATTCCAAGGAAAGCGACAGGTGCCATCAAGTCTAGTGACAGAAAACAAACTGTCTAGCAAGTATGTCATTTTAGCTGGCTGCGACATTTCTTGACTATGATAAAAGATATAAAGCATAACAATGCACTGTCTGTGGAACAATACAATGAACATTAAACTGAAGAAACGCTACTGCATTTGTATAAAACGTTATCTTTCTCATAGTTACTTCATGCATCCAGAATCTGGACAGCAAACAGGGAAGAGATAAATCGAATAGTTACATTAGAAATGAAGATCCTTAGAGCAGTTAAGGGATATAAACTGGAAGATAAATTTAGAAATGAAGATATTAGAAACGAGCTTAAAAAGTTCGTGACAGCAATAAAAATCGAACATGTAAATAGAATACAACAAGGCAATTATCCTAAAAAGGCTTTGTAATACACATTGTAAGGGGTAAGAAACATAGATCGGCTTAGAAAACGATGGAGCTACGAAGCTAGAAACGGAACAAGTTCCTTGAACCTAATTCATTAATGTAGGTGACTACAACATTGTTGCATTCTTCTTAGTGTCTTTGGGGTACGGTGTTGTGTTTGAAAGACTGGCTGATGTAACATGAGCTCCGCGATAAAGCAAAAAAATGAGAAGTTAGAGCTGACCAACAGCTTCTTCTGATAACGAAGGAAAGCACTAGCATTTAAGTCTTTAGAATATGTATTCATGATGTCGAGTTTTAGAGTAATCTCCATGCTAAGAGCAGATAAAGCCAGAGGGACATTTTCTTTCATGTAGCCGAAGGTGGAATGGGTTTATTGTGGCCGAGGAGATAAAGTAAAGGCGGGCTGGAAGGAAGTTTATGTCGAGGATGAAAGTGTATAAGCGGTTGCGTTGATGCATTTTTAATTGCCGGCTTAGAACGTGCGGGAGAGACGGAGAGGCAGAGAAGAGGAGGAAAGCTCGAAAGAAACTCACCCAGCAGAGGGAAAATTCCACGACAACACACTACTGCCTCGAGATGAAAATACGCGGTACTCGTCAGGAATACACAATGAAAATCGATCATTTTCACTATACATCCAGCTTCTCCACAAATTTCATTGCATCATAATGTTTAGTTCTTGCTTGTAATATTCTGAAACATACTCTACATTTGAATAATTTATTTAATATTGAAGTTTCTTGTAATTACTGGGAAACTGAAAACTAACTGAAGTTTTGAGACAGTTTATGATGCATGAACAGTGTGTGCTTGGCAGCACGCTACCCGTGAATTGCAGCGTGTTAAAAGTCCAAGTTAAAGATTTACGACGTTATAAATGTTTGAAGGTTTTGAAGCTTATCGCCCTAACGGCTGCCATCACAGATGGAAATAGACGAATTATCACTAAGGGGGAAAACGTGGAATTATTGCCTTACAACGATTTTTATTAGAAGTATTCGAACTGCTGGAACTGAAAGTACAAGCTGGCGAATCAGTATGAGGTAGACCCCAGTGAAAGAGTTGTTGAACATACTCTTCTGTGAAATCTGAATAGTCAGTTTATGTAAGACTAGAGGAAGAAAGTGCAAGTGGATGTAGGTTGCAATAATTATGCGAAAAACTAATGTGGAGAAGGACTAACTAGCGTGGAGAACAGTGTCAACTCAGTTTCCAAGCTGTAGACCAGAATATCAACAAAAATAGATGAAAATCAGAGATAGCATCTTTCCTGGACTTTCAGCATTCTTGCTAAGGACCTAACTATTCTGTTCTGGGCATTTATGGCGGAGAGACACTGGATATGATCAATACTTCCCATGGAGTTCCATTCATATGTGGTAATGAGTCGCTAATTGTTTTTAATTGGAAATTTTCTATTCACGATATGTTCTTCAGTGTTGTATGCCTTTGCTCTATTTTTTATTTTTGTACAGATGTAATGAATTTCGTTTCAGACTGATGACTGAAATAAAACTTAAGCTACTCAGTCCTGTACCAGATAGACAAATTTCTCTGGAAAATTGATTTCCATCTGAAGCTCATGGAATCCCACTCCTTGCAGCTGCGCCATCTGATTACTTTTGGTGTTTTATTCGTTTTGCCATAAAAGGAAGATCAGAATTTATTCCCTAACTGAAAACATATCGTAGTTAATGTTTCGGTTAAATCCGAGCGACTGGGTGAAAATTTTTTTCGGTGTATTACCGTTATTTATCAATTACAGTACCGTTATGACTGTGTTTGTTTTGTTGGTCATTGTATACTGGATCAATTGAAGAAAACGTTGAAATTATTAATTATTTTGGGAGATATCTTATAATAACTTTTTATTCACTAATTAATTTCTTTGAAACTGACGATTTAAATTTCAAAATTAATTCAAATAACGAACTTTGCATTATTGGAGTGTTCGTTTGTATTACTACGCGATACATCAATATGAGGGGAATCGCGTAAACTTTTATCACCTCGAAAAATTCAAGCTACGTCAGTAAAAGTTGTTGATGGTGCTAGTTCTTCTGTACAATCCAAGCGTTAGGATGCATTTTTACGAACTTAAGAGGATTTGATCGTAGAAGTCTGTTTTATGGGTCTTCGGGAAACGTTCCACTCGAAATCACATCGTCGTCTTTTTAGAAATGACTGCCACTCAATAGTTGCTCCATCTGAAAAGGAGGAGTCTGGGTGCCATTTCTGGAGAATATTGGGTTGAGCCAAAAACTGATAATCCAAGGAAGTAGCAGGTGACAATAAATCCTGCGCAGAACCAATTGGAGAATTCTCGTGGAGCAAAAGCACCCCCTCACACAGCTATCCGCGACGATTCCTCTTGATTTCGTCAACCTTATCAGCAGACCTCGGTAAATGAAATGATCGTGTGGCGTCATTGTTGGCCGGGAGGCCCCGTCCGGAGACGTTCGGCCGCCGTGTTAAAGTCTTATTTCAGGTGACGTCACATTGGGCGACTTGCGCGTCGGATATGGTGAGACGACGATGAGTACAACAAAACACACAGTTCACAGGCGAACGCGACCGGGAATCGAAAGCGGGCCTGCTGCAGGGTAGGCAAGCACGTTACCACTAAGCGAAGCAAAGGGATAGACACTTCGGTAGTATCCTTACAACAAAACAACCCTCTAAAACATTGCTCGTAGTGTGCTATAAAAATTTTTATTTGATTGCTTGTAACGCCGGAAATGCATATCCTCCTATTTCCATCTATTGCACTGCAAACTTTTTTCCTTATTTTGTTACCTGAAGATATAACATTTCTGTGTCTTTGTATATTGTAATGGTTTGGTATTTGTATGTATATGCATTTATGTCGATGTATAATTGGTTTGTTTTGTGAATATTATTTGTATTTATATGCTGGGTCTGGTCTAGGGAAAACTATACTATCGAACGAATACATCGATAGGTCGTGTGGAGAACGAAAGTGTTTAGGATCTTTGGTAGGGTTAACTCTGCCGCGTGGAGCGCGGGCTGAGCAGGGAGTCTGGCTGGGGTGGTGCAGTGGAGCAGGTGTGTTGTGTGACGCTCCCGCGAGTTGCCGCGCTTTCGGGGTTGGGCAGCATGTAATTGCGCTCGACTTGCTATGATAGTTTCTGACACGGTGTCGCGGACGGGAAGCATTAGCTGGCGCATATCAAGAGCACGTTTCGCCTGGTGACCGTGTCGAGAAGAAGGCGCGCCAACATCCAGCTTCTGCAACAGCGACGGCCGACAATGAGTGACTGTCGCCACCTCCTCGATCGGCGGCTTCAAACCTTCAATCAACCAACAAGGAAGACTGGAAGCACGTAAAGTTTTAGAACTGTATGGCAGACCTCAGCTTTTCAAACTGTTCCATTTTCGTAACTATAATTACAGCAACGTAGCATGAACCTTTGTTGCTCATTGTCCCAATTGCATTACCATGCAGGGTCCCTTCCTTTTCCGGAATGAACCCGAGTGTCGTTGAAATTCAAACGCCAGCATTAAAGTAAAAGCATTCGATTTCACTGCTTTAATTTCAAAGTTCAGTTAATGTATTCATAGCTGGCTACAATATTTAGATTACACAAGCACAAATTAAGAGTGCGAGTTTTGTTACCGTATTTTAGCTTACCTGTGACTGCAGCTCAGCTTGGTACGTACTAAATTTTACTATTGTTAGTTGTTCAGAATCATTTAATTTAAGTTCAAAGTTAAATCTCTTATTTCTATATTGCGTAGATTCAAGTAGCTTTTGAAATGATTGTTGAGGTAGCCCAAGACTAACTGTATTTTGCTGAATTTCGATATGCTTCAGAAACAAAGTTCACTATTAATCTCAGTCGCTAAATTAACTTTCAATTTTCCGGTTTTATTAATTCTTTTGCTAAATTAAGTCAGAGTGTAGCGAAATTTATTACTTCTGACAAACTTTCAGTTTTCACACGACACGTGTCAACCTTCAGTTGCCACGCTTCTAGTGCTAATTATATGTGTAATAACCTTTCTTTTTCAGTTACTATAGTAATTGTCCTTAGGACTGGCGACCGTAATTTCCCCCAAATCTCAAATATCTAATTACCGCTAGTTAATTGTTGACGTAACGGCAGCAAATTTACTTTCTTTATTAACTTCACCCCTTTTCGAAACTAATTTCCACCAGTTTCATTTGCATTTTTCCTTTCATTTAGATGTAACCCTTTCCTCCCTCTTTACCGACAGATTAACTTCGGTGACGATTGCTTTTCCCAAATTTCCATTAGGTATACGCGGTTTAATTTTTCACTGTCATTAAGGTCGATAAGTGAGGGGGAAGTTACATGCTCTGTGAATCGTTAATGATACGCATATAGTGAGAGATAAGCAGCACTTTTTGAAACTGTAAAATGATTTGACATTGTGCATTTATCTGCTGTTACAGCCTTAAGAAATGAACTCAAAATGTAAATTATCTGAACTCGCGCTATGGGTATCCTAAATTATTACTACGCAACGCATAATAATCTTCAAGAAACATTGGCAGCTATTAGGACTGAGGATTCCTAGACTTTTTCTTAGATGTTCCGTTTTCTAATCACCTTTTCTGTCAGGAGAAGTGCGCCGTAGGCTAACCCGGTGGACAGCGTTGGGGTAGGTTGGTAGGTGTCCCTTGTTGTTTTCCGTTTTGGGGGAACGCCTTTTTTCTGGCAGACAGACTGGACTGTATAGAATAGCCTGCTGTCTGCTAAAGTAGGTGATCATATCATGCTGCGCTGCGCACTGCATGATATTGAGTATTTATGCTAGTAAGGTACATTTGGTAGTAACAAGTAATAATTTACATATTTGCAAATGAAAGTCACCTTCGTAATATCGTTGCCGCGAATGCAAGATTTTTCCATGCATTATCAGGTGCTGCGATATTACTTCATATAGGCTGCAAAAGGTTACACTGGTTTCATACTATGGTTATACCAGTTTATTAGAAGGGTGAAGAATATGTATGAGTAGCTTAGTATCGCATCCTCATGTGCACGACATCTGACAAAACAGGCTGCAGACTTTCATGGTAATTCAAACTGGGTGAGAAACTGTTTCGAGTTAATACGCCTGGAAAAAGCGTTCGACAATATAAAATGGTGCAAGCTGTTCGAGATTCTGAAAAAAGTAGGGGTAAGCTATAGGGAGAGACGGGTCATATACAATACGTACAACAACCAAGAGGGAATAATAAGAGTGGACGATCAAGAACGAAGTGCTCGTATTAAGAAGGGTATAAGACAAGGCTGTAGCCTTTCGCCCCTACTCTTCAATCTGTACATCGAGGAAGCAATGATGGAAATAAAAGAAAGGTTCAGGAGTGGAATTAAAATACAATAGGTGAAAGGATATCAGTGATACGATTCGCTGATGACATTGCTATCCTGAGTGAAAGTGAAGAAGAATTAAATGATCTGCTGAACGGAATGAACAGTCTAATGAGTACACAGTATGGTTTGAGAGTAAATCGGAGAAAGACGAAGGTAATGAGAAGTAGTAGAAATGAGAACAGCGAGAAACTTAACATCAGGATTGATGGTCACGAAGTCAATGAAGTTAAGGAATTCTGTTACCTAGGCAGTAAAATAACCAATGACGGACGGAGCAAGGAGGACATCAAAAGCAGACTCGCTATGGCAAAAAAGGCATTTCTAGCCAAGAGAAGTCTACTAATATCAAATACCGGCCTTAATTTGAGGAAGAAATTTCTGAGGATGTACGTCCGGAGTACAGCATTGTATGGTAGTGAAACATGGTCTGTGGGAAAACCAGAACAGAAGAGAATCGAAGCATTCGAGATGTGGTGCTATAGACGAATGTTGAAAATTTGGTGGACTGATAAGGTAAGGAATGAGGAGGTTCTACGCAGAATCGGAGAGGAAAAGAATATGTGGAAAACACTGATAAGGAGAAGGGACAGCATGATAGGACATCTGCTAAGACGTGAGGGAATGACTTCCATGGTACGAGAGGGAGCTGTAGAGGGCAAAAACTGTAGAGGAAGACAGAGATTGGAATACGTCAAGCAAATAATTGAGGACGTAGGTTGCAAGAAAAAAAAAACAAAAAAAACACTGCCAAAGAACTGTAATGGGTGCTACCATTTCATTTCAAACACCTGCTTCACCTTGATTGAACCATATCTTAATCATTTCTGGTTGGAAACTTGCACCATTCAAAGCAATGCCGTTGCTGTGCATTAATGCAAGAAAGGGAGGATCGCAATTTAGATGGATGACATTGTTCATTCCTTTCTCGGTTTCATTTCCTTAAATGCTCTTGAGACCAGTGATAACTTCAGTTTTTTTTTACAAGTTTCTTAATCTCCTAGTACCACTGTGGTCAATATGGCATAGGAAATTCATATCTCCCGCTGAGTCAATTGTATTCAGTGATGTTTCGTTCATTTATGTATTTACAACATATTAAAATTTCATCTCTGTTTTTGCAGTGGATTCAATGTGACCCCAATTTAAATTATTATTTCTTTTTGAATGTAACATTAATGAAAATAGGATTATATCAGTTATACGAAACACGTACATCAATGAAAATATTATTTGCCACTTATAGTTTTACCCATTGTTAGCGTTTCGTGTCTGTGCTGTGATTGTACTCTAGCTGTCACCATCAAGGTCAATATGATTTTAAAAAGACGAGAGATGAAAATTAAAACTTCTTGTGACAAGATAGAATATTCGGAACTGTGTAAGTGTATAAGGAAGAATATGAAAGCCGACGTACAAATGCACAACGAAAACACCACAAAATTAGCGTTTGAGAATAAAACGAGCTTCAAGAAAGCTAAACAAAAGCTTATGCGGGCTTCAACTGGCAGAAGACAGCAGCGGACAGAGATACATGGAAAAACCTCTTAAAATGTATTTAATAACTTAAAGAGGCTACATCTTGTGTATATTGAAATAGCTGATCAATAAATATACAGGATGGCCCATCTGAAGTTTCGGATGGATTATCTCGAAAACTATATATCGGGTAAAAATAGTGGGTAAGTCAAGTTCGTAAGCTCAAAGGGGGGCATCAAATGATGCTACACGTGACCCGCAGCCCACGCCCATGTGGGTGGGGGGGGGGGGGGGTGCAACTATTAAATCTTAAATGGAAAACCCCATGTTTTGATGTACATTCAGATTCTCCATGAAAAAGTAATCAAGTTTTATCTGAAACAGTTTTTTAAACCGTTGACAGATGGCGCTGAAATCGAGAAAAATTAAAATTGGGAAGAGCTCCGATTTATTTAGAATTATCCGAGAAGGATGCATCAAATCGGTACAAAATGTGCACTAGTTCTTTCATTACGCCAAATTATGCTATTTTTTTTACAAAATGTGTCCTACCCGCCACAGGTTTTGATGGAGGGAGGAGGAATGGTATTAAAATACCGTTAGGAAATTCTACACAATGGCATTACTCACCCCACTGTCGCGCTACCGTGGCCAAACTGCGAACTATGGCTCAGTATAAAGGTCAGTGCGATGCGATAAGAGGTCACTTCACTCTCAGATTGTGAACCGCAAACATCAAATGACGAAAGTTAATTACTCTTTAGCGAAACGTGGCTCACTATCCTCCTACAGAGATTGGTGATATGATGTTAATTTTAGGTGAATGCCATAACAGTTACGCTGCAGCTTCGAAATTGTATGCGGATCGTTTCCCAAACAGACGACATCCAAACGAAAACAACATCTGAAATTGCACTCAACGAGCTCGAAATGGATACTTGCACCGTCCACCTCGTCATCGCGAATACACCTTTACCATTCTCGCCTGTGTTCGACTGGATCCCGAAATAAGTAGTGGTGCGATTCAGAGACAACCTGGAATAACGAAATCAACTGTTTTGAGTATTTTGAAGGCACGTAAATATCATTTGTATCATATCACACTGACAAAGGCATTAACGCCGAAAGATATGCAAATGCGGGTGCATTTCTGCCAATGGGCCTTGGAAATGATAAGAGGTGACAATGATTTTTTTTTAGATACGTTATGTTCACCGATGAAGCCGCGTACAGAAACAATGGCGAATTAAGTTGTCATGGTTTTCATTATTGGTCTCTGTCATTCCACACTGGCACAGACCCGTTGATAATCAACACAAATGGTCGTTAATGGTCTTGTGTGGAATTTTAAACGGTTACTTGATAGGTACGTATTTTTTTTGACCGAAATGTTACTGGGGAATCTTATTTACAACTTCTTCGCGATGATTTGTTGGAGCTTATGGAAGATGTTGATTTAGAAACTAGGTAACGAATATGGTTCCAAGAGAGCGGAGCAGCTTCCCATTATGCTAAAAATGTGCGGAACGCTTTAAATTTACGGTACCCTGGTGGGTGGATAGGACGCAGCGGGCCAATTCCGTGGCCTCCACGTTCACCAGACCTAATATCTACTGATTTTTTCTTGTGAGATTGTTTAAAAAATATTTTGCAGTGAACACATAGTGTGTAGTGGGGCGATCACTCTGTTGTAGAAATAATTCAGAAGCCAAGATCACTTAAATACTGTTTACTGGATAACCGGTTTCAACACACTAAAGGCGCCATCATCGGATCAGAATGTAGATTAACATTTATAAACCATTTGGATATAACTATGAGTATCGTTTATAAATGTTAACCTACATTCAGATCCGACGATGGCACCATTAGTGTGTTGAAACCGGGTATCCAGGAGACAGTATTTAAGCGATCTTGGCTTTTGAATTATTTCTTAAAAAAATATTGTTTATGAAAGACTGCCCACAACCAGAAACGATATGGAGCAACGCATTCGAAGAGCTTGTGCAAAGCCATACCACGGGATGTGCTGCTCAAAACTGTGGACAACTTTCGCAGACGATTGACTTTATGCATTGAAGCAAATGGGGATAATTTTGAACAATTTCTTCGTGGCTAATTTCATTAATGAAGCACCCCAAATTGTGAAAGGCAAGGGGACTCACACTAATGAAGCACCCCAACATGTGAGGGGCAAGGGGACTCACACTAATGAAGCGCCCAACGGGAATATTATTCTACTACGTCCATGTCGTTGTTCCTGGGTAACGCTAAAAGTAGGATGTAGTACATTTTGTACACAAATAGCTTGATTTGGAATAACGAAAGAATTGGTGCACATTTTTCATCAATTTGATGAGTCTTTTTCGGATAATTGTAAAAAAATCAGAGTTCTTCCCTAATTTCACTTTTTTCTCAATTTCAGTGCCATCTGTCAACGGTTTAAAAATTTTTTTCAGACAAAATTTGATTACCTTTTTTTGGAGAATTCGAATCTGCAATAAAAATGGGTGTTTCCATTTAAGATTTAAAAGCTACCCTCCGACTCAACCCAAGGGGCCGGGAGCTGGAGGTCACGTGTAGTATCATTTGTGGCCCCCTTTGAGCTTACAAACCTGTCTTAACTACTATTCTTAGCCGATGTATAGTTTTCGAGATAATCTCATCCGAAACTTCAGTTGGTCCACCCTGTATATATATCGCCGTGAGCATTCAGGCAACCACGACACCGACCCACCAGGTCGAAGATACCCTTTTGGCAAATCACCGTTTCCTGTTGCGCGAAGGAATTCCTAACTGCCAACTGAAGATCCTCGACCGACAGGAGTCGCCGCACCATCAAGGCCTTGTTGTAGAGGAGCGCAGGCGTGACAACCGCATGGGGAGGGATCAGAAGTACAGGGAGCGTGACGGTGTGTTTCCCACCAGCTTTCCTTGCTCAAGGAGCGTGTTGCGTCCTGTGTCGAAAAAATAAGTGGAAATAGTATTTTCATTGATAAAAGTGTTTCGTATAATTGCTGTCCAATGGAACAGACATAATCCTATTTCCATGAATGTTACATTCAAAAAGGAAAAAATAATTTAAATTGGGGTCATATTGAATCCAGTGCAAAAAACAAAGAAGAAATTTTAATGTGTTTTAAATACATAAGTGAACGAAACATCACTGAATACAATTGAGTCAGGGGGAGATTTAAAATTCCTATCCAAAATTGACCCCAGTGGTACTACGAGGTTAAGAAACTTGTAAACAAAACTGAAGTTGTCACTGGTTTCAACAGCATTTAAGCAGGTAGAACCAAGCAAGGACTGAATCTATGTCATCCATTGTGGTACTCCTTATATACGCCAACGGATATATATATATATATATATATATATATATATATATATATATATATATATAGGGTGAATCACGTAACGTTACCGCTGGATATATTTCGTAAACCACATCAAATACTGACGAATCGATTCCACAGACCGAACGTGAGGAGAGGGGCTAGTGTAATTGGTTAATGCAAACCATAAAAAAATGCACGGAATTATGTTTTTTAACACAAACCTACGTTTTTTTAAATGGAACCCCGTTAGTTTTGTTAGCACATCTGAGCAAATACGTAATCAGTGCCGTTTGTTGCATTGTAAAATGTTAATTACATCCGGAGATATTGTAACCTAAGGTTGACGCTTGAGTACCACTCCTCCGCTGTTCGATCGTGTGTATCGGAGAGCACCGAATTACGTCGGGATCCAAAGGGAACGGTGATGGACCTTAGGTACAGAAGAGACTGAAACAGCACATTACGTCCACATGCTAACACCTTTTTATTGGTCTTTTTCACTGACGCACATGTACATTACCATGAGGGATGAGGTACACGTACACACTTGGTTTCCGTTTTCAATTACGGAGTAGAATAGAGTGTGTCCCGACATGTCAGGCCAATAGATGTTCAATGTGGTGGCCATCATTTGCTGCACACAATTGCAATCTCTGGCGTAATGAATGTCGTACACGCCGCAGTACATCTGGTGTAATGTCGCCGCAGGTTGCCACAATACGTTGTTTCATATCCTCTGGGGTTGTAGGCACATTACGGTACACATTCTCCTTTAAGGTACCCCACAGAAAGAAGTCCAGAGGTGTAAGATCAGGAGAACGGGCTGCCCAATTTATGCGTCCTCCACGTCCTATGAAACGCCCGTCGAACATCCTGTCAAGGGTCAGCCTAGTGTTAATTGCGGAATGTGCAGGTGCACCATCATGCTGATACCACATACGTCGACGCGTTTCCAGTGGGACATTTTCGATCAACGTTGGCAGATGATCTTGTAGAAACGCGATGTATGTTGCAGCTGTTTGGGCCCCTGCAATGACGTGACGACCAATGAGGTGGTCGCCAATGATTCCGCACCATACATTTACAGTCCACGGTCGCTGTCGCTCTACCTGTCTGAGCCAGCGAGGATTGTCCACAAACCAATAATGCATGTTCCGTAGATTCACTGCCCCGTGGTTTGCGAAACCCGCTTCATCGGTAAACAGGTAGAACTGCAACGCATTCTCTGTTAATGCCCATTGGCAGAATTGCACTCGATGATTAAAGTCATCACCATATAATTGCTGATGTAGCGACACATGAAACGGGTAAAAGCGGTGACGATGCAGTATGCGCATTACACTACTTTGACTCAGTCCACCGGCTCTCGCAATGTCCCGTGTACTCATGTGTGGGTTCATGGCAACAGCAGCTAACACACCAACTGCACCCGCTTCTCCTGTGACGGGCCTGTCACGGACCCGTTTGCGTGCTACGACCATACCTGTTGCATACAGTTGGCGGTAGATGTTTTGCAATGTGCGGCACGTTGGATGCTCTCTGTCCGGGTACCGTTCTGCATACAGCCTGCAGGCTTGAGCTGCATTTCGTCGACACTCGCCATAGATGAGTAGCATCTCCGCCTTTTCAGAGTTCGAATACACCATGGTCACAGTTCCTACAACACTACACAATCACAGACGTCTGGTAACACGGTGTACTACAGTTGGACAGCGTGCGGGGACGAATGCAGAATAACAATAGCAGCAAACGCTACATGCGGACACTGCGACAGCTAGACCAAACCACAACAGTGCACTACAGCCACAGTCGTAAACACGGTCGTCATCGTAAACGTGTCCCCGCAGATGCTGCTCGCCGACCGTGGCCCGTGTTTGTTACAACACGCAACTGAACGTCGGAGGTTTCAAGCGTCAACTTTAGGTTACAATATCTCCGGATGTTGTTGTTGTTGTGGTCTTCAGTCCTGAGACTGGTTTGATGCAGCTCTCCATGCTACTCTATCCTGTGCAAGCTTTTTCATCTCCCAGTACCTACTGCAACCTACATCCTTCTGAATCTGCTTAGTGTATTCATCTCTTGGTCTCCCTCTACGATTTTTACCCTCCGCGCTGCCCTCCAATACTAAATTGGTGATCCCTTGATGCCTCAGAACATGTCCTACCAACCGATGCCTTCTTCTGGTCAAGTTGTGCCACAAACTTCTCTTCTCCCCAATCCTATTCAATACTTCCTCATTAGTTATGTGATCTACCCATCAAATCTTCAGCATTATCCTGTAGCACCACATTTCGAAAGCTTCTATTCTCTTCTTGTCCGAACTATTTATCGTCCATGTTTCACTTCCATACATGGCTACACTCCATACGAATACTTTCAGAAATGACTTCCTGACACTTAAATCAATACTGGATGTTAACAAATTTCTCTTCTTCAGAAACGCTTTCCTTGCCATTGCCAGCCTACATTTTATATCCTCTCTACTTCGACCATCATCAGTTATTTTTCTCCCCAAATAGCAAAACTCCTTTACTACTTTAAGTGCCTCATTTCCTAATCTAATTCCCCCAGCATCACCCGACTTAATTAGACTACATTCCATTATCCTTGTTTTGCTTTTGTTGATGTTCATCTTATATCCTCCTTTCAAGACACTGTCCATTCCATTCAACTGCTCTTCCAAGTCCTTTGCTGTCTCTGACAGAATTACAATGTCATCTGTGAACCTCAAAGTTTTTATTTCTTCTCCATGAATTTTAATACCTACTCCGAATTTTTCTTTTGTTTCCTTTACTGCTTGCTCAATATACAGATTGAACAACATCGGGGAGAGGCTACAACCCTGTCTTACTCCCTTAATGTAATTAACATTTAACAATGCAAAATGGTTCAAATGGCTCTGAGCACTATGGGACTCAACTGCTGAGGTCATTAGTCCCCTAGAACTTAGAACTAGTTAAACCTAACTAACCTAAGGACATCACACACATCCATGCCCGAGGCAGGATTCGAACCTGCGACCGTAGCGGTCTTGCGGTTCCAGACTGCAGCGCCTTTAACCGCACGGCCACTTCGGCCGGCTTTAACAATGCAACAAACGGCACTGATTGCGTATTTGTTTATATGTTCAGATGTGTTAACAAAACTAACGTGGTTCCATTGAAAAAAAACGTAGGTTTGTGTTAAAAAAACTTACTTCCGTGCATTTTTGTATGGTTTGTATTAAACAATTACACTAGCCCATCTCTTCACGTTCGGTCTGTGGAATCGGTTCGTCAGTATTTGATGTGGTTTAGGAAATATATCCAGCGGTAACGTTAGGTGACTCACCCTGTATATATATCTCTCTTGGTTTCAAAGTTACTACTTTCAAAAAATATGGAGCGATCAAAAGTTTCCGTTTGTGAACATTGCTGCACTTACATGCAACGTACCGCGACTTCAATGCGATCATATAAACACCGACATGCCGGCGAAAGGATTACTGTGGCATTCCGACGTGTGTTCGGTAAATGCTGAGACGTGAACTACGGTGACGTTATTACCAAATGCGTCCACACTGGACCGACGTGCTGTTATTCGATTTTCTTGGCTGCCGAAGGACAAATACCGGTAGACATCCATCGGAGAATGAAGGAGGTGTATTATGGGACAGCATGTCGGTCGAGAACCACTACTGTGGAACAGTGCACCAAGTTCCACGACGGTTGCGATTCAACACAAGACGCAACACGCTCCTTGAGCAAGGAAAGCTGGTGGGGGACACACCATCACACTCCCTGTACTTCTGATCCCTCCCCATGCGATTGTCACGCCTGCGCTCCTCTACAACAAGGCCTTGATGGTGCGAGATTCCCGTCGGTCGAGGATGTGCAGTTGGCAGTTAGGAATTCCTTCATGCAACAGGAAACGATGGTTTACCAAAAGGGTATCTTCAAGCTGGTGGGTCGGTGGCGTGGTTGCCTGAATGTTCACGGCGATTTTGCGTGATTGGCGTACTGATTCTGGACTATTCGGCCTTAAAACGGAAACTTTTTGATAGCTCCTGGTACATGACTCTCTCGCTCTGCGTCAACTCTATCCCATAACGGTTTGGTTCAAATGGCTCTGAGCACTATGGGACTTAACAGCTGTGGTCATCAGTCCCCTAGAACTTAGAACTACTTAAACCTAACTAACCTAAGGACATCACACACATCCATGCCCGAGGCAGGATTCGAACCTGCGACCGTAGCAGTCGCACGGTTCCCATAACGGTTTCTTCAGTTTTATATTTACAACATATTAAAATTAGTTCACGTTTTTTTTTCACAGTACAACTAGGGTCAATGTGATCCAAATCGAAATTTCTTTCTGTTTCTCCGATGTAACATTTACGAAAATTGAGTGATGAATTCTACCCGTTTAGCGTACGAATGTATGCTTTATGTCAAATCATTAAGATACTGCCAGTAAATCGGAAGCAAATTACTAGGGGTCTTTACAAGCTAAGTGGTAATCGAAAACAAAAAGGGTTATAATATTGCTGTTAGTTGCAGGGTTAAAATAATACTTGAGTACGAAGTAATTTGAAGCGTGCCAGTTCATTCTAGTACAACAAACGTAATTAACATTCCTGAAACAATACATTCAATAATTGTTGCTTAGTTTCGTAAAATTTGCGGCTTCGAGCCGTGGCGAGCGTTTGTAGCAAGTAGTAAATTGTGTTTCTTGCGAATTATCTGCGATATGAGTCTATCTGGATTCTCGCCTAATGTTATGTGCTGTTGGTGAACTTTAGCGGAAAGCATCGTTTATCAGATCGATAGAAGAAGGTAAGAAGTGGAGTGTATAACTGTGTTACACAACGACCCCTAGTTTGTCCACTAAACGCTTCGGACGAAGTAAGATTGCCTAGTTAGTTACCAAAGAGGCAGTAACGTGGTCAGCTAAAGTAAGAAGGTCCAGGTCAGAAGAAAGTAGTGTCGAAATTGTTTGTATGGATAGTTCAGGTGAGAGTCGAAAGTTGCTCTTTACGAAGGGTGTCGAGGTAAGGCTGCTCTGCAGGCGCGAACAAATACTAATAACGGTCTTAGAAAGGTGTACTTTGTGAATAGGGGAGAGGGTGGTAGGGTCGTTACGTGCTCCTGTGACGGTTTGCTCTTTACGAACACAAACTGTTAGCACTGTACCGTGGCACTCTCTCAAATCACTGAGCGTAATTTTACAGTATGGTGGCTGGGTCTTTGGCGTATTCGGCAAATGGTGAATCCACATGCTTCTACTGCTTCCTTTATTCCTTTGTTTAGGAGTCATAGACACACACACCCACACACACACCCACACACACACACTGTCACCAGGATTGGCCTGACACAGATGCAACATTACTTGCTGCTGCCTCAGTTCACCAGCGATTTGAATGGGTGTGAGCAGCGTGCAGCCACAATGGTGACAGTCAAACTGTCGTGCGAGATGTTGGAAACTAATCTATGATCTGCTTTCATTTAGCCACTGTCGCCACGATTGCTATACGCCTATCTTCGAGCAGAAAGGCCTTACCTCTCTTTTGATTCCCGGTTCTTCACAAAGAGATGGCGTACCAGTTCATTTTTCGTCATTCGGAATAGTTCCTCTCTGGAAGTGTCTGTGTTGCGTAGCCACTGAGTCATATGGCGATAGATTGTTATACTACACTTGCAAGAGCTACAACTGGACTGTTGCACCGTTTTACCCCTTGGAAAAAAAAAAAATAAAAAAGAACACTCCTAGATGTTCTCCTTTATCAATCGATTTATTTTGTTTGATGTGGGTTGTAACAAGTGTTTTTATTTTTTACCAATATCCGGTAAAATATAAATTATGCACAGAACAATGTTAAAATTTTTCGTTTTTAAATAAAACTTTAAAAAAATGAGTAATTTTTTATTTGTAAAATTTGCATTGCTTTAAAATAATTCGTTATTATAGAAAATAGGAGAAGCTCTCAATGCTGTTGCAATAACAATGCCGACAGAAACGAGCAACAAACACATGGCATAAGAATAGGTAATGCATTGGTAAGACAATAAAGCACCTGTTACCACGTGGCATGGCCTATTACGTGGTAAACATTTACAATGTGCAAGGCTTGTCCCACCTGGTGTCCATCGTGGTTTCTCACTGTCGTCGTTACGAAGTGGGCGTCAATAAAGTAAAATGCTCCATTTGCTTTAATAGATTAAAAACGGGAGAAGTCACAACAGACTTGCGACATGTAATAAGTAGAAAACTTGACAGTTCATTCATTATTTTTTTTAAAAAAAAGAGAGAGAGACAAAGCAACCTATCTGCTGCCTGTG
Source organism: Schistocerca piceifrons (assembly GCF_021461385.2). NCBI lineage: Eukaryota > Metazoa > Arthropoda > Insecta > Orthoptera > Acrididae > Schistocerca > Schistocerca piceifrons. The sequence goes on along the minus strand of NC_060139.1, from coordinate 14,040,044 downwards.
TCTTTATCTGCTTGTAGCTCTTGAAAAAGAACAAATTAATACTAAAAATATTTTTCATTTTCAGTTTTCACCTTTAGCACTAAATATTCGTAATGTCCAAGTAGTGGTATGATCCCTGATCTCAAAATGAGTTTTGAGCAGAGTTTCAAATAATTAAAATCAATATTATAATACTGGTTATTTTTTGCAGTAGTCCTACCACTTATAACGTTTCGAGAAAAGCAGCGAAGTTTGGACAATTTTATTTTATTTGCCTATTTAGATTAATATTTTTATTCTATTGGTCCAGAAAATTTTTCAACGTTTCTTCGATTTCTGCGCTTATTGCGGGAAACATTGGGAACAAAAAACTGAAAGTCGGTTATTACAGAAGCCGGTTATTGCGAGTGATTTTTAAATTTTCGTTGGAAAAACCGATATAACCGAAACTTGTTTCATTGATAGCCGCCATGCACAGAGGCAGGACTGTACCTTATTACCCAGCAGCCGGCCGGTGTGGCCGAGCGGTTCTAGGTGCTTCAGTCTGGAACCGCGTTACCGCTACGGTTGCAGGTTCGAATTCTGCCTCGGGCATGGATGTGTGATGTCCTTAGGTTAGTTAGGTTAAGTAGTTCTAAGTTCTAGGGGACTGATGACCTCAGACGTTAAGTCCCATAGTGCACAGAGCCATTTGAACCAATTATTATCCAGCAACGCGATGTGGCAATGCGCAACACCAGGAACTGACTTGCTCACGTCACTAGGTACAGTCACACTCAGATTAAAGTAGCGCACGTCGTTACACAGCTACGTTGCAGTGCAAGCATGAAAGATGAGCTCGGAGCATGTGTTGGCGGGTTGGCGGGACGGCTTGCGCTTTACATGATTAAATTTGTTGCCGATGAGAAAAGAAGGGGATCTATCACGCCGACGGAGAGGAGAGAACGTTCACCCAAAATGCTGAAATTGAGCCAGAGAATAGTTTGCAAATTACGGGAGCAGAGCAGAGTGGAGTTCAAATTTCTCCGCCAAAAAAGGAAAATCAAGGTGCTCACAATATGAACAGTATTCCATTGACGATAAGGATAAATGTAGTATCATGCAGGAATTTCTACGCTATTGCGAAGAATATAGCGAAATACCGACTTTGCGAAAACTACACAGATTTTTTTCCACAGAACTGAACTTCCAGGCTACCAAGGAAACTCTAAAGAAATTGTGGGATTTTGTTTTAAAACGTGACAATGTAACTGTGTTTCTGTGAGCGAACGAGACAACGTAGTTTGAAACTTCTTTATTTAAATGAGAGTGTCTGTACTTAAATTGCTGAATGACTGAGACCTACAATACCCTAGCACAACGCAATCTGACTGCTCAAAAAAAGGATAACCTGACTTCAAATAATTAATTCAAAAGAGTGGCCCTGACTAAAAGGAAATTCTAACAATAGCCCACACATTTCATGAAGCACTTACCTCACAAAACCGTCATTACGCGACCTACTGCAAAACTGCAAGCGTCAATACTGCCAGCTAAATGAAAGTTTCTAACTATTAAAGCCACTAGTTACTAATAGGAATATGGTTAACAAAGGAAAGATTTTGTTGCAAACCAAATAATGTATTTTTGTACCTTAACAATGTGAAATCCAGTTCAACACGAATATAAATCGTCATTGACATCCACTACAAAGATATAAAATAATGAATAATTTTCAATTTCCAAGTCGGATGCTTCCAGATCGTTAACCTACGTTAACACTGCAGACCTCTACCCTCCATCAATGCCAACTTCTCACGTCTAACATCCATCACTGCTGGCTGTTCGCCTCCAACTGCCCAACAGTACTTCGATCACTACTAGCGAGTAACTTCCAGCTGCCCAACACTACTGGCGATGAACTTCCAACAACGAGTCCAACCAGCCACAGAGTCTCTTACAAAAAAGGCGCAGTCAGAGATCCAAAGCAAAGCGCTACACAGCGCTGCCAACACATAAGCAGCCCACTTACAAGTTGAGCAATCTAAATTATGTTTTTACGGAAGATTTAAGTTTCAGAATCAAAGCGACCAGTGGTACATTTACGATGAAGCGCCAAAGAAACACGTATAGAAAAGCGTATTCAAATACAGAGACGTATAAACAGGCAGAATACTGTGCTGTGGTCGGCAACGACTATGTAAGACAACAAGTGTCTCAATCACTTGTTACATCGGTTACTGCTGCTGCAGTGGCAGTTACTTAAGAATTTATTTATTTATTTATGCATTTATTTTACCTGGCAAGATTAGGGCCCTCAGGCCCTCTCTTACACCTAACCAGGCATACTCAGATTCAACAAATTTCAGTTTCTGCAGAACATTAAGGGCATATAACATGTTATACAGTATTAATGTTAAAGAAAAAAAAATAGAGATTATAAAAGTAGTACAATGATAATTATAACAATCAAAAAATAATTATAACAATCAAGAATAATAATGATAATAATAATGACTATGTATATAAAAGTAAATATATTTTTCTTTTATGAATGTCAGTCCTATTGCTAGTTGGGAATTTACTCGTTATATTCTTGCAGCTTTTGAGTTATTCTCATCAAGCAGAGACATAAGACGATGGAATGGGGTGAAAGAGATATAGAAGTGGTAGATAGGTTAGAGGAAGAGAAATAGAATGGTAAAATTCGAAGCTATGATGGAGAGGAGAAAAAAAAAAGATGAGAGGGGCACAACAATGGTGGCTATACCGTTCCTAATATGTAAGTCTTGAGTTCCCTCTTGAATGTTGAGTGGTTCTGGATAAGACGCAGATCACAGGGGAGCGCGTTCCATAGTCGTATGGCTGAGATGGAGAATGACACGGAGAAAGATTTTGTGTTATGTAAAGGTACAGCCAAGATGCTAGACGTATCCGATCTGGTGTTGCGGTTGTGGAATGATGATAGGTGTTTAATGTGAGAAGATAAGTATTGGGGGCACCAGTGGCTAAGAAATCGATGAAGTAAGCACATCGCGTGGAGATCGCGTGCATTATGTTTGCGTATCCAACCTAGCTGGGAGTATGAAGGACAGATATGATCATACAACCGTATGTTGCATACGTATCTAACACAAGCATTCATCACTAGCTCGAGGCATCTCGAATTTTCACTATTTGTGCCGTGTTGAACTACATCACAGTAGTAAAGAATAGGCAAGACTAGTGTTTGGACTAATTTTTGTGTAACATGGGTTGGAAATATTTTTCTAAATTTTTGAATTGCATGTAGGGAGGAGAGCGATTTCCGGCAAGCTGTGACTGTTTGTTCTTCCCAGTTTGGGTGTTCATCCAAGATTATTCCAAGGTCCTTTACTGTTTTTTGGTATGGTAGTTGGGTACCATTGAGGAGTATTTGAGGGACTGTTTCGCGATAGTACCGACTGATTAACTTTTGATGAGATATAAGTATTACCTGGGATTTCTTGGGGTTTAGTTTCAGACCTAGGTTCTGTGCCCATCGAGAAACAGAGCAAAGATCTGCGTTCATACTCGCTACTGCGTCAGCAATGTTCTTGGGGCTTGCACTTATGTACAGTTGGATGTCGTCGGCATATAGATGGTAGTTGCAGGAGTGAATCACTGAAGAAATATCATTAATGTACAGTGAGAAGAGTAATGGACCAAGGACGGAGCCTTGAGGAACCCTAGAGCGCACGTTTTTCCATGATGACTTTTCCGACCCACAAATGACTTGTTGACTTCTGTTTTTGAGGTAGCTGTCGAACCAGTGTATTGCGCTGTTTGAGAAATTCAGCTGTTTCATTTTAATTAGTAATATATCAAAGTCAACTGTATCAAAGCCTTGCTGAAGTCAAGCAGTGTTAGGATGGTAGCTTCACGTCTGTCCATAGCATGTTTAATGTCATCAGTTACTTTGATTAATGCAGTTGCTGTACTATGGTGCTTTCGAAAGCCTGACTGATATTTGTCGTGGATGTTATGAGTTTTGAGGTAATCCGTCAGCTGTTCATGGACGATGTATTCTAGGGCTTTAGATATTGCAGGAAGTATGCTGATCGGCCTGTAGTCACCTGGCGACTTAGGGTTGTCTGTCTTGGGTATAGGTTGAATTAAACTTTGCTTCCACTCAGTAGGATATGTAGTACTGACAAGAGACAGGTTGAAGATGTCTGTGATAACTGGAGTAATAGTGTTTACGACGTTCTTAATCATGCCAATGCTCACTCCATCATTTCCTACTGCCTCGGAAGAGATTCTCATAATTGCCTTGTGTACTGTGCCGTTAGTGACATGTTTTAGGAAAAACTTGTCTCTCGAGAGATTGATATCTTGGGGCTGGTAATTTGTCGCTGCGTGGAGGTTTACAGCTGTTGAGAAGAAATCATTTAATTCTTCTGCAGACGCTTGATAAACAGCGTCAGATCTTCGCTTCCCTATACCGAAAATGCGCAGCTTTTCCCACAGTGCAGCAGGTTTTGATATGCCGCATACGACAGAGCGGGCATGTCTGATTTTGGCATTCCTCACGCTTTGCTTGGTTCTATTTCGTAAGCTTCGTACGCCTCGGGAGTTGGGTTACGCTTGAAGGCCCTATGTGCAGCATCACGTTTATTCATTAACTGGCGTAATGCAGTGGTGAGCCACGGAGCGGGAGCTCTCTTTACCTTCACAGTGCGTTGAGGAGCATGTTTATCATACAGTGCAATAATTTTGCGACATAATTCCCGAATTTTTCCGTCTAAAGTCGGTTCATTGCTTATATCATGCCAAGGGATGTCTGAGCAATCCTTTTGAAGAGCGTCATGGTTAAAAAATTTTATTTTTCTGTAGGTTACCAGGTGAGATTTTTCTTTGGTAGTATGTACTGAGTAATTTAAGAATATCACGTCATGAGCAGAGAGTCCAGGAGCGGATGTCTGATTGGCGCGAATTATTTTATCTGGTCGCTTTGTTGCTATTATATCTATGAGTGTATGGCTGTGTGGCGTGTGATGAGTTGGGTCCAGCGGTGTTAAACTCATATCATTGGAGTGGAACAGTCTCCTTAGTTTTCTGCAGAGGGAGATTTTAACTGTAAGTCGATGTTTGTGTCGCCCATAATGATTATGTGTTCATACAGTGTCACGAGCGAGGACAGGGCAGACTGAAAGGAGTTTGAACGTGGTGTTATAGTCGGCACACGAGCGATGGGACACAGCACCTTCTAGGTAGCGATGAAGTGGGGATTTTCCCGTACGACCATTTCACCAGTGTACCGTGAGTATCAGGAATCCGGTAAAACAAATCTCCGACATCACTCACTGTGGCCGGAAAAAGATCCTGCAAGAACTGGACCAACGACGACTGAAGAGAATCGTTGAATTTGATAGTAGTGCAACCGTTCCGCAAATTGCTGCAGATTCCACTGATGGGCCATCAACAATATCAGCGTGAGAACCGTTCAACGAAACATCATCGATGTGGGCTTTCGGAGCCGAAGGAACACTCGCGTACCCTTCATGAGTGCACGACACAGAGCTTTAGGCCTCGTCTGGCCCGTCGACATCGGCATTGGACTGTTGATGACTGGTAACATGTTGCCTGGTCGGACGAGTCTCGTTTCAAATTGTATCGAGCGGATGGACGTGTACGGGTATGGAGACAACCTCATGAATCCATGGACCCTGCGTTTCAGCGGGGTACTGCTCAAGCTGGTGGAGACTCTTTAATGATGTGGGACGTGTGCTGCTGGAGTGACGTGGGACCCTTGATGCCTCTAGGTACGACTCTGACAGGTGACACGTACGTAAGCGTCCTGCCTGATCACCTGCATCCATTCATGTCCATCCCTACGCACTTGGGGAATTCCAGCAGGACAGTGCGACACCCCACACGTCCAGAATTGCTACAGAGTGCGCCCAGGAACACTCTTCTGAGTTTAAACGGTTCTGCTGGCCACCAAACTCCCCATACATGGACGTTATTGAGCATAGCTGAGATGCCTTGCAACGTGCTGTTCAGATCTCCACCCCCTCATACTCTTTGTGGACAGCCCTGCAGGATTCATGGTGTCAAATTCCCCAGCACTACTTCAGGCGATGGCCGAGTCCATGCCACGCCGTGTTGCGGCACTTCTGCGCGCTCGTGGGGGCCGTAATCGATATTAGGCAAGCGTACCAATTTCTTTGGTTCTTTAGCGTAGATGAAACATGGATTAACACATATTACGCTTTAAATAAATGTTGGAAAAGTGAGTGTGTGCGAAGAGTATTGTCGAATAAAAGTGGCGGTCAGCGTTTACTTGTTGCGCATTCGGGTGGTGACATGGATTTCATTGGCGGTTCTGTTCTGATATATGACACAAAATCATAAATATTGGTTGATCCATTTTATTGCATCAAAAAATACAAAATCATAATGTCAAATATCACTCATAAATGGACCATAGTGTATTCTTTAGCCGGCCGCGGTGGCCGTGCGGTTCTAGGCGCTGCAGTCCGGAACCGCGGCACTGCTACGGCCGCAGGTTCAAATCCTGCCTCGGGCATGGATGTGTGTGATGTCCTTAGGTTAGTTAGGTTTAAGTAGTTCTAAGTTCTAGGGGACTGATGATCTAAGATGTTAAGTCCCATAGTGCTCAGAGCCATTTGAATTCTTTATTTATCGGAGGAGAATGACATTGTATCTCCATTTGACGAAACAAGATACACAAATGCTGAAATACTTTATTAACTAACAAAACAAAACTATTGGGTGACTACACTATTATCCATAATAGCAAAATATTTTGAAGATTAGTATACCTACTTGCTCTTATTAGCAAACGTTGTCGTCCGCAATCATTTGCGATGACAAAACATTCAGCAACTCACAAGAGCACAAGAGGAGGGTGCGACAACTTCTTGAAACTATCCGTCAGGTGATGGGTTAATAAAAAAGTTAAAACGGTGATTAAATTGATTCGTTAAAAGCTTAGGCATAAAATAAACACAACTGATTAAATAAATATAATAAATAAAGCCATTTAGGTAATGATTTAGTAATAAAAATTTCAAGACACCCTGAGGGCGTGCGTACGCATTAACTGCAACTCTTCACGAATACGTCTTTACTCTCTACGCTACCCCATTGCTGGGAGTAGTAGCTTTAATTGTAATGTTTTAGCCTTAATGCAACATGCTAGATACTTTTTCTTACTTATTGAAACGTCTTCAGCCATTCGGAATAACTCTAGCCATTGTAAGTGTCCAAAACGTTTGATTTCAATAATGTGTAATCAGGAATTACGTCGCAATTATTTCCCGTAACGCATGTGATCTGGTGGGCGTAATAAATCAGTTGCACATGGATAAGATTTTTAAATATCTCTTCTTGAAAAGCCTCCTCTCTCTCTACCAAATTAAAAAAAATCTGCGAAAGCGTCGATTTTCTCACTTCATTGAGTTGATTAAATCGGAACAGCAGATTTACATAATCCATTCGTGTTGGCCATATGACCCTCGGAAACCGATATTTGATCACGTTAGCAAAACAGATTCAGGACTAACACGTAAACATGACAGCGAATATTGCATTCGGATTTCGAAATCGGATATTTGTCTTCTGCAAATTGTGTCACTTGCAGACGTGGTGATTACGGGCCACGTGTGAGGCTTGCCGTAATGCTGGACTGCACGCCACCACTGATTCCCCACCATGTTTCTCGGTCGTAAACGGGACGTTGCTGCCACAGTGGCGAGATTACTGCTTCGGTTTTCCGCGTCATAACATTAGGTTTTAGAGGTAATAGCGAGTTTGTACAGAAATCAGATGGCAGTTATAAGAATCGAGGAGCATGAAAGGGAAGCAGCGGTTGGGACGGGAGTGAGACACGGTTGTAGCCTCTCCCCGATGTTATTCAATCTATATATTGGGCAAACATTAAAGGAAACAAAAGGAAAAATTCGGAGTAGGTATTAAGATCCATGGAGAAGAAATAAAAACTTTGAGGTTCGCCGATGACATAGTAATTCTGTCAGAGACAGCAAAAGACTTGGAAGAGCAGTTGAACGGAATGGACAGTGTCTTGAAAGAGGATATAAGATGAACATCAACAAAAGCAAAACGAGGATAATGGAATGTAGTAGAATTAAGTCGGGTGATGCTGAGGCAATTAGATTAGGAAATGAGACACTTAAAGTAGTAAAGGAGTTTTGCTATTTGGGGAGCAAAATAACTGATGATGGTCGAAGTAGAGAGGATATAAAATGTAGACTGGCAATGGCAAAGAAAGCGTTTCTGAAGAAGAGATATTTGTTAACATCGAGTATAGATTTAAGTGTCAGGAAGTCGTTTCTGAAAGTATTTGTATGGAGTGTAGGCATGTATGGAAGTGAAACATGGACGATAAATAGTTTGGACAAGAAGAGAATAGAAGCTTTCGAAATGTGGTGCTGCAGAAGAATGCTGAAGATTAGATGGGTAGATCACATAACTAATGAGGAAGTATTGAATACGATTGGGGAGAAGTTCGTGGCACAACTTAACAAGAAGAAGGGACCGGATGGTAGGACATGTTCTGAGGCATCAAGGGATCACAAATTTAGCATTGAAGGGCAGCGTGGAGGGTAAAAATCGTAGAGGGAGACCAAGAGAAGAATATACTAAGCAGATTCAGAAGGACGTAGGTTGCAGTAAGTACTGGGAGATGAAGGAGCCTGCACAGGATAGAGTAGCATGGAGAGCTGCATCAAACCAGTCTCAGGACTGAAGACCACAACAACAACAACAGCGAAAACTTTATGGTTTCATTTCGTATGAGGCGAATCTCCAGCGTTTAATTGCACATAGAATGATGTTAGATATTGTGATTCTTGAGTTTCTCCCGGCGTATTTGATAATCAAAATATCCACGGGTATGCTGCCGGTCTATAGTGTCCAACGGGCACAATATTTCGGCGATCATATTGTTTTACAGGCCTAATTGAAAAAGCTTTGCACTTTTCAAACCATTTAGAAATTTATCAATTAGTTGTTAGCGTTCGTATGTTGTTTGGTACTTTAGTGGACTATAATTTCAGGTGCATAAAGGGTGCTTACGTTCATAGTGAGTAAAAAGTACGGTCGAGCGGCTGTAAATTTTTATTTTATAAACTGTCACACGCCGACATTTGAGGCTAAGAAAACTAAATAAGAATGTGATAGTACATGATAATGATTCAATTGGGTTCCATAAGATGATGAAGAATCGCAAAAATAACTTTAACTCAAAAGCTGTGTCCAAAGGTGGAGCAGAAAATGTCGAACGTATCTTCTCTTAATTTTTAAAACAAGTGCCAGGTTATGGCACCCTACTAAACTCGATTAAATGACCCTGACTCACTGATGCATGGATACGAGTGGTCGCAGAAATGTGTCACTAGCGCATGCACCTTTCAGCTCCTGGTTTACACACGCTGGGACGCCACGTCTCTTGACGGATTCATGGGACGGCCTGATATTGGAACAGTAGCCGTGCATTATTAAGCGCGTTCATTCACGCGCCTCGCATGTGCAAGCAGCGCTGTTCCGGGACGACCTCTGTGTGCGTTCCCGCAGCGCGACGAGTCTCACATGTTTGCCAAATGAATATTCTTCGTTAACTGCCTTACGTTCTTCCTATTCATTCGTGCGTTTTTGTTTCAGTGTACACAGCTCCAACTGGGATGGCAGAATACGTAACGAAATGAAGCAGCAAGCAAATAAGGAGGTGACACTGTTCACATGCTGACACAAAGAGTGGAAGAAGAGACAAACGATGTTACAGCACGCTGTGCTTCTCACGCACGGCCGAGTTGCAGTAATGCGACCACCACCGATGTGCGAACTCAACCTGCAATAACAACTTGCAGAAGGCAGGTGGTGGCATTAGGCAGTGGAGAGTATACAGGGTGCTCCACTGATCATGACCGGGCCAAATATCTCACGAAATAAGCGTCAAACGAAAAAACTACAAAGAACGAAACTTCTCTAGCTTGAAGGAGGGAACCAGATGGCACTATGTTTGACCAGCTAGATGGCGCTGCCACAGGTCAAACGGATATCAACTGCGTTTTTTTTTTAATCGGAACCCCCATTTTTTATTACATATTCGTGTAGTACGTAAGGAAATATGAATGTTTTAGTTGGACCACTTTTTTCGCTCTTTGATAGATTGCGCTGTAATAGTCACAAACACATGGCTCACAATTTAAGATGAACAGATGGTAACAGGTAGGTTTCTTAAATTAAAACACAGTACGTAGGTACGTCTGAACATTTTATTTCGGTTGTTCCAATGTGATACATGTACCTTTGTGAACTTATAATTTCTGAGAACGCATGCTGTTACAGCGTGATTACCTATAAATACTACATTAATCCAATAAAAGCTCAAAATGATGTCCGTCAACCTCAATGCATTTGGCAATACGTGTAACGACATTCCTCTCAACAGCGAGTAGTTCGCCTTCGTAATGTTCGCACATGTATTGACAATGCGCTGACGCATGTTGTCAGATGTTGTCGGCGGATCACGATAGCAAATATTCTTCAACTTTCCCCAGAGAAAGAAATCCGGGGACGTCAGATCCGGTGAACGTGCGGGACATGGTATGGTGCTTCGACGACCAATCCACCTGTCATGAAATATGCTATTCAACACGGCTTCAACCGCACGCGAGCTATGTGCCGGACATCCATCATGTTGGAAAAATGGCTCTGAACACTATGCGAATTAACTTCTGAGGTCATCAGTCACCTAGAACTTAGAACTAATTAAACCTAACTAACCTAAGGACATCACACACATCCTTTCCCGAGGCAGGATACGAACCTGCGACCGTAGGGGTCGCTCGGCTCCAGACTGAAGCTCCTAGAACCGCACGGCCACTCCGGCCGGTAATCATGTTGGAAGTACATCGCTATTCTGTCATGCAGTGAAACATGTTGTAGTAACATCGGTGGAACATTACGTAGGAAATCAGCATACGTTGCACCATTTAGATTGCCATCGATAAAATGGGGGCCAATTATCCTTCCTCCCATAATGCCGCACCATACATTAACCCTCCGAGCTCGCTGATATTCCACTTGTCGCAGCCATCGTGGATTTTCCGTTGCCCAATAGTGCATATTATGCCGGTTTACGTTACCGCTGTTGGTGAATGACGCTTCGTCGCTAAATAGAACGCGTGCAAAAAATCTGTCATCGTCCCGTAATTTCTCTTCTGCCCAGTGGCAGAACTGTACACGACGTTCAAAGTCGTCACCATGCAATTTCTGGTGCATAGAAATATGGTACGGGTGCAATCGATGCTGATGTAGCATTCTCAACACCGACGTTTTTGAGATTCCCGATTCTCGCGCGATTTGTCTGCTACTGAAGTGCGGATTAGCCGCGGCAGCAGCTAAAACACCTACTTGGGCATCTTCATTTGTTGCAGGTCGTGGTTGACGTTTCACATGTGGCTGAACACTTCCTGTTTCCTTAAATAACGTAACTATCCGGCGAACGGTCCGGACGCTTTGATGATGCCGTCCAGGATACCGAGCAGCATATATAGCACACGCCCGTTGGGCATTTTGATCACAATAGCCATACGTCAACACGATATCGACCTTTTCCGCAATTGGTAAACGGTCCATTTTAACACGCGTAATGTATCACGAAGCAAATACTGTCCGCACTGGCGGAATGTCACGTGATACCACGTACTTACAAGTTTGTGACTATTACAGCGCCATCTATCACAAAGCGAAAAAAGTGGTCGAACTAGAACATTCATATTTCTTTACGTACTACACGAATATGTAATAAAAACGGGGGTTCCTATTTAAAAAAAACGCGGTTGATATCCGTTTGACCTATGGCAGCGCCATCAAGCGGGCCAACCAAAGCGCCATCTGGTTTCCCCCTTCAAGCTAGACGAGTTTCGTTCTTGTAGTTTTTTCGTTTGATGCTTATTTCGTGAGATATTTGGCCCGGTCACGATCAATGGACTACCCTGTATAAAGTGTATCGGGGGGACGCAGATAAAATGGCAGTCGTTGTAGTAAAGCGGGAACGGAGCGATTTATCTAACGTCCGAAAAGGGAAGCATTTCCGAAACCGTTAAGTTTCTAAACTGTTCGCACGCCGCCGTGGTTATGCACTGAATATGAAAAAATTGGGCTATCCAAAACCGGGCCATAGATGGCGGATGAACGACGGCTCGGGAGCGAATAGAGGCGCGACTGTTCAGCAACTGACTGCTCAGGTGAACAAAGGGGCTACCTTCAGTGATTCCTCAACGACCGTTCAGCGAACTTTGCTGCGTATAGGCTTCCGCAGCAGGCGCCTGTTTCATGCAAGCATATTGAGTCCTGTTCATGGGCGAAGAAGGTTGGAGTTTGCATTCCAATATCAGAAATGGACGTTCCAGGTGTCCTTTCCAGATGAATCACATTTTATGCCCCATGGGACAGATGGGCATAGCCGTGTACGGCGTGGAACGTTTAAAGCAAACACCCTGTAACAATCACCGGAAGAGTACAGGCCGGAAGAGAGTTCTGCATGGTTCGAAGAGCACCAGGATCAGTTTGCCGTACTCCGCTGACCACCAGACTCCCCGGATTTGGACCCAATCCAAAATCTGTGGGGCCACCTCGATAGGACTGTACGCGCCATGCATCCTCAACCGAGAAACTTGGCGCAGCTCGCCACAACACTGTAGTCGGCGTAACTCCACATTTTTGTTGGTACCTTACAGAAACTCACAGAAGTGCCGAAAAAGGTAGTTGTTCATGTTTTTGACAGGCGGACACATCAGTGTGACAGAACAGTGTAATTTGTGATTTCTTAGAAGTCTAATAGTAATGACACCATGTGGCTCAACGACCTTGTCAAGTTCGGCGACGTCAGCAATCCTATCGGCAAAACAGGACCTGCAGTTGAACATATAATCCGAATCACGTATCACTCCCGACGAGTCTTCACGTAACTGAGAGAGCGAGGTTAAACGTAAACTGAATAATCCTGTGGAACAGCGATCTTTTAGCTTTCAGAGACGCTCTTTATTCTAAACCGTAAATTTATAGAAGGAAAGCTCATAGCATGGAGTTTCGTGCCTCTCTGCGTATAGATCTCAGACATACTAGAGGTAGCGGCTACTGAACTCCATGAGGTTTCACTGTTTCGTTACACGTAATAAAAAATTAAACATCAGTATATTTCAATAAAACAATAAAACCGTAAAAAAGACGCTAACCTTCACTGAACACTAAACAGAGGAACACTATGCACCGGGTAACAGTACCTCAGACATGCAACAGGAAGGTGAGCACTAAGCACAAGACGTCAGTTTTGATAGTATTCAAGCACAGCAGGAAATGTAGATTGATTAAATCCAAGTACAACTTGAAGTTGATATGTTTCATTGCGACACTACCGTATTTTGCTCTGGAGTTCAAAAATGGTTCAAATGGCTCTAAGCACTACGGGACTTAACATCTGAGGTCATCAGTGTTGTGACTTGGCAAGACAGCCAAGCCACTATGAGGTAGCCGAAAGGCACGCGTTTAAGCTCACGCAGGCTGGCGTGAGGTCTGGAACAGTTAAAGGAGTTGAGTCTAGTAAAAAAAGTACGTAGCTTCTGGAATACTTAACTTTAATCCATAATTGGTAAACATCGGTCTGACGGAACATGCATCACAAGATAAATAGCAAATGATAATGGCGCCTTGCTAGGTCGTAGCAAATGACGTAGCTGAAGGCTATGCTGTCCGCAGCTCGTGGTCGTGCGGTAGCGTTCTCGCTTTCCACGCCCGGGTTCCCGGGTTCGATTCCCGGCGGGGTCAGGGATTTTCTCTGCCTCGTGATGACTGGGTGCTGTGTGCTGTCCTTAGGTTAGTTAGGTTTAAGTAGTTCTAAGTTCTAGGGGACTGATGACCATAGATGTTAAGTCCCATAGTGCTTTGAACCATTTGAAGGCTATGCTAACTATCGTCTCGGCAAATGAGACCGTAATTTGTCAGTGAACCATCGCTAGCAAAGTCGGCTGTACAACTTGGGCGAGTGCTAGGACGTCTCTCTAGACCTGCCGTGTGGCGGCGCTCGGTCTGCAATCACTGACAGTGGCGACACGCAGGTGCGACGTATACTACCGGACCGCGGCCGATTTAAAGGCTACCACCTAGCAAGTGTGGTGTCTGGCGGTGACACCATAATCAGTCCCCTAGACTTAGAACTACTTAAACCTAACTAACCTACGGACACCACACACATCCATGCCCGACGCAGGATTCGAACCTGCGACAGTAGCAACAGCGCGGTTCCGGACTGAAGTATCTAGAACCGCTCGGCCTCAGCGGCCGACCTCTGGAGTTCCTTGCAGTATTTGAGAACTTTTTTCTATTATGCTTACCTATAATCTCTCAACATTTGTTTAGCGCTTTATTAATTGCTTTGTCTATAAATTTGCTGATCAGCATCGTTCCACGGTCTGGACGCTTTAGCTCGCATGTTTCCTAGTAAACTGATCAATAAACGAAAAGAAAATACTTTATACGTGATTTCACTCTTCAATTCTAGACTCATGACTATAAAAACGTTTGCGCTTGCAAGAGTGATGAGTGGAGTGATAAAGTTTGTCGCAAATAGCACACGAAACAAGATAAAGAACTGGACGTCTGTAATGGCAGTATGTGTGGGTTGCTTCACCGTGCTCTGCCAAGATATTTTTCCGTATGTTTTATCTTGACTTTTAGGCGTCTTAGAAGCCTTCCGAGGTATCACATTCACGTTAGCAGGTCTGTATACAGGGTGAGTCACTAACTATTGCCACCAAGCGTAACTCCGAAAGTATAATAGGAGCTGAAAAGTTTGTGGGCCAAAAGTTTCATGGGACAACGGAGGCCATAGTGATGACCATTGGTATCAATGCAGTCCTGCAGTCTTCTTATCATGGATTGCGTAGTATTCCCTATCACTTCGGCACTTCTCGAAGCACAAGATTTGACAAATCTCTCCCGCATATATTCAGGTGTGGATGGAACGTCTTTATAAATAATGTCTTTTACGAATTCTCACAAGAAAAAATCCAGAGGCGTCAAGTGTGGCGAACTAGCTGGCCACGACACATCTCCTCCGCATCCAATCAACGATTAGGAAATTGTCTCTGCAGTTCGTTTCTAGCAATCACCGAAAAGTGTGCTGGACACCCATCGTGTTGATACTACATTCTGTTCCTTGTTCCTAAAGGTATTTCTTCCAATAACAGACCTAATGTTTCTTGCAGGAATGTGGTGTACTTCCTACGATTAAGATTTTCTTCGATGAAATTCTGTCCTCCAGAATCCCACACCATACATTCACCGACCACGGTTTTTGGTGTGCAAATTGCCGCAGCCAACATGGATTGTCAGTTGCCCAGTAACGCATGTTATGCAAATTAACATTTACAAGGTTCGTGAATGTTGAGACTTGCACCAGTTAATTTTGACATACATCTCCAGGTTATGACCAATTTATAGCTTTCTAGCTTTATTATTTAGTACCATTTATTTTTTTCTTAAAAAGATGTGTTTATGTAAAATATTGACCTAATCTGAGACGTGACAGTTTAAACATTATTACATTAAAGTATATGTTGACAAAGTTTGAAAAACCAACTTTTATTTTAATTTTATTCTTGTGCGCTACACGTAGACGCGTTACGGTGACGTGGCGCTACTATCAGTGAACTGGGGTGAGTCGCTCTACACTCGCTCGCTTCTGTATCTCTTAAACAATACAGCGCTTGTTTGCCCCACAATTCGTGTACCATCTTGTACCTTAAAACGGAAAGTATTTGTAGTGTGGAACACGTGATATCTGCTAATGAACTGTGTTTCTGCAACGTCTCAACAAGTTTCCATGTCTCAAAAATGGAAATTTGAGTTCGTTGCAATAGCTCCTATTTCATAACGTTTTTAAGTTGTGTTTTTTGATAGTATTTCTTGCTAATTTGGTACCACTTACTTATCATTGGTGCGTAGCGGAATAATAATGTAACACATACTCTGTAAAATACATCACTGAGAAGAGTCGTGAGCCGTGGAACTGCTCGATTCGATTGCAGCGTCGAGTAAAGATACTTGCTATCATCGCTGCATGTATCTCTTACCGGGCTGGCGAGAGGGGACTTTGGAGGATGGCAACAACTGAGTATTTAGCTCGGGCCATGGTTGCACGTAGGGAGACTTCCTCCTTCGCTTTTACCACAGCAGGGCTGTTGTCAGTACATCGACACTCTGCTGGACGGCAACAGCTCCTTCACGGGCTGGGGTAGGAGGGGGGGGGGGGAGGGGGGCAACTATCGGCTGTGGAACTGAATGGAAGTTTTCGGCCCAAGTTGCTCCTGACTGTGGTATGCGTTCTACACTATTGTTCATACAATTCCGCTGCCAAGAGACAGCTTTGAACTTTCGCACAATGGACTCGTGGCATCTTTAATTCAAACTGGAGGGCATCTGTTTCAAGGAAAACTGCGTTCAGTTACGTGTTTTCTTAGAGTGTCCCAGGCCGTGCTCCAGCTATTCATCATATGACGCAAGTGATGTATCGTATATACCACAGGACTAGCAAAGAAACTAATTGTACCCTTTATTTTAAGTGTTATATGGCAGTATTCCAAGGAGTCAGATTCTGGACTTGTGTTGTGCTTCAGATAATCCTATCTTATGTCAGTTTGTACAGAAAATTGGTAAACTTATAGTTCTTGTTTTGCTCCCGCAGTCACGCAGCCTCTAAAGTGAGCTGTGATTGGCATTTTGGTAGCTTTCGTTTCTGTATGTTTTAGCAATCGGACTGTTTGCCTAATTTGTTGTCTATTCTATGCTGGTCCCATTGAAGTTTGGACGAGGGTGCAAAGTGCAAGCAGCGCGAGGCCATTCCAGTCTCTCCTACGGAAATTCATTCAGCACCCTTCCCTCGAGATTATCGTTTGAGAGGTGTGAGTCCGTAACTTGCGTTCGCAGGATCGTTATCCTTCTCTTATGCAATCGTGATCAGAGCATGGCAAGCTTTGCTCCGGACAGTGTTAATGAGTTACGGCGCCGAGAGGGCGAGGGATCTCCGCCGGACCCGGGAATTTTCTTATTCCGTCTTGCGTCAACTTCATGATGGTGCAAAGAGGCTCCCCTACAGATTATGGATGTCAGCCACGTTAAGGCGAAACTTCAGTTGAAGAGGCAACAACTCGTAGGACTCACGGTGCGATCTGAATCCCGCTCCTTCCTACAGGACGAACTGCCCTCCTTATGTAGTCTTACCCGGGTGCGGACACTTCGAAAACGAGCATGTTTCAGGTCCCTTACCCACAAAGTTGGTCACATACTGACATCCCAACCTGACATTTCCATAGCTATCTACAATTACCTTTATGATGTCTCTGCTACTGATACGATTGTCCCTGATCGATTCGGTCATCTCCTGGATTGCGTGGTTGCCCCAGCATTAAATGATGACTTTCTAAGAGACTTTACTTGCGATGATATATATCGTCTTATTGTTGATTCACCATTGCAAAAATCGCCGGGACTCGACGGTATTCCTAAGGAATTTTATGTATATCTTTGGCCTTGTATAGGTGACACCATTGCGTCACTGGTAAATCAGGTGGTCCAGGGGGGTTTTGATTCATGACCCCTTCAAAGTTGCTAACATCGTTATAATCCGCAGACAAAAAATGGTTCAAATGGCTCTGAGCACTATGGGACTTAACATCTGAGGTCATCAGTCCCCTAGAACTTAGAACTACTTAAACCTGACTAACCTAAGGACATCACACACATCCATGCCCGAGGCAGGATTCGAACCTGCGACCGTAGCAGTCTCGCGGTTCGGGACTGAAGCTCCTAGAACCGCACGGCCACGTGGCCGGCTTTCCGAAGACAACCGGACGATAAATTCCGCTCGATTACACACCTTAATGTAGATTACAAAACTGTAGCCCGGGGGTTTAAGAGCCTTTTGTCGATACCACTAGAGAAAAATTCTTGCTGTTCGTAAAAGCTACGTCCCTCAGCGCACGATTCTGACCTCTGTAGTCGAATGCCGCGACGTTGTCTCGGTGGCTGCAGCGACTTCTGTCTCTGGAGCATTGCTTTCTATTGATTTTTAATAAGGCATTCGACCGGGTCAGTCGCGGTTTCTTGATGCAGGTGCCCAAGGCGATCGATCTCAGTCATACTACGTGTCAGGCATTATCCAATCTTCTTACTGCTACTCACGCATCTGTCGTAGTGAAAGGATAACTTAGTCCCCAGGTCATCATCTGCGAGGGAGCCCCCTCTCCATATCGCTTTTTGTCTTATCCTTAGAACCTCTACTTCACCGTACTGCTGATCTATCATGTGGCTGGAAGATATTGGAAGAAATCTTCTCGGTACGAGCATACGCTGATGATGTTACGGTATTGCCACCTCATATTATGACATATCCTAGCTCAAGGACATATTTCATTCCATTTGTTCTATCTCTGGGGCCCGTATTAACGAACAAAAATATACCCTGTTATCACCGGCCGGGGTGGCCGAGCGGTTCTAGGCGCTACAGTTTGGAACGGGCGTAGTTTCGAATCCTACCTCGGGCATGGATGTGTGTGATGTCCTTAGGTTAGTTAGATTTGAGTAGTTCTAAGTTCTAGGGGACTGATGACCTCAGAAGTTAAGTCCCATAATGCTCAGAACCATTTGAACCATACCCTGTTATCATTGCAGTATTTTCAACTCGTTGTCATCCAATATGCAAAAATGATTGCTAATTACAAATCGTTAGGGATTACAGTGGATCGCTGCCCGATGAAAACGAGAGCATGTAATGTTGATCCATTAAGTTGTTCTGAAAGCGGTGCTGATATTCAAGATAATAAAAGCGGGTTAAAAGCTGTAAGCTATCTGGGGAAGTTAACCTTGCATTACTGAGCAACTGTTTCACCAGGTATCCAGTCTAGCTTACCAAATTCCCAACCAGACTAACATTAATTATTATCTTTTAATAGTCATCTTACGACAACCGGTGATATATATATATATATATATATATTTATATATATATATATATATTATTATTATGTGCGATTGGACCCATACGGATCACGCAAAGCTTTTCCGATTCAATTTTTTAATTCTCCAAACTTCTCTCATTCTTTCCCCATGAATTCTCTTTCTTTCCTCTGTCCATTTTGTCCCCTGTCTCTTGCAAACTTCATTCTCGGGTTGTACTTTCCAACTATTGATTTTTTGCCTGTATACATTTCTGTTTATAACTTCTGAAGAATTTATTTGTGCATTTGCTAGATCTGTTTTGGTTTCTTGTATCCAGGGTATGGTTTTCAATTTTTCAATGTATATTAAAATTTTGTGGGAGAGTCTGGGTGTTGGGAGTCTGTGGATATGACCGTAAAATTTTAGTCTTCTTTTCCGGATGTCTGCGGCGAGGTTAGATAATTTTTCTGTAGTTTTCCGAGACTGTAACCTGTATCCATCTTCCGTTCTTTTTGGGCCAAGAATCTTTGATAATTTTGCGTTCCTCTTTCAGGATGCCTTCCAGGTCGCCTTTTCTATGGAGTGTGAGTGTTTCGCTGGCATATAGTGCTTCGGGCTTGATTACTGTATTGTAGTGTCGTATTTTTGAGTGAAAGGACAGACACTTTTATTGTAGATGTTGTGGGTTTTCCATTATGCTCTTTTCAGTTTTTGCAGTCGAACATTTTGTGCAGTTTTCTCTCCCCCTGTGGGTTCTAGGACCTCGCCTAAGTATTTAAAGAATGGAACTCTCTCAATTTGTCCATATTTTTTAGTCAGTTTTTGAGTTTCAAATTTTGAACAGATGAATTTGGTTTTTTGGAAGGAAATTTGTAGCCCAACTTTTTCGGCGCATTCTTTGAGAATGTCTATCTGTTTAATTGCTGTGGTCTCGTTTTCTGCTAGAATGGCCACGTCATCTGCAAATGCCAAGCATGAAATTTTAATACCATCTTTAGATCTTCCTAGTTGTATAGGCTTCCAGTAATTTTGATTCTTCAGTTCTTATATATATATATAAACGAGAATTTAAATAAAAAGAAATAAATCAGTTTATATTTGGACATTTATTTTAACATTGATCATTGTTCCGTTAAAATTTCAGCATATTATACTTGATTCATAACTATACTGGTGCCTTATTTAGGATTGTGAAAATGTAAGTTTGTAATCTTACGGAACACATCAAATATGGAGCCAAGATTGGGAGACTGCATACAACACTGCATTCATAAAATAACACACGAAGAACGTTGAAACATATGCAAGAGGAAATTAACCACAACCAACCGATTCAATTTTCACCCAAAGAAGTTACGTTCATAGCGCAATCCTGTCCGTCATGAAATTACCACACCCAAAGAAGTTACGTTCATAGCACAATCCTGTCCATCATGAAATTACCACACACTGGTATACCAAATTCATACTAACTCTCTGTGAAATCTTCCCGAAAAGAATAGCTGAGGGCTACTTTGATGATTACATCACATGCTTCACGTGGTCAACTTGGTTTACACAAAGACTGTAACTCCACAATAATTTTGATAATTAAAATAAGTTACATCGAAACGCAATTTGCAAAAGAAAAACCTCGAACTGGTTATTATCGTCTTACTATTAACCTGATGGGTCAAACAATTGAATAAGCACGTGGTACTGGTCTCACAAAGTACACCCCACGTGGGTTGAACATAAAGAGAAGTTGTTATATTGAAAAATATTGTCAAGACGAGACGTTATAATCTCATGCACATTCGCATTTAAGATTGATGATATTAGTTAGAGATACGGATCATCAACACGTGGTTCCACTTTACTCACAAAGTAGTGACAAAGCAACTACTGGAAGATATTCTGATCTTCACACTCGAATTACACTCCGTTGTAATTTAAGATAACATAAGATATTTTGGATCTAAACCTGAAATAAAGGTGATTAAGCCGGCCGGAGTGGCCGTGCGGTTCTAGGCGCTGCAGTCTGGAACCGAGCGACCGCTACGGTCGCAGGTTCGAATCCTGCCTCGGGCATGGATGTGTATGATGTCCTTAGGTTAGTTAGGTTTAATTAGTTCTAAGTTCTAGGCGACTGATAACCTCAGAAGTTAAGTCGCATAGTGCTCAGAGCCATTTGAACCATTTGAACCAAAGGTGATTAAATTTTCAGTTAGGCTGAACTTAAGAAATCCTTTGTCCTACGGACTTAGCAGAGATGCACATAGCCGGAGATCTTACCACTTCAGACGCTCGCTGCGGACAGACTGGCGTGGGCCCCTACTGTGGGTGCTTCCAGATACAAAACGGAAGTGACCTGAGAGGCAGCTTCCTATAACAACATGACAAAGGACGGACGGGACCATACTAAGAATAGAAACCTCTTTGCTTTTAGAAAGTGCAGCTACCTATTCCGACGTTGGTCGTACTGCTCTCTAGCAGACAGGTTTGTCTGCTACCATCAAGCACGCAAGTAGAATTAACATTTGCTCATTCATTCTTTCACACAGAAGGGATGGGGGATGACAATATCTTATCATATACTGTGTATAAAAGAAAGCGGATGTAGGTTCCGCATGAGACTGTGTGACATGAATTACATATAACCTGTGTTTTAAAGTGCAGTAGTGTGACAGATCGTTCTTGATTATGTGTAAAAGCAACAAGTTCCACTGCTAAGTCTCCTCCCAGATAGAGTCAAAAACACCACAGTAAATTTAGAAGTGGAATTTATGCCGTAAATGACAACAGATTTAAGAAATTAACATGAAAGGAATCCAACAGAGACCTTTCAAGCACACAATTGGTGGGAGGTGGTGAATCGAATTCAAAGGACAATTCTTGAACACGAACGCCGTTCCCTTAGTCCTTGAACCGTGGCGGCTTTAATTTTGGTGTGCATGCCGCTCCGCTGGCGCCAATAACTGCTTGGACTGTCGATATCGATCGTGATCGTATGTCGGGAACTGAGGTCTTTGGTCCAGGCGCGTGTTGTCGGTTTTGGGTGGGCCTGGTCTGCCATTAGCTGGAGGGCACGTGGCTCGCAAATTGTTGGTTTTGGGTGACCCGTGCTATTGTAAACTCCCCCTCACTTATCGATCTTAATGACAGTGAAAAATTAAACCGCGTGTACCTAATGGTAATTTGGGAAAAGCAATCGTCACCGAAGTTAATCTGTCGGTAAAGAGGGAGGAAAGGGTTACATCTAAATGAAAGGAAAAATGCAAATGCACTAGTGGAAATTAATTTTGAAAAGGGGTAAAGTTAATAAAGAAAGTAAATGTGCGGCCGTTACGTTAGCAATTAACTAGCGGTAATTAGATATTTGAGATTTGGGGGACATTACGGTCGCCAGTCCTATGGACAATTACTATAGTAACTGAAAAAGAAAGGTTATTACACATATAATTAGCAGTAGAAGCGTGGCAATTGAAGGTTGACACGTTTAGTGTGAAAACTGAAAGTTTGTCAGAAGTAATAAATTTCGCTACACTCTGACTTAATTTAGCAAAAGAATTAATAAAACCGGAAAATTGAAAGTTAATTTACTGACTGAAGTTAATAGTGAGCTTTCTTTCTGAAGCGCATCGAAATTCAGTAAAATATGGTTAGTCTTGGACTACCTCAACAATCATTTCAAAAGCTACTTGAATCTACGCAATTTAGAAATAAGAGGTTTAACTTTGAACTTGAATTAAATGATTCTGAACAATTAACAATAGTAAAAATTTAGTACGTACCAGGCTGAGCTGCAGTCACAGGTAAGCTAAAATACGGTAACAAAACTCGCACTCTTAATTTGTGCTTGTGTAATCTAAATATTGTAGCCAGCTATGAATCCCTTAACTGAACTTTGAAATTAAAGCAGTGAAATCGAATGATGCTGGCGTTTGAATTTAAACGACACTCGGGTTCATTCCGGAAAAGGAAGGGACCCTGCTTGGTAATGCAATTGGGACAATGAGCAACAAAGGTTCATGCTACGTTGCTGTAATTATAGTTACGAAAATGGAACAGTTTGAAAAGCTGAGGTCTGCCATACAGTTCTAGAACTTTATGTGCTTCCAGTCTTCCTTGTTGGTTAATTGAAGGTTTGAAGCCGTCGATCGAGGAGGTGGCGACAGTCACTCATTGTCGGCCGTCGCTGTTGCAGAAGCTGGATGTTGGCGCGCCTTCTTCTCGACACGGTCACCAGACGAAACGGGCTCTTGATGTGCGCCAGCTAATGCTTCCCGTCCGCGACACCATGTCAGAAACTATCATCGCAAGTCGAGCGCAATTACATGCTGCCAAACCCCGAAAGCGCGGCAATTCGCGCGAGTTTCACACAACACACCTGCTCCACTCGCTACTCCCGCCAGACTCCCTCTGCTCTGCCCGCACTCCACGCGGCAGAGATAACACTACCAAAGATCCGAAACACTTTGGTTCTCCACACGACCTATCGATGTAATGGTTCGATAGCATAGTTTCCCTAGGCCAGACCCAGCGTAAAAATACAAATAATCTTTACGCAACAAACCAATTATACATCGACATAAATGCATATATATACAAATAGTAAAACAATTACAGTATACACCTTTACGCAACAAACCAATTATACATCGACATAAATGCATATATATACAAATAGTAAAACAATTACAGTATACAAAGACACAGGAACGTCATATATTCTGGTAACAAAATAAGGAAAAAAATTATAGTACAATAGATGGAAATATGAGGATATGCATTTCCGGCGTTACACTATCCGGTACGGGCCTCGGGAAGCCGCGGTTGGTTAAATCGGTCGGAGGCAAGCCATGCCGGCTGGATTAAGGATTGACACAGCTGCGCGGTCTGGGGCCTTCTTGTCACGCTCCGCGCGGCTTCCTCCGTCGGAGGTTCGAGTCCCCCCTCGGGCATGCGTATGTGTGTTGTCCTCAGTTTAAGTTAGATTAAGAAATGTGTAAGCTTAGGGACCGATGACCTCAGCAGTTTGGTCCCACAAGATCTTACCACAGATTTCCAAATTTAGGGACTGACAGCGGCGGGTTGCGCGAAGAGCGGTGGACACCGCGTGTATCATCTTCAGCAAGTTCCCGGCCAACTCTGCAATCTTAAATTTTACGGCACCTCGAAGACCGCATGTACTGGTTGGAGGGAATAACACCCCTGCTTGGACTGCTGGAGTTCGCGGCTCCTTCATACCTGAGTGGAGCTAAGTGTTGTTCTTTATTGGTATTTGTTCTCGTCTGTGTTAATGTGGAATTGGACCTGTCTTATTAACGCGGCTCCGAGTGATTGAGTGCGTGGTCATCCGTCAGTTGTAACTGAATACTATTTTTGTGGTGTCACCGCCAGACACCACACTTGCTAGGTGGTAGCCTTTAAATCGGCCGTGGTCCGTTAGTATACGTCGGACCCGCGTGTCGCCACTGTCAGTGATTGCAGACCGAGCGCCGCCACACAGCAGGTCTAGAGAGACTTCCTAGCACTCGCCCAGTTATACAGCCGACTTTGCTAGCGATGGTTCACTGACAAATTACGCTCTCATTTGCCGAGACGATAGTTAGCTTAGCCTTCAGCTACGTCATTTGCTACGACCTAGCAAGGCGCCATTATCATTTGCTATTTATCTTGTGATGCATGTACCGTCAGACCGATGTTCATTAATTATGGATTAAAGTTAAGTATTCCAGAAGCTACGTACCGTTTTTGCTAGTCTCTATTCCTTTAACTGTTCCAGACATTACGCCAGCCTGCGTGAGATTAAACGCGTGCCTTTCGGCTTCCTCATAGTGCCTTGGCTGTCTCGCCAAGTCACAACAATTTTCTGTTCCAGGCCATGTACAATGCAGGTGTACGAGCATTCTCTGTTACAAATTGCGTTGGTGAAATTGACATCGTAACACAGTCAGTGTCAAAGGCAAGGCGCCCTTTTATAGATGAATATTCCGTAGCAGTTGCATTTTTAAGCGCTGATATTTCACCGTGTTAATTTTCAAGTAATTTTAAGTAGTATTTAGGTTGCAACTTGTATGTGTCGTCGCTTCCATAATAGGTTAATATTGCATGCATCCTAGACATTCTCGCCTGTAGCCTTATTTCGGGAGGTTACTGTTCACTTCCGATTTATGTTGGCATGGTAATTTTGGCAGCAGACGTCTCCTTCCTGTTCCCTGGGCCCGGAACAAAGACGTGTTTTCTTCCTGGTGTGGCCACACTTCTGTCATCGCACGACGTCTACGTTGGCCCGCATTTTGGCACCTCTACCAGCCGCCTCGTGTTGGTCCATGTTAAGTAAATCTGATCGTTTGATACGCGCCACTGCGGAGAGTCGCCAATTAATCCGGAACTCTTGATCTATTCAGTATTGTGAATTCAGTAAGCACGTAAGCTTTGAAGCGTGTCCTGCATGCCCGACATTCTTCCTTACTATACCTGCTCTTTGTACCTTATTGCTAGTTCTGGAGCATGTTAAGTTTTAAAGTCTCCTACTTATGAATATATACTGCTGAGTTTTACCGTTTGAACCATAGTCATTAGATAACTCCACTCAGAGTAAAACTTGCCTGCTTGTTGCCTGATGGCTGTGATAGCCACCTGCTGAATTTCCCAGCTTATCTTGTATTTTGAGGGAACTGCATATGTATTTAAGGGTCATTGTCAATGTTTCTGCTGGTGTATACGAGTTTCGTGTCACTTTTAAAGTGATTGCCTTCGCAACTTATCTTGTATTTTGAGGATTTTATATTTATCTGAGGGTCATTGTCAGTGTTTCTGCAGGTGTGTGCCAACTGGGAGTCACGTTCGAAATTGTATACCTTCCCAGCTTTGCTTGTATTCTGGAGGATTGTGTATTTTATCCCTTAAGGGATTTTATTAAGGTTAACAGATTGTAAAGAGCTTTCCAAATCCCACAGTCAGTGGCGGGACTTGTTATCCTCTCTGTATTCTCGGTGGGCCTTGTCTACGTATTTAAGGTGTTATCTATGCTGGGAAATTGTTAGTACATTTAGTGGCAGTCATTTGTAATTCATTTTACTGATAAAACTCAGTCTGTTGAATCTGCCCTCAGCCACACCTAGCTGACGTGACCTCTTACTTGTATTTGGGGACTGTATATTCCTGGTTTCAAGCATTGTTCTTAATGGTTTAAGTTTGTTATTAATGAAT
This sequence comes from Schistocerca piceifrons, assembly GCF_021461385.2. Lineage (NCBI taxonomy): Eukaryota > Metazoa > Arthropoda > Insecta > Orthoptera > Acrididae > Schistocerca > Schistocerca piceifrons. Next base: position 14,013,884 of record NC_060139.1, on the reverse strand, counting down.
TGATCGTGTTCAAATTCTTTAAATTACTATGAGCGTTGTCATTCTTTTTCACAAGGTTTTAATTTGTAATAATAGGGACTTGTTAAGTAACGAACTGTATTCCATGAAACAACAAATGACGAAGTACGTCGGACCACCTTCCACGTTCTTTTCCTTGAAATTATCCCAACTCTCATGTTGAGGTATCAGTCTTCTCCATAAAGTGCGGATCTTAGATTCCTACTTTTCCAGCAGAGTGTACTATGTTGCACAAAGATTCCCACTCCCCGCGTTGGTGGCGCGCAAATTGATGCAATTCTATTACATCTCGCTTATTTACATGTCTTCGACCGGCCGGTCTGGGAGCTGACATTTTATCAATGACACATCTCATCACCAGATCCTTGCTTTGTCGCTGGGGAGTACATTCTCCGCCATTGGTATCCTGGAAAACGGGATGTTTTCACATAGCGCTTCCTATTCTTCAGATGAAGACGCCTCGTTGTGCTATACGGTCATTCACAATCTAATCCCGACCAACGAACTCCTGCATCGCATACGTCTTAGTCCGACTGGTCTTTGCGACACATATAGTCAACCTGTTACATTACCGCATAGGTTTGTCTCTTGTCGCACTGGATTCACCGAGAATTGGCTTTCGTTACCCAATCGGCTGAAGCAGCTTTGTCGGCTGAACTTCTTCGGTGTCCGGACTTTTCCGTTTTCCCTCGGACCAAGACTAATTCGATCGTGTGGCTCCTTGGATACTACGCCCACTGCGCAGTCGTTTGTGGCAACTATCCCGACCCCATTGTTTCTCACCAATGTATGGTGATTGCTCATTGGAAGTCGCAGATGCTTCAACGTTATCATGCTTTATTTGTAAATACGTTGCACCTTTTCTTTAATTGTCATAGAATTGGGTAGCTTTCTTTTTTCCCTGTTTCCGGAGCCTTCTCTCATTGTGATCTTTCTTTTGAGTTCCGGAATTGTGGAGTCTGTTTCTATCACGTTTTCTTTTCATTAAACAAATACTAACAAAAAATAAAGGAAAAATACATAAAAAACCCAACATAGTACTTTGTTCATATGAGAGACCAACACAGTGACAGGTGGAGGTGAGACATCGTAGCCAGGCCTCGGGTATCAACCTTTGCGCACCTTGCCTCCACCCAGCCAGCAGCTGACTCTCTGCCCATTGCTGTAAGGAAAAAAAAAGTTGGTAGAGCACTTGCCCGCGAAACGTAAAGATCTCGAGTTCGAGTCTCGGACCAGCACACAGTTTTAAGCTACCAGATAGTTACATATTAGCGCTCACTCCGGTGCGAAGTGAAAATTTCATTCCAACTTACGCTTTTCTAACATGACGTCGTGAAAGCCGTCTATTAAGACAATTAGGCGGATTAGCTATTGATGATCTTCAGAAAAGCATTTGTCGGTTCCACCCCAAGGTTTATGAGGCAAGAATATATGAAGCATCAAAAATAATTGTGACTGTATCGAAGATTTCTTAGTATGGAAGTTCAAATGCCTCTAAACACTATGGGACTTAACATCTGAGGTCATCAGTCCTCTAAACTTAGAACTCCTTGAACCTAACTAACCTAACGACATCACACACTTCCATGCCCCAGGCAGGATTCGAACTTGCGACCGTAGCAGCAGCGCGGCTCCGGACTGAAGCGCGTAGAATCGCTCGGCCACACCGGCCGGCGGTATGGAAGTTGTCGCATCTAACCTTGATTGGAATGTGATCGGCCGAAATTTAGGGTTTATATACATCGAATGCTGAACTAATTATATTTCAATATTTTTCTATCGTACTGGTGTTTATGGTGACAGATACAAGATGTAGCGACCCCACACACCCAGGAAATTATTAATACCAACACGTAACATAACGACAATGTACACTGCCGTCAAGGAACTCATCACTACTAACAAACAGAAAATGCCACAACATTACGTACCTCATACAGCTCATACACATAATTAGTAACAACTTCAAAAATATACAATTAATACATACTTCTACAAAAATAGCGTAACACAATAGAAATTATAAATTGTGACAGAAAGAAAGAGTTAAATAAAATAGTTTAAGAATTTCTCAAAAGTTAACCTTGGCATACAATGATGAGCCAAAACATTGTGACCAGTGACCACCTCGAGGCTAACTGGCTGTTGGTGGTGTTGGCGGCACGCGACGGAGCAAGGAATTAATGCAGGCCAGGCGGAAGAGAGACGAATGGTCAGTCGGTCTAGCAAAGATGCCGTCCGAAAATGATGAAATGTGTTGGTATAAGCGGATTTGACAAAGGGAACATTGTTGTTGTGCTGCGGTTTGAAACGAGAATCTCTGAAAAGACGAAGCTGGTGGCCTGTTGGCTACAGCTGTCGTGAGCACCTACGGAAAGTGGTCGGAGCATAGTGGAATAACGAGTAGTCCATGTGGTAATGGACGATTACGTCTCTTCCCAAAACGCAGAGGTCGGAGGCTCCCCCACTGTGTAATGCAAGATGGGCAGCGATCTGTGTCAGATCTGACGACAGGGTACAATGATGGTGCTGGTGCAGATACAAGTGTTTCGGAGCACACCGTTCAAAGGCCATTGTTGAACATGGAGTTCCATATCACACGCTCCCTACGTGACCTGTGTTGACCCAACGACATCGTCAGTTAGGATTGCAGTTGACTGATGGAAACATGTCGCCTGTCAAATGAGTCGCACTTCTTCTTACACCAGGTCGATGGCTGGGTCCTTACACGCCGTCATCCACGCGAATGGCTGCGCGAAATGTGCGCTGAGCCACAAGTGCAGCCCGGTGAGGGCAGAACTACGCTGTGGGGCACACTGAGTTGGGCTTCCTTGGGATCTGTGGTGATAACCGAAGGCTTCATCACACCAGTGATCTACGAGAACATTATTGCGGATCGCCTGCGCCGCTTCATGCGGTGATGACACCTTCCAGCACGATAACTGTCCTTGTTGCAAGGTCAGAATCGTGCAACAGCGGTTTGAGGAGCATTATAGTGAACTCACATTAATGTCTTGGGCATTAATGTATTGGGCAGCAGATGCGCCTGATCGACACCCAGTAGAACACATATGGGGAGCCAGCTGCGTCCCTCTAAACTACCATCCAGTAATTTGTGGGAATCGCTTGACTTTTGCGAAGACATCTTTTGTCACACACTTCTGGAATCCTGTCGAGTACTTCTAAAATCCAAGCATAATCTCTGTTGTATTGTGTTTCAAAGGTGGGACAACACGCTAGTAAACAAGTGGTCATAATGTTTTGGGACAACGGTGTACTTTGGGATGACTTCAGGGAATTTAATATCCGATACAGGGAAAGTGTAACGGTATTGCTGAGGAGCCCACATTATCTAAAACATCTAACAATACTAAATGACCATCTCGTTGAGGTCAAAAGAGATATGACAATCATATGTTATAAAAAAAAAGGAAAAGAAATGCTCACTCCGCTGCAGGAAGGATATTTCATATGGAAGACCGTAAAAAATTAAAACAGGGTAAATGTCAAAAAATAGTTACAGAAGGAAAAAGAAAAATTAATAGTAATAATAATATATTTATCACATTCTAAACACACCTAAAGAACCTAGACAAGAAAGGAGTAACAACAAGAAATTTTAACTATCTTGACAGAAAGTGAAAAAGTCAATGACTTGGATGAAAGAAGTTGAAGGAGACACGAGGAAAACAGAAATAGTGGTGGTACAAACAGGAGAAAGAAGAAAGTTTAGGAGACAAGTAAAAGTTTCAACGGCTTTCAGGTAAAAACGTAGAAAAAGGCAGGAGCAATGTGGACAGGATAAAGAAGAGAACAACTTAAGGAAAGGGTGAAAAAGATGAAAAACTGCTGTCAACAAAGAAAGGAGAAGATAAGGAGGTTGTTTAATGTGGTATCCATTAGGACAGACCAAAAAAATAAAAAATAAAATAACACACAACACACAGATAGAGTTCCCCTACAGTCCATCCTCCCTCCATCCACATACCGACACTCTATTCCACTCTACAGTACACATATTCCCCCAGTCATTCATAAAAAAAAGTGAGCAGAACCATTTGCTTTGATCAACTGGATAGAGTTTGAGGAGTGAATTGTATAATGTAATCGGATGTAAACTAGTACTATGTGCAATTCGTACGTACAGAGGAACATCTGGATACATGAAAAGGATAGCAGAATGAAACTGAATGGTAAATCAGAAACACGTACTTGTGATTAGTTACGTAATTTAAATGAAATACCAAGAATCATTGTAGGCCTCTTCAAAAATTATGTATAATTAAATAATGCCTAGCATTAATAGGTGGAACTGGTTGAGACAAAAATAAATCATTAACTGGCAAAGAAAGAATTTTTATTGTGTACACAACAAATATAATTAAAATTATTTATGATTCTCCATTTTGGTTTTAATACGACGTGAACAGATAATGAACCATGTTACTTCGAATGAATTAGGTATTTCACTGCCATACCTGAGTCTGTTCATCAGCCCTGGTTTAGTTTCAGCAGCTGTACCACGGCGAGACGTCTTTAGGCGGCAGTAAAGCGACTGCTCGTGTGTGACCATCGAGTTTGCCGTGGGGACGCGGCGGCCGTGGGCACTGGCGGCGAGAGAACGTCTGATCTGCATGGCAAAGCGCGCCCGGCCTCAGATGTGGCGTGTCCAGCCCGGCCCCGGGAACGCGAGCCTGGTGGGTAGGCAGCCCACCCAGCGGCACCGCGCTGCGGACACGGCGCTCCAGGCGCATCACCACCTCCCTCTGCGCCCACACGCTGCACGCCGCACATCTCACTGCCGACCAGCGTCGGATCCGGTAGATTCCCTCACCTGGAAGGTATTCCTACTGAGGAACACGCGTGACAGAATATACAGACGAAAATGGAAGTCAGCTTCCATTACTATCTGCTAAACTGCGGACACAATGGAAATACGTGTTCTGTATATAATTTGCTTCATTTCTGAGGAAATTATGTGACACGAGTCTCCTACAGGCGATGTACGCCCATCATTACTTTATGTGCTTTCTTGTCACTTATAGATGGCTAAGAAGTGGTCTCTTAATTGAATAAGAATGGTGATAGTTCTACTAAAGTTATAGCTGAACGTACATTTAGAGCAAAGTAAACGTGTCTGCCAGTTTACATACACAACCATTCTTTAACTAAATATACGTCTAAAGAATACAATGGATTCCCCAGGACTAACAACTGCAATTTATATTTACAATTCATTTTACAAAATATGAAAATTTGTTGTTGCGATATAACTTTTGTCTTCTAATATTCTGCATTTTAAGGATCAGACGTAACGGTGTTAAGGTCATATTTATAAATATTTTAGCATGCAGCCACTAATATTAGGGACAAAAACCACAGCAATGCGTTTTGAGGGTCAAGCTCCCATCATCACATAAAAAGCTCTACAAAAGCACTCAAGGTCAAATTATAAAGAGCAAATAAAATTATTCGGACCTGATGTTCTGGTCTTACTTTAAAAATGGCAGCACCAGATCCGCTGCCCCGCTTATCTACATCTACATCTACATCTACATCTATACTCCGCGAGCCACCTTACGGTGTGTGGCGGAGGGTACTTATTGTACCACTATCTGATCCCCCCTTCCCTGTTCCATTCACGAATTGTGCGTGGGAAGAACGACTGCTTGTAAGTCTCCGTATTTGCTCTAATTTCTCGGATCTTTTCGTTGTGATCATTACGCGAGATATATGTGGGCGGTAGTAATATGTTGCCCATCTCTTCCCGGAATGTGCTCTCTCGTAATTTCGATAATAAACCTCTCCGTATTGCGTAACGCCTTTCTTGAAGTGTCCGCCACTGGAGCTTGTTCAGCATCTCCGTAACGCTCTCGCGCTGACTAAATGTCCCCATGACGAATCGCGCTGCTTTTCGCTGGATCATGTCTATCTATTCTATTAATCCAACCTGGTAAGGGTCCCATACTGATGAGCAATACTCAAGAATCGGACGAACAAGTGTTTTGTAAGCTACTTCTTTCGTCGATGAGTCACATTTTCTTAGAATTCTTCCTATGAATCTCAACCTGGCGCCTGCTTTTCCCACTATTTGTTTTATGTGATCATTCCACTTCAGATCGCTCCGGATAGTAACTCCTAAGTATTTTACGGTCGTTACCGCTTCCAATGATTTACCACCTATGGCATAATCGTACTGGAATGGATTTCTGCCCCTATGTATGCGCATTATATTACATTTATCTACGTTTAGGGAAAGCTGCCAGCTGTCGCACCATGCATTAATCCTCTGCAGGTCCTCCTGGAGTACGTACGAGTCTTCTGATGTTGCTACTTTCTTGTAGACAACCGTGTCATCTGCAAATAGCCTCACGGAGCTACCGATGTTGTCAACTAAATCATTTATGTATATTGTAAACAATAAAGGTCCTATCACGCTTCCCTGCGGTACTCCCGAAATTACCTCTACATCTGCAGATTTTGAACCGTTAAGAATGACATGTTGTGTTCTTTCTTCTAGGAAATCCTGAATCCAGTCACAAACCTGGTCCGATATTCCGTAATCTCGTATTTTTTTCACTAAGCGTAAGTGCGGAACCGTATCAAATGCCTTCCTGAAGTCCGGGAATACGGCATCAATCTGCTCGCCAGTGTCTACGGCACTGTGAATTTCTTGGGCAAATAGGGCGAGCTGAGTTTCACATGATCTCTGTTTGCGGAATCCATGTTGGTTATGATGAAGGAGATTTGTATTATCTAAGAACGTCATAATACGAGAACACAAAACATGTTCTATTATTCTACAACAGATTGACGTAAGCGAAATAGGCCTATAATTATTCGCATCTGATTTATGACCCTTCTTGAAAATGGGAACGACCTGCGCTTTCTTCCAGTCGCTAGGTACTTTACGTTCTTCCAGCGATCTACGATAAATTGCTAATAGAAAGGGGGCAAGTTCTTTAGCATAATCACTGTAGAATCTTAAGGGTATCTCGTCTGGTCCGGATGCTTTTCCGCTACTAAGTGATAGCAGTTGTTTTTCAATTCCGATATCGCTTATTTCAATATTTTCCATTTTGGCGTCCGTGCGACGGCTGAAGTCAGCGACCGTGTTACGATTTTCCGCAGTGAAACAGTTTCGGAACACTGAATTCAGTATTTCTGCCTTTCTTCGGTCGTCCTCTGTTTCGGTGCCATCGTGGTCAACGAGTGACTGAATAGGGGATTTAGATCCGCTTACCGATTTTACATATGACCAAAACTTTTTAGGGTTCTTGTTTAGATTGTTTGCCAATGTTTTATGTTCGAATTCGTTGAATGCTTCTCTCATTGCTCTCTTTACGCTCTTTTTCGCTTCGTTCAGCTTTTCCTTATCAGCTATGATTCGACTACTCTTAAACCTATGATGAAGCTTTCTTTGTTTCCGTAGTACCTTTCGTACATGATTGTTATACCACGGTGGATCTTTCCCCTCGCTTTGGACCTTAGTCGGTACGAACTTATCTAAGGCGTACTGGACGATGTTTCTGAATTTTTTCCATTTTTGTTCCACATCCTCTACCTCAGAAATGAACGTTTGATGGTGGTCACTCAGATATTCTGCGATTTGTGCCCTATCACTCTTGTTAAGCAAATATATTTTCCTTCCTTTCTTGGCATTTCTTATTACACTTGTAGTCATTGATGCAACCACTGACTTATGATCACTGATACCCTCTTCTACATTCACGGAGTCGAAAAGTTCCGGTCTATTTGTTGCTATGAGGTCTAAAACGTTAGCTTCACGAGTTGGTTCTCTAACTATGTGCTCGAAGTAATTCTCGGACAAGGCAGTCAGGATAATGTCACAAGAGTCTCTGTCCCTGGCTCCAGTTCTGATTGTGTGACTATCCCATTCTATACCTGGTAGATTGAAGTCTCCCCCTATTACAATAGTATGATCACGAAACTTCTTCACGACGTTCTGCGGGTTCTCTCTGAGGCGCTCAACTACTACGGTTGCTGATGCAGGTGGTCCATAGAAGCATCCGACTATCATATCTGACCCACCTTTGATACTTAACTTAACCCAGATTATTTCACATTCGCATTCGCTAATAACTTCACTGGATATTATTGAATTCTTTACTGCTATAAATACTCCTCCACCATTGGCGTTTATCCTATCCTTGCGGTATATATTCCATTCTGTGTCTAGGATTTCGTTACTGTTCACTTCCGGTTTTAACCAACTTTCCGTTCCTAATACTATATGCGCACTATTTCCTTCAATAAGAGATACTAATTCAGGAACCTTGCCCTGGATACTCCTGCAGTTTACCAATATTACGTTAACTTTTCCTGTTTTTGGTCTCTGAGGACGGACGTTCTTTATCAACGATGATAATGTCCTCTCTGGTAAGCCGTAAGGTATTTTATCGTTTCGCCCAAGGGGGGGTCCCTCTAACCTAAAAAACCCCTGTGTGCACGCCACACGTACTCTGCTACCCTAGTAGCTGCTTCCGGTGTGTAGTGCACGCCTGACCTGTCTAGGGGGGCCCTACAGTTCTCCACCCAATAACGGAGGTCGATGAATTTGCAACCATTATAGTCGCAGAGTCGTCTGAGCCTCTGGTTTAGACCCTCCACACGGCTCCAAACCAGAGGACCGCGATCGACTCTGGGCACTATGCTGCAGATATTAAGCTCAGCTTGCACTCCGCGTGCGATGCTGGTTGTCTTCACCAAATCAGCCAGCCGCCGGAAGGAACCAAGGATGGCCTCAGAACCCAAGCGGCAGGCGTCATTCGTTCCGACATGTGCTACTATCTGCAGCCGTACATCCTAGCGAACATTCTTCGGCCATACAACGTCCAGCTGGCGTTCACAGTATAAAACACTAATGAGGTATAGTTTAATGCGTGAAACTGGCGGCAGGACACGTAAATTTGAACGGGAGGGCACTCACAAAATACAATGCACACCGTGTGAACGAAATATATAGGACAAAACGGTAGGAAATTTTCGACAAGATGAAGGAAGCATGCAGGTGCATTTAAACTGGGCAACTACGACAGATCGGCAGTTGACAAAAGTATATATATAAGGTAGCCCCAATAAGGTAAACATGCAGACTCAGAAGTGACAGATGTGAAGAAGACAGGAAAGAAACTCGACCTGCTCGAGGAACTTTAAATCGCATTTCACAGGCTAAAGTCTGATAATGTTCTTAATATAGAAGCTGGTGACAACGGTAATGTCTTCTTCAGTGGTTATTTACGGCTATGTCAATGTTGGTGTAGTAAGATAAATGTGAATGGCATGGCACGGATAACCGTTAGTATGACGTCTGTCCTTGGCCTTTGTAAAACTTTTGTAATGTTATGGAACAGCCGATGGCTCAGTGCAATCTGTCAGATCCGTACATATGTTTACGAACTAATTGTGCGCGCGAGGAAGCTGATGAGACGGACGTTTACCGCCCTATGCTTTGGAGGACAATTCACGGAACTAATTTGATTCATTTTTGGAAGGTTACTGTCAACAACCGTTTAAGTAATGTTCTGCTCTGTATACATTTAGTATTAATATATTTGCTTTTAAAGTCCTGTGTCATATATTTACATTCAGGACATGCACAACTCATTTTAAGTAATCGATGACGCAATATGGAGGCTTAAACCATTTTAACTCTTCATCAGTGATGATGGTCAAAGACCGAAACGGGTAGATGTCTGGGTTTAAAACAAAACAGGTGAAGGTTTAAATATGCATTTATACATAACTTAATTAACTTTTCAGGCGTGACCGCTCCGTAAGACGCACAACCGTAGCAGGGAATCTGGTGTTGCCATTTTCAAACAAAGACCAGGGCTTTATGCCCGAATAATTTTATTTAATTTTATATTTTGACCTTGAGAATTTTGAAGGGCTTTTTATGCAGGATCAACTTAGACAGCCAGATGATGGGAGCTTGACTCCTGACAGGGACTGCTGTGGATTTGGCTCCTAATATTAGTAGTTGTATAAGCAAAGAAATCTTTCAGAATACCGTACGTCGTTGGTTTTCTCTATTGATGTAGCTGTGAACATTACAGTTCTTTTCGAAGTTCTGTGAATTATTTAAGATGTTTTACATTAGCGAATTAACACGAGGTGTGGCTATAAAATAAAGACACTATTTCTGTAAAACATTTTCTTTCAGAAACATACATATTTACTCGTTATTATTGTCACCCACACTATACTACTCTCTTCTCTCTCAACACTCCATGCGAATTTTTGATTGATGGAAAAAACAAATATTGCTCTTGAGGTCCTTGATGATGCCTGCCATTTTCCTTTCACGGCTTCAACGAACTGAAATCATGTTTCTTTTAATGCAATTTTGGCCTTGGGGAATAAATCAGTCATATGGTGCTGGGTCAGGCTAATAAGGTGAATATTGTTTCCCATTGGGATGCTTCAATTCACTAGGAACCTCTTAAAAAACAATTCGGTGTGGGCTGGTGCGTTCTCTTGATGGAGAATCCATCGCTTCTTCCTGCACAGTTCAGGTCGTTCTTTTTTTTTCATTTTTTCTCACGGATTTGCACAAGAACTTTAAAGTAGTAATGTTTATGAATAGATTGACCTTCAGAATCCCAGTGAACATACACAATTCCATGGACATCGAAAACAACAATCTGATTTGCTCATTCGAGCTTTTTATTGCTCTCGGTGAAGTTGGGCCTGTCCAGTGCATCGATTACCTCTTCGATTCTGGGTCACAAATGAAAAACTAAGACATGTCATATGTTACTACTCTTTCCAATGAATTAGAATCATTTTCACTTATTTTCAGACTATCAGTAGAAACATTTTCACGAGCTTCTTTTTGTTTGATGGTGATAATTTTCGCCACCAGTTTCGCACAAACTATTGTCATGTTAAACGGGCTATGTAAAATTTACCGTACGCGTTTCCTTTCAATTCCTACAGTTTTAGCAATAGATCGAATACTTCACCAACAGTCAGGTTGAATGAGATTACCTAGTTTTTCGATATTTTCATCGGTTTTTGATGTGGAAGGGCATTCCGAGCTTGAGTCATTTTCAATGTCTTCTCGGCCATCTTAGAAATGCTTGAACCGGCGGCAGTTTCTCCAAGTTCCATATGAAATTTCATGACAATTCGTTGCTCTGTAATTACACTTACCACTTTTTCGTCAAAACAAAAGTCCACTTCTTGCGCAAACGAAAGGCGTGGATGCACTGACTTAACTGATTGTAAAATGTAGACTTTCACGGCCGGAAATGTCACAATTAATAAAATGTTCCGGGCAGTTATACCGTGGCCGAACGTATTTCACTTTAGAACCCGACGTTTCGTCTCCGCCTGCGGAGGACATTCTTAAGTGAGATCGTAGCTTTGTTGATTGTCCGATTCATACCCTGGCTCGCTATGGACTCAAGCCAGGGTGTGAATCGGACATTCAAGAAAGCTACTATTACCCTTGAGAATGTACTTCGCAGATGGGGACGAAACGTCGGGTTTTAAAGTGAAATTTATTCGACCACGTCATAATAGCCCGGAACATTATATTAATTGTAATGATTTGTTTACAGACGGCAGAGATGTCGTCTGCGACTGAGAAGGCTTCACGCTACACAGCTATTAGTCGTTACCTTGAGAGCAAGCACACTTACTCAGCTACAACATCCGTTCCATTATTCTATAGCCGCACCTCATATGGAAGATGTAGCGGGTAAGCAGATATTTCTACTGGTGACTGAGGATGGTGTACTCAACAACATAACATCATTATTTGCTTCAGCTACAGACTAATAATTATAATTTTACAAGTTGTATATTTTTAGGCTGATTAGTACCTCTAAATACTTGTGGTAAGGGCAGGCCAGTAATGCTTAAGTCCCCCTGCACAGCAGGTCAGGTGTAAAATGGTTCAAATGGCTCTGAGCACTATGGGACTCAACTGCTGTGGTCATAAGTCCCCTAGAACTTAGAACTACTTAAACCTAACTAACCTAAGGACAGCACACAACACCCAGCCATCACGAGGCAGAGAAAATCCCTGACCCCGCCGGGAATCGAACCCGGGAACCCGGGCGTGGGAAGCGAGAACGCTACCGCACGACCACGAGATGCGGGCTTCAGGTGTAAAAGTGTGGACGCGTGTTCCAAAACGGTTAGTCTATGCTGACGGGCATAGTTCACTCAGCGGTGCAGTTACGAACGTGCAGAAATCATCAGGTCGTAAAGTTTGTGATGTGTTTGTGGGAAGACTGTTCGAGACAGCGAAAAATCAACCAACACACTGATGAGTGCACATACTATGGTAAAACATACGAAACTGTCTTTACTGGTTTAAGTCACACCCTATATAAGCACGTTAGACAAACATTAGTCGTCCACTTGACATTTCACATTAATATTGCGAACGCCATCTCTAGCATTGATAAAGCGCTTCAGTTCAGAGAGGAAGAGGCTTCACAGATATTATTTTAGTACATCCATTGTGGATAACGAACTGCGATTGTGATTTAAATTGGCGATTTATCTAGTACTAAATATGCACCCAGTCGGTTTTCTTAGTTTTTTGATAAGATTTATTCAACGATAAAAAAAGTTTTAGAGCCACTGCAGGTTCATCATGAGATGGAGGTGTTACAACAACATTATGCCGAGCGCACTGCCTTGTGGTATCCATATCAGATCTCTTCCTATAACGTACATTATTAAGCTATGTACACAACCATACACTGTATTTAGCTGCACTTGGGTTTACACTGATTCACAGAAAGTCACACTTTCTGTGAATCAGTGCAAAACTAAGTGCAGCTAAATACAGTGTATATTTGTGTACATAGCTTAATATTGTACGTTACAGGAAAAAATCACATGGATACCAGGCCGGCCGAAGTGGCCGTGCGGTTAAAGGCGCTGCAGTCTGGAACCGCAAGACCGCTACGGTCGCAGGTTCGAATCCTGCCTCGGGCATGGATGTGTGTGATGTCCTTAGGTTAGTTAGGTTTAAGTAGTTCTAAGTTCTAGGGGACTGATGACCACAGATGTTAAGTCCCATAGTGCTCAGAGCCATTTGAACCATTTTTTTTTATGGATACCATAAGGTGCGGCGGCGCGGTTCTTTCCGTCCCTTTACGAGTAACCTGCACATAACTGTGAACATTGTCTCAGCAGATCATCAGTAGGGAAGCTCAGCAAAACCTACTGTACTTCGACATGAACCAGGCTGCAATTAAAGTCACAAATCTACGTTTCAGGAGAAAGTTTTCACGCGAAATGAAAGGTTGGAAATTTTGTACTCTATTAATATATTCTGAAACGAAGGTGAACAAGTATCACTGCCAAGCCCGTGCTAGACTTAACACAATCGCTTACAATCCCTTTCACTCACGTTAGCAAGTTTATGGTGTTGCATTTCCCGAAAACGTAATAGCTACAAAAATACGGATTGTTTTTGATTGAGAATGCTCGCCAAATATTAAGGCTGTCGGTACCTAATGAAGTCACAGTTTTTAGCCACCGACCTGCTGAATACGCCACGCGGAATTTATATCTTTTCTCGTCACAAAATTCATTTAAAAATTCCGAAATTTCTACACACCCATCGGAATAATTATGCCGTCGCTTTACAACAATTTTTATGTATGAAACACTGCTAGATCCGGCAACCTATCATTTCCATCGGAAATACTCTTAAGTCTTCTCTACCAGCAGAGAAAGGCGCACGAAGGATATTGCTTTACCATTGGTCAGTTTACTCAACAGCCAATAGCAAAACAACATTCTCCAGCGTCAGTCCGCGCTTTTCATCAATAACCAATCGCAAAATAGTAAACCTAACGACTGCACTTTTTACCAACGTAATTATCTAATATGCTGAAGTTTTGTTTAGGCATAAAGTTATTTCTGTTGTTATTTATACCTGAATTAACTTTCCCTTTGCCATAAACTTACTTTACAAATCTATTCTACAAAAATCCCCTTTGTCCACATCCATACTTCTTCGAAACGTTCCCACACTAAATCCCACAACATAACTCGTTAAACAATTATCTTCATATTAACCTTAAACCACACTCACGCATCATTCATACTGCTACAACACATTTATAATATTTTACATACACAAAAAGACATAATAACACTTTATGAAAATACTAGAACAGTTTATGAAAAACATTCTATTACTTTAGTGCACTCTAGTGGGCACAATCGAAACTAAATCACAGTCACCTATCCAATACTGTCCTCTATCGGCTGATACGTAAACTACGTGCGCGTCCAGTCTCGCGTCACCATCTGTCACCATCCAGCTCTGAGACACATCTCCCACTTATCCGCCTCCAAGGCAGGATCGTTATACGGCGCTACGCCTCAAAGGCAGTGCAAGTGCACCGTTATACTGCGCTACGCCTCAAAGGCAGTGCACGTGCACTCAGTATCAGCACTAGCTACACTTGGTCCACAGCATAATGTTCTTGTAACGCATCTATCAGATGATGAGCCTGCAGCGGCTCAAAAAAGATGTTTATGGTTTAATAAAGCGTATCAAAAAACTAAAAAAAGTGACTGGTTGCATATTTAGTACCAGAAAATCCTCTAATTCACAGACATCACTGAGACCCAGCTGAAGCTATTGATTGTTGACAAGACCCCATATATCCTATAGACTGTGGACAAGTTTATTGCTACGTTTCACTTGATGTTCCAATGCAAACGCTTTCTGCAGGCGTCAAATTTGATGATTTGGCAGGTCGGTGCAAGTGTGATACGGCGTCTGAGAATTCGTCAGTCGAGTGACATAACCATGTATCTGTTAATTCGGTTGTTAGCATTTTGGAAGCCTGGGGGTGCACACAGCATGCACACCGTGTGGAGGGCTGGACAACACTTGGCCACCGAGTATGTATTGGGTTGGTGCGTAAGTTCGTAACGTTTCTGTTTTGGTACTAAGATTGCTACGGTTTTATTTATCGATGGTCTTTTTTTTTAGCTGAAGTTAACTGTTGCTTTTTGAGGTTCCATATTGCCATTTTATCATTTGGAGATAGTGAGTAGAGTTGCGGACGCTATAAAATGGAGTTTGAAGTGGAGAAATCGGAACATTTCCGACATATACTTCCGTTTGAGTCCAGCAGAGAGGGAAACAGCAGCGGAGGCAGCCTGAAACATTTTCACCGTGTAAGGGGATAACGCCAGTGGACAGAGCACCGCAAGGAGGATCGTTTTGGCATTAGTGACTCTCCACGCTCAGAGAGACCTTGTGTGTTTGATGAAGATCGTTTAAACCCATCAGTCCACAATGGTTCACGTCATTATACTCCAGAACTGATAGATGTGCTCTAAGCCAAAATTACAAAAACCAACGGTTGGCCATGTGTGTATCTATGCTTGCTCGTCATCAACTGGCTTGTGAACAACAACGGCCATTCCAATCTTGTAACATTACTGGTGTCGAGAAATGTATCTTTATTCTAACATAAGGAAAAGAAAGGAATGGTTGAGCCCAGACAAACTCCCCTTACAAAAACCTGCTTGCATCCAGAAATGATAATGTTATGCATCTGGTGGAACAGCGGCGGTGTGGCGTACTTTGAATTTCTTCCCCGCGGAATAAACATCACTGATGACACTTATCGTCAACGACTGATACGTCTTTCATACGCATTCCGTGAACAACGAGCAGGAAGACTGCGTGAAGTGCTGCTGTTCCACGAAAAAGCCCGCCCGAATTCTGACAAAACACACTGTACACGGAATTGGGTTGGGAAATCATTACCTACCCGCCTTATTCATCTGACATTGTGCCCTCAGATTTTCACCCACAAATTTTTACCTTTTCCCCTCTAGCATAACCTTCAAGGAACTTCATTTCCAGACGAAAATGCGCTTCGAACATGGCTCGAAGAGTTATGTGCCTAAAGACCACATGATCTGTTTGGTCGTTGATTCGAAAAGTTGTTCCAGCGTTGACATAATGCTGAAATTAATGATGCCCTAAATCTCTTCTATGTGCATCTGTTGTGTATGGAACATATGCAGCGTTCTAATGAAAGAAACATACTAGTTAATAATCAGCGTTTGACAGAGTGCCCCAATGCAGACTATTGACCAAGTTCCGAACATGAGGTTTATGGTCTGAGATAGGGGAGTGGCTCTAAGGCTTTTTGAATAATAGAACCAAATACGCTGACATCGACGGCGAGTGTTCATCAGAGGCAAGCGTGTTGTCAGGAGTGCCACAGGAAAGTCAGAATTTCTAGTTGGTATTGTGAGTGGCATCTTGCTTTAAATATAGAGAAGAGTAAATTCATGCGTATTAGTATGGAAAACAATTTTGTAACATTCGAACGTGACATTTACAGGGTACTGCCTCACACTGTCACATCGATTAAATACCTAGGCCAAACGTAGCAAAGCGAAGTGAAATGGAATGAGCACTTCGTGTTAGTAGCAGGTAAAGCGAATGCTCATTCTTCTTTTATTGGAAGAATTTCGGGAAAGTGTACCTCATCAGGTCCTAAACAACAAGTTTACAGCAGTATTACCAACAATAATTACGTAGAATATAGATACTATTTGCCGATATATGAAATCACATTTGTCACTAATCAATAAGATACGTAGGTTTGCAAATATGAATACTATTGACTTAAGAGAGCGTCACTGTTAGTAACACATATGCTTCAGACATATTCGCCCTTTCATTCTTCCCAGTCTCTGACGCTATTTCTACACTGTGTTTTTGATAACGAATAAGAAAAAGAATTGCATTCTTGTAGTAGTATGATATTTTGAAATTATGCCTAACTACGTTTAGGATTTACTAGTAGTGATCTCATTCTTCTAAACTTTTATTTGTTCATTTTATTTTGATTTTAAACTTTTGGTGACGTAATTACGACACACATTTTACCAATGGTTTAGCCACTTTTTCAGGCTTCTCAATTATTTATATCTACATAGCAAACTTAGGTTATGGCACCTTCGTACATGAGGGCTTCATATTGCAAACCTACTCATATTTCATTTATTCGTGACAAATATGTTTTCAGTTATCTTCAGATAGTATCCTTATTCTATATAAGTCTTGTTTCTGTACTGCTGTAAATTTGTTGTTTACACCGCGATGATGACGTACTGTATCGCCGAAACCGGTAGCATATGAAATAAATCGGAGATCAACTTACAGCCGACAGCTTCTTCGATATTTATTGCATACATATGGACTGCTGTCCCGCCATCCACATACCAAAAATCGATGCACCGAAGTTAGGGTAGGTAATGTCTAGTAGTGTCTCAGCTCCGTGTTATGTATGTAAATGTAGAGGTCAGTACGGTGGCTTGTGTAGTGTGTATGCGGAAGTAGTGGTCTGACTTCTCCCTTTCGGCCTGTCCGGCTTGGGTGATCCTTCTGACAGCTAGGCTACCGCCGGGGCAGCCCTGCGGATCTAGACTGAATGGGTATAAATTATGGTATGAAACGCACCCTCAGAATGCCACAGAACCACCTCAAACCGGAACAACATCCTCCACACACTGTGAACTTAAGGTCTTATTGGGTCGCCGGTGCACCACAAGCCTTTCAACACATGAAAAGTGGAGGTAGTCGGCTACTGTGCTATGACTTTGTTGTTGGCAATATTGAATCCTTGCAGCTTCATATTGACGACGTTGTGAAGGCGTTTTCCGGGTACTAGACGCCATTGCAGACATTGCGTCGCACATCCACTGTGACCCAACAGCTATTTTGATTCGCTACACCCAAGTGGTTCAAGAAATGGTTCAAATGGCTCTGAGCGCTATGAGACTTAACAACTGAGGTCATCAGTCCCCTAGACTTAGAACTACTTAAACCTAACCAAGCTAAGGACATCACACACATGCATGTCCGAGGCAGGATTCGAACCTGCGACCGTAGCGGTTGTGCGGGTCCAGACTGAAGCGCCTAGAACCGCTCGGCCACCGCTGCTGGCAGCAGCGCGGTTCCGGGCTGAAGCGCCTAGAACCGCTCGTCCACAGCTCCCGGCTGCTACGGGCATTAATAGACAAAACCTTCTAAGAAAAGCAGAAAGAACGTTTGTAACGGTCACCATGGGAGCAGTAGAGCTGAGCTGATTGCGTGGAATGCGCTGCGTGACAAAAAATGTGTGGTACCCAGAAGACATGGCCGGATGTCGATGTAACTTTTGCACGCACACGCCACCGGCAGTTATGTAAACGATTAGGGTTTATAGCGCAGCTCTCGACACTTACTATTTAATTATCGTATGTAATGAAATGTTGTGACTGTTAGTGCATCTGGCTACGCAACGCTACGCAATAACAAATATACTGCAAGCACATAAAGTTATAGGAACTTGCTCTTGCGTGTGTTAGTAGAAATTTTGAGCTGGAAATTTCTTTGAGAGAGAAAACATTAACAGTAATAGGAAGGTTGATAGAGATATTACTAACGACGTAATATACTGTGGCACTGAATCACGTAATAACATCGCATCATAATAAAAATGTCCGCCTCCGTAGTGCAGGGGTAGCGTTACCGCCTACCACGGAAGGGGGCTAGGGTTCGATTCCCGGCAGGAGACTGGGTCTTGTGTGTCCATCATCATTTTCATCATCATTGACACGCAAGTCGCCGAAGTGGCGTCAACTAACAAGACTTGCAATATGGCGGCCGAACCCCGAAGGCGATATCCCGGCCAATAAATGCCATACGATCACTTCATAATAATAACATTAATCATCTACACAATCATTCACGCAGGCTACCCTACTAATAATGCAGTAAGCAGTAGTGATACTAAAACAACGTATTCCGTGCAGCTAATGGAATCCACTATTTTATTGTACTGGCAAAGATATTTTCATGAAATGACTTTATGCCTCTTTAAGTGACAAACTCACTACTACTTTATGGTGTTGTAGAATGAAGCGAAACGAGTTCATTACATGTTCTTTAACTAATTCGTATAGAAAAAAAGCATGGAATTATTCATTGAGAAACTGACAATCTTAGCTTGTTCGTTGCACTGTTAAGGTTGACCTCACTTGTTCTGTGGCGTATCTATGACTCATTTACATCTCGTCGTCTAGCGAAATACGTTTCTTCTTCTCTCATTAATATATTCCACCTGAAACTATAAGCCACCATTATCTTCCAGTTAATACTTTTTCATTCCACTGCGCTTCAAGCAACATGTAGTGACAGTTTTCCAGCCGGCCACACACTGATTGCTACTCACGATGCTGTTACAATAACAAATCTTTGCCTAACCAGTACAGATCTCTTACTAGCATAAATAAGTGGTTATACATTTTTGTGTCTTTTTACTATACATCATAATCATTATAGTACTTCTGTTTTAAGTTTTGAGATAGTCTACAAAAATGTAATATCGGCAATTACTACTTGGTTCAGAACGAAAACAAAAATGTTGCATCAAACAGTTGCATACGCCACTTGCTACATTTACAGAACATGGGGGCATAATTCAAAAATATCTCATATTGAGTTATTAAAAGAAATTGACAAATAAACAAATGAAAATACTGATGTGCCTTCATGCTTTGAAAAGGTGTATGTGAAGTGTGAATTACGTATTGATTTAAATGTTGTTGTTGTTGTGGTCTTCAGTCCTGAGACTGGTTTGATGCAGCTCCCCATGCTACTCTATCCTGTGCAAACTTCATCTCCCAGTACCTATTGCAGCCTACTTCCTTCAGAATCTGCTTAGTGTATTCATCTCTTGGTCTCCCTTACGATTTTTACCCTCCACGCTGCCCTCCAGTACTAAATTGGTGATTCCTTGATGCCTCAGAACATGTCCTACCAACCGATCCCTTCTTCTGGTCATGTTGTGCCACAAACTCTTCTTCTCCCCAATTCTATTCAATACCTCCTCATTAGTTATGTGATCTACCCATCTATCTTCAGCATTCTTCTGTAGCACCAGATTTCGAAACCTTCTATTCTCTTTTTGTCTTAACTATTTATCGTCCATGTTTCACTTCCATACATGGATACACTCCATACAAATACTTTCAGAAAGGACTTCTTGACACTTAAATCTATATTCGATGTTAACAAATTTCTCTTCTTCAGAAACGCTTTCCTTGCCATTGCCAGTCTACATTTAATATCCTCTCTACTTCGACCATCATCAGTTATTTTGCTCCCCAAATAGCAAAACTCCTTTACTACTTTAAGTGTCTCATTTCCTAACCTAATTCCCTCAGCATCACCTGACTTAATTCGACAACATTCCATTATCCTTGTTTTGCTTTTGTTGATGTTCATCTTATACGATCCTATCAAGACACTGTCCATTCCGTTCAAGTGCTCTTCCAAGTCCTTTGCTGTCTCTGACAGAATTACAATGTCATCAGCGAAGCTCAAAGTTTTTACTTCTTCTCCATGGATTTTAATACCTACTCCGAACTTTTCTTTTGTTTCCTTTACTGCTTGCTCAATATACAGATTGAATCGCATCGGGGAGAGGCTACAACCCTGTCTCACTTCCATGCCAACCACTGCTTCCCTTTCATGTCCCTCGACTCTTATAACTGCCATCTGCTTTCTGTATAAATTGTAAAACCCACGCCACCCGCAGAAGTTGAAAGAGAGTATTCCGGTCAACATTATCAAGAGGCTTTCTCTAAGTCCACAAATGCTAGAAACGTAGGTTTGCCTCTCCTTAATCTTTCTTCTAAGTGTGTTGTTAGAAGTGGCAATTCTCTGTGAGAGGTGCAACAGCCATCAGTGAGCATTAGTGTCATTAGTACGTTCGTGTTTAGTGTCGTTATTAGGGGTAGTAGGCCAAATAACGAGTGTGAACATCGTCGGATGATGACTAACAATTCTGAAGGATACGCAGGTACTGCCTACTCGAACGAGACAGCGTATTGAGCACCTGACGCAGTTTGCAAGTGGGTCTCGTTGAAGGTCGCTGTTTGGCCGGCTGAACGAACCGCGTGTAATTTAGATTTGTGGGACATTCGGATATGACAGTGTCACGATGTGGAACTATATGGGAACGTGAGAGCAGACATATTAGTCGTCAACGTTTCGGTCGACCACGTCCGATCTTCACAAGGGAGGATACTCTATGGTGCACTAAGCGCATCGTAACCCCTTCACATCTGCGCCTTCAATCGGAGAATACGTAATGGCCTCCCTGGAACATTCACTGTCATACCGCGTCATTGGTCGGAGGCTACCATCTACCGGACTAGAGAATTACCATCGCAGGCATAGCCTGCCCTTAACACCACAACACGAACGACCGCGTTTGGGGTGGTGCCGTAAATGCGAAGAATGAACTACTTGTAAATGGCGTCGCTGTTCTACAGTACCAGGAGGACCATCGTCGGTGAGTATCGCGACGACCTGGAGAGAGGTCCAGTTATTCCACTGTTGTGCAGGGGCACACAGGTTTTGTCCCTGGCTTCGTGGTGTGGGAAGTCGCCGGATATGATTTCAGCTCACGGCTGGCAGTGATTGCGGGAACTCGGACATTCAGCACTCGTTCAAATGTTACACTACTGACCATTAAAATTGCTACACCAAGAAGAAATGCAGATGATAAACGGGTATTCATTGGACAAGTATATTATATTAGAACTGACATGTGATTACATTTTCACGCAATTTGGGTGCATAGACCCTGAGAAATCAGTACCCAGAACAACCACCTCTGGCCGTAATAACGGCCTTGATACGCCTGGAAACTGAGTCAAACAGAGCTTGGATGGCGTGTACAGGTATAGCAGCCCATGCAGCTTCAACACGATACCACAGTTCATCAAGAGTAGTGACTGGCGTGTTGTGACGAGCCAGTTGCTCGACCACCATTGACCAGACGTTTTCATTTGGTGAGAGATCTGGAGAATGTGCTGGCCAGGGCAGCAGTTGAACATTTTCTGTATCCAGAAAGGCCCGTACAGGACCTGCAACATGCGGTGGTGCATTGTCCTGTTGAAATGTAGGGTTTCGTAGGGATCGAATGAAGGGTAGAGCCACGGGTCGTAACGCATCTGAAATGTAACGTCCACTGTTCAAAGCGCCGTCAGTGCGAACAAGAGGTGACCGAGACGTGTAACCAATGGCACCCCATACCATCACACCGTGTGATACGTCAGTATGGCGATGACGAATACACGCTTCCTACGTGCGTTCACCGCGATGTCGCCAAACACGGATGCGACCATCATGATGCTGTAAACCGAACCTGGATTCATCCGAAAAATGACGTTTTGCCATTCGTGCACCCAGGTTCGTCGCTGAGTACACCATCGCAGGAGCTCCTGTCTGTGATGCAGCGTCAAGAGTAACTGCAGCCATCGTCTCGTAGCTGATAGTCCTTGCTGCTGCAAACTTCGTCGAACTGTTCGTGCAGATGGTTGTTGTCTTGCAAACGTCCCCATCTGTTGACTCCGGGATCGAGATGTGGCTGCACGATCTGTTACAGCCATGCGGAGAAGATGCCTGTCATCTCGACTGCTAGTGATACGAGGCCGTTGGGATCCAGCACTGCGTTCTGTACTACCCTCCTGAACCCACCGATTCCATATTCTGTTAATAGTCATTGGATCTCGACCAACGCGAGCTGCCATGTCGTGATACCATAAACCACAATCGCTATAGGCTACAATCCGACCTTTATCAAAGTCGGAAACGTGATGGTACGCATTTCTCCTCCTTACAAGAGGC
This sequence comes from Schistocerca piceifrons, assembly GCF_021461385.2. Classification (NCBI taxonomy): domain Eukaryota; kingdom Metazoa; phylum Arthropoda; class Insecta; order Orthoptera; family Acrididae; genus Schistocerca; species Schistocerca piceifrons. The sequence goes on along the minus strand of NC_060139.1, from coordinate 13,991,146 downwards.
ATCACTACAACGTTTCACCAGGCAACGCCAGTCAACTGCTGTTTGTGTATGAGAAATCGGTTGGAAACTTTCCTCGTCAGCACGTTGAAGCTGTCGCCACCGGCGCCAGCCTTGTGTGAATGCTCTGAAAAGCTAATCATTTGCGTATCACAGCGTTTTCTTTCTGTCGGTTAAATTTCGCGTCTGTAGCACGTCATCTTCGAGGTCTAGCAGTTTTAATGGCCAGTAGTGTATATCTGAGTGATAGTATCGTGGTGTCATTTTTCAGCAGGTCAATGTTCGTCCACACATGACATGTGTCTATAAAGTACCTGCGTGATGTTGAAAGAACTGTCGTGGCCAGAAGGACTGTTCCATGTGTCCCTGATAGAACGTGTGTGGGACTAGCCCACACGTCAACGCACAATCTCCAGTACCCTCGTATCAGGAACGAGTTGCAACAGCCTTGGGCCATCTTGCACCGAATAAACGCATGCATCCAAGCCAGAAGGGATATAACTTCATAGCTATAAAGGGACCCATATCGCCAACTTCTTTGTGAATTTGAATCGATTTTGTAATTATTGACATAACATCAGATATCCTCTCAACCACTGTAATTTTATTTAGTTTCCTGCTCCCCTTCTGGATGTTTCACTTTTTTTTCACACACTGTATTTTATAATATTTTCTCAGCATTAAATACTCCAGAAGAGAATTTAATTATTTATTTCGTCAAAAAGAGGTATATAACCAATGAGAATCGCAAATTCCATTCGACGACAGTTTACTATAACACTAAATATTGTAAAAATAAAAAACTACGTATATTACAGGGGCGTGCTGAAAACTAATGACTCAGAATTCTCAGAATTTTATATTCTCTTCTCAATATCGGTTGAGGTATTACATGTCATGCATATTAATCCCTCGACTTTCGCGCTTCGCTGAAGCCCTCTGCTTCTAGAGATAACATGGTCGTGTGTGAAGTGCCTCCGTCGGTGCGTCAGAAACACCGTCCTGTAATCGACTTTCTAACCTGAATTGAAATCTATAGAACAATGAGAGCGGTATACAGTTGGCGCCGCGCTGTGCTGCGGCATCTACAACAGTCCACGCATTGGGTTCACTGTCGTCGATCGTCCTCCATACAATCCCGATTTGGCCCCATCCTATATTCATTTGTTTCCAGAAGTTAAAGAATATATTCGGAGACTTCACTTGATAGCCATAAACCGATGCAAAAAGAAGTGGGGCGCCTCCGTCAACAATGCCAAACATTCTACACTCACGGTATGAACAAATTAGTATTTCGTTGGTAGAAATGTGTTCGTCTCCACGATGACTATGTTGAGAAATGAATAATGATGTAGAATGTTAGTAAGCGATCATCATGTTCTAGTAGTTATAATTTCGGGAGAGAATGGTGGTTCTATTGCGAAGTAAAACCATAAAACTGGCCAGGGAAGCTTCGAAGTTTAAAGTAGTGCGACTGAGATTTCACATTCGATAAAAGATGCTCTGTGGTCATCCTGGAATATGAGAGCAGTAATAGTTAAAGGAAGGATGCTATCGTCTGTTAAGTTGACAGTGTTTACCCAAACGGTAAGAGGATGAATGACGCAGGATGCTGGCGAAATGTGGCACAGCGATTATTAACACCCTGCTGAAGTTTCTATGTTTTAACTTTCGCAGCTCGCTCTATGCATTGACCTATCCTGGCAGCGACGCTCTCCAGTTTGAGAAACTTTAATTTCCTTAGTAACTTTCTGACGTAGAAAAGGTCACGATTAAAATTTTGCTACGCTTTCTGAGGCTGACTGCTCCGCTCGTAAATAAAACATTGACACGAAGCGTCGTGAGCCCCTAGCCCTGCTACTATTGGTGATCTGAGATAGAAGCAATACCACAACAACTGCAGAAATTTCTCCGTCAGCCTCTGAGCGAATTTATAGACTGTGTGCCCAAGTTTGGTGCCACTTTGCCGTCTGGAATATTCTCGAGAGCGACAGTCTCAATCGATCGCAACAGCTACGGAATTTACAGCAAGGAACTCCCCATAAAAATAAATCTAAACCTTACCAGAACAGCCAAAATTGCATCAAAACACAATAAATTTCTCCTAGCCTTACTGCTCTTCACAATGCATCATACCTAACTGTTATTGTTGCAAACACCTTCGAATACACTATGTTATCAAAAGTATGAAAATTATCTGGACACCTGGCTCAAAATGACTTACAAGTTCGTGGCGCCTTCCATCGGTAATGCTGGAATTGAATATGGTGTTGGCCCATGCTTAGGCTTCATGACAGCTTCCACTCTCGCAAGCATACGTTTTATCAAGTGCTGGGAGGTTTCTTGGGGAATGGCAGCCCATTCTTCACGAAGTGCTGCACTGAGGAGATGTATCGATGTCGGTCGGTGAGGCCTGGCACTAATTCAGAGTTCCAAAACATCCCAAAGGTGTTCTATAGTATTCAGGTCTCTACTCTGCAGGTCAGTACATTACGGAGATGTTATTGTCGTTTAACCACTCCACCAAAGGCCGTGCATTATGAACAGGTGCTCGATCGTGTTGAAAGATGCAATCGCCACGCCATCCCCGAATGGCTCCTCAACAGTGGAAAGCAAGAAGGTGCCTAAAACATCAGTGTAGGCCTGTGCTGCGATAGCGCCACGCAAAACAACGGCTGCAAGCCCTCTCCATGAAAAACACGACCACACCATAACACCACCGCCTCCGATTTTTACTGTTGGCCCTGCAGATGACGTTCACCGGGCATTCGTCACACCCTCACCCTGCCATCACCACATTGTGTACCGTGATTTGTCACTCCACACATCGTTTTTCCACTGTCCAGTCGATCAATGTTTACGCTCCTTACACCAAGGGAGACGTCGTTTCGCATTTACCGGTCTGATGTGTGGCTTATAAGTAGGCGTTCGACCATGAAATTTCTCACCTCCTTCTTAATTCTCATTGTACTTGCAGTGGATCCTGTTGCAGTGTGGAATTCCTGTGTGATGTTCTGGATAGATGTCTGCCTATTACACGTTACGACCCTCTTCAACTGTCGGCGGTCTCTGTCAGTCAACAGACGAGGTCGGCCTGTACGCTTTTGTGCTGTGCGTGTCCCTTCACGTTCCCACTTCACTATGCCATGGGAAACGGAGGACGGAGGTATGTTTAGGAGAGTGTAAGTCTCGCGTACAGACGTATGACACAAGTGACACCCAATCACCTGACCACGTTCGAAGTCTGAGTTCTGCGGAGAGCCCCATTCTGTTCTCTCACGATATCTAAGGGCTACTGAGGTCGCTAATACAGAGTACCTGGCAGCAGGCGGCAGCACAATGAACATAATATGAAAAACGTATGTTGCTGAGGGTGTCCGGATACCTTTGATGACAAAGTGTATATCCATTTACAAGCTAGTCTTTTTATAGTGCTTGATGGAGAGTGGCCTGTACAACTGTTAGAAATACTGTAACCTCCTAGCCTATTGAGCGGAAGAAGAATGAATGCCTACATACATCTGAGCTCACTTCCTTTCTGGCTTTTCGCTTGATTCCTACAGGTACTACGGCGGAGGCAGCAGAATTATTGCACAGACTTACTGCTTTAACAGTTCTCTAAACTAATTTAAAACACATGGAGGTATGATCCGTCTTTATTACTAAATGAAAACAATTTGTTTCTTGCCGTACGCCGTTTGCTTCTTTTATTTATGAAGCATCTTCAGTGGCATGAATTTTTAGGCAACTAATGAAACAGAAAAAATGACAAAACAGTTGCCCATGGACGACGTTGTCGTTCCTCCTAGGAATTTCACATAATTCCCTGAGTTCATTCGTATGCCAAACTGTCATGATCCTAGCAACACGTCGAAGATTTCCAATAACTTTATTTTAAATGCACAGTCAAACTTTATTTACGAATGTCATCGTGCTGTCGTTGATCAGCATCTTATTTATTCACAATTGCAGCTCTGTTCTTCAGCGTATTCTCACTTCATTCATTGTTTCTTCAAGATACAAGTTAAATAAAGTTACTGATACCAACCCTAATGACCCTTAAAAAAATTAAAAAATGGTATACTTGTCATACTTCGTTAGTGCTTTCTTGTCCATCTTATTCTGTCCTGAAGCCTGTTCTGGACAACTTATCAAATTCAGTACTACAATTTTTTCCATTGACTTTCTTCCTAGTATTCTTTCATAATCTCGTTGTATCCCAGTTTAATTTTCGTTTATCTTCTCTCAAAGTCTTTTATTTTCTAACGTATTCTACAATACGTAAGTTTTTTAATCTTTCGATTTGTTGCACCTCCTCCTCGTATGTTGGATCTTTGTAAATGTTTCTTGGCGTTTGAAGCTTTTTTTTGGCAACGGTATTTGACGATATTCCGTTAGTCTGTTGTCCATATAAATGTTCTCAGGAGAACAGTCTCGATGCTTTTATTGTTTGTGGTACATGTTCTGGCACATTTTCCCATTACTACTGACTTCTCTGATATTGATCAATGTCGTTTTTCTCGTAAGTCTTCCTTTCAACATATCTGTAACTCACATTGCAAGTTCTCTATCTTCTGTGCCAAACAGCTATACCTGATCGGCACACTTAACTCTGTTCTTGATTCGTGTGTTGCCTCTGGCACCTGTTGAAGGATACAAAAATACGTGGAACCTGCTCAAAGAGATTCCACACCTCTGTTTAAAGTTATGTAGGACTCGGGGGTGGGTCGGTGGATTGGGACCCTGTAACCGAATGGTGGTCGAGAAAAACAGTTTATTAACATTCAGTTAATTGCTTCATCGTCGTCGGTGTGAGATAGGAGCACCCCGTTCTACAACGATGGCCGGGTGACAGTCAACGACTGGACGGCTGGCTTACGCCCCAGTGGGACAGGACCCATGTAGTATGTTGCTGACGTCAGTCTAGGCAGCAGCTGATCGTCTGTCAGCAGGTCAGGGCTCTGACGTCACCAGCGAGTTACTTCCTCTTGCAGCGACGGCCCCAGGCGACTTAAGGGCAGCTCGTCTCCTCTGCAGTGGTGAGGGAAACTGCCCTGCACGGGACACGACCCGCTGCCCCTTTGCAGTAGCGTGGAGGCGACAGGCACAGACGGAAACTCTTACTCTGGTGAGACACCGAGGCAGCGGATTCACTTAGTGCGACAGACGGCTGCCCCGATCCGCTGTCGAACCCGTGGCTGCAGCTGCCAGTGGCCATTTGCCTCGTCGTACCATTGCATCGTGGTAGTGCCGCTGGGCTCCGAATGAATCTGCCTCAATATTCATAGTTATTTATACTGTTCTGGGGCACATTTGTTGTAGTGCTATCCGGCGCTCTGTCACATAGTCCTTAACATGGTTTTTGCCCTAGAATGGTAGCCTTGTTCTGCCCAGTCTCGCTATTACTGTTGCGCGCTGCAGATTTCACAGAACACAGATAGCCTGTTTTCGGATCCTCTGGTGTACACGTTGCTGTAACCCATATGTTTCCACACAGCACTTAGCAGCCAGGGGTAGCTAACACAACACTGCACAACGAACCTGCGTCGATTCCATCAGGAACCGTTGTGCACAGTCACTGTAGACTATAAGGGAGGAGGGGCACACAGCAGTCACTCACAATCCCGTTATCTTTTATTATTCTTGCAAATCTAGATTTCGGCTGTAAGTGACCACCTTCAGTGCATTTTCGTTGTATTTCAACAGAATCGTGCCGGTTCATGTCGCCATATGCTCTTACAGGCGCATCAACACAGCTGTAAGAATGTATGGTGACACGAACGGCCGCGAGTATGTTGAAATATAATGGAAATGCATTGAAGATGGCTATTTATAGACGAAACCTAGATTTTCAAGAACAATAAAAGGTAATGGCATAGCGACTGATTACTATGTGTTAAGTTGGATGGTCGTTTTACTGGCTGTAACACATTCTTGTTGGACGAATTTTTAAGAACACCACAACATCTGTGTATTTGGTTAAAGCTGTTGACTAGGTCAATAGAGCTTCAAGGTGGTCTGTGGAAAGACTAAAGATATCTGCTGGTGCGTGGTATATACGTACAGTTACAAAGGATTTACTATGGAATTATGATTTAGTTGCACATGCTTCCTCGTGCTGCTCTACGAAAAATTTATATCTTTCTATGTTGTTAAATTTATGTCAGTTCCTTATTAATTTGGCAACCTCTGCTTTCTTCGTTTCTAATCTACAAAAGTGAGACGGTAACGCAAATTCTGTAACAAAAAATGGTTCAAATGGCTCTGAGCACTATGGGACTTAACATCTGTGGTCATCAGTCCCTAGAACTCAGAACTACTTAAACCTAACTAACCTAAGGACATCACACACATCCATGCCCGAGGCAGGATTTGAACCTGCGACCGTAGCAGTCGCTAAATTCTGTAACAGTTGACACGTATTACGTTCTGAGAAGTGTATTACGTCAACTGTTTTGTTGAGTCTAATTCATCACTGCAGTCAAGTATTTCAATAATTTTACTTTTTAGTTCTCGAATATTTTGATGCAATAAAGAAACTGGCATTTCACACTGAGATAAAATTGGATGGAAATGAAGTTTCTGCTGACTGCTGAAACTTTTTAACCAACAAATTTCTGCTGACAAAATATACCCAGAATTATGATGTTTGGTTTCTTTCTCAAACTGAAGATTTGTTTCGCCCTAACCACTCATAGAACTTCGTCCCTCTCTGTCTTCCGAAGTACTGTCATTTATGATTGCTGGTATAGGCATATTTTACCACTCATGGCACTGCCAAACTTCCTTAAATTTCTGCTGTACGTCATAAAGCAGCTTGTCGTGAATAACGCCACTGTAATGTTCAAATATCTTCCGGGAATTAGCCCGGGTGACGTTGTCGACAACTGCCGGTGTTTCGACAGGAGCACACCCTGCAATTTTCAAGGTAAAAGTGCTGCAAGTAAACAACCATCTCGTAGGTGACTTGCTAATTTAATTTCAACAGCTTCCTGAATAACGCTATCCCAATAGCTGCGAGGGAGTGCATCTCCGTGTTGCTATATTCCTTAGGACTACAGCTGGCAAAATTAAGTTCTACAACGGCGGATTTGCGTGTATGCCGCTTATGCTCAGTACACTAGTCTTCCACGATCCTGATGGTCTTACCAATGTATGACTTGCAGCAACTGCAAGGAATACGCTAGACATCCGTTCTAGGCAAACGAAGATCTTCCTTTACGGAACTCTGATCTTAGATGCTGATCGAAAAATACACTTCACATCATATTTTTGCAAAATACGACGAAGCCTCTTCGAAATTCTCCCTGAGTACTGAAAAAAACCCGTGGTCTTCGGTGCCATCTCGGTATTACCTTTACTCATCCGGTGCACAGTTAGTCTATAGCGCATCGCACGTCTAATCCGTCTTTCACTATAATCATTCTGACGAAAGGTGACTTCGCTGTGCGCTAACTCAACTGAAAAAGTCTCAGGGTCCGAGACGACCTGTGAACCAAGATATGAAGAACCCATTCTCATTGACCCGGTTGGTGACAAATACCAGCTTGCAGATACAGGTCATTGTGAGTACAATACGCCTTCATACTGATCCACACATCAAAGAAGAGAGGTTGGGCATTCTTTTGCACCTCCATCGTGAAACGAATATTACGGTTGACTGAATTGAGTTGCTGCAGTTTTGCCTTGAAAATGGCAGCGTGTGCTCCTGTCAAAATATTGGTGGTTATCGACAACATCACTCGGCTGCATTCCCTTAAGTCATTTAAATGTTGTAAACCCGGGACACACCTCGCATCACTACAAGCTTAACAAAAAATCGCAACAAGTTTAAAATATTGTCAATTATTAATTACAATAACAAAAGATTCATAAATAAGTAATGCATTACACTGAAGCGCTCTGTAACACCTACTTCACGAGCCCTCCTTAGAGCAATAATTCACTTCCAACTGCCAGTGGAGCGTAAACCAGCCATCTTCAATGCAATCTCCGTAGTTGGGCGAAGAGACAGAGAGAATGCTTCACTTTCCTTTTTCGCTGCTCCGTTGGCAGTGCATCTGCGGGCGACATCAGGCGTGCAAGAGGCACCGAACGACGCACCGGCAGCGTCCACGTGCCTCAGCTTCGTACCAACCCCTCCTTCCGTCCTTACGGTAATTGGTGCCCAGCCGTTTTCGCAATTTGGTCGCTGGCGTCGGCCGGCCGTAACGGCCAGCCGCCCACCACTGCCAACTTTTCCCCGCAGGCCAGCGACAATTGCCGGCGAATTAGCAGTTCCCGCTCTGCCGGCGCCCGCACTGTAAGTGCTCGCTCGCTCGCGCGCACCGCCAACACCTGCTGCTAGCAGCGCCGCTTCAGCCTGCCCGCTATACTACCCTCCATACGCGTCGTAAGTGCTGGTTGCCTTCCGGTGGGCGTCAGAGCTCCTCTCGGTGCTGCGGAGAAATTCGCAAGAGGTGTAATACGGCGTTCACGACTTTACGACACAGATTTTGTGTCAGATGACGTCGTAAATTCGAGAATTTTACAGCGTGTCCTGGTGGGAATGTGTTGTGGACGTCAAAGCGTGTGCAGGTTCTATAAATCCGGAAAAAAGTAACACGTTCAACTTCATAGTGCTATGAAGTTTCTTGTAGCGATTTTTGTGTTATATACTCTTCTTGGGGAGCACACTACAAAACCTCTTTCTTCCGCAACGTAAACTAGCCATAGGAGCAATACGCGTAATTTCAGTCTGTACTGAGTATGTCACTTCTCTTTACACACGATATCGTACTAAAAAGTAATGCCTAAAAATTTTTATGTGAAAATTCTGAAAGCTTTTCACATAAAACAAACTTTATTAACATTCTCCATTTTTATGCTTGGTATCAACCTACGACGACCCTGGCGACGAACATGTTCCTCCCAATGAGAGAAGATTTTGTTGATACAGTTACTGCAGAACGTTTGATTTTTGTGACGAGTCACAATCTTGCCTGTGCTTGCAACCCTCCTTCACTATGAGTGAAGTCCTCGAAGGTCTTCCTTATAAGATTTGGAAATAAGATGTATGGGGACAAATCGGGACTGTATGGAGGATGATAAATGACAATGAATCCATTATAAGTTTTGGAAATAAGATGGATGCGGACAAATCGGGACTGTACGAAGGATGATAAATGACAATGAATCCAAAGAGCTGGATCGTTCAGATGTCACAGCGCTCGTATGTAGTCTGGTTAAGGAAGAGGGTGCCCCAGGTGTGGACTGTCAGAAACTCGATTACAGCAGGCTGTTTCTCACACGCCGATATACTCGTAGTTGCGTTACTCACCGTCATGTTTCACGCTGAAATTCTGAGCCCTCGATCTGCAGTGGGTTGCATCTCGTGACAGCGAAGCGGGACAATCGACCCAGTAATACTCACGACACGTAACACCGATATTGAGAATAGAATAAAAAGTTGGCAGGCATTGCTTTTCAGTACGCCCTCGTAGAAGTTACTGGATTTAACAGATTCTCAGTACGCAGTTACTCACATTTAATTTCTCATTAATGGTAGAAAAACAAAAGATGGTTGCACAGGATGTGGTCCTATGCTGCTCGAGGACAACAGTGAATGTGGGTAGGCGGTGTAGTGTTCGTTATAAGTATCACTATTCCTTCTTATTAAGTGACCCAATACTAATCTCGCTGGTGTCTTCCCACTTCCAGAAAGCTTGCAGTAGACTGACGAAAGCAACCTTTCTCCTTATTGAAACTGTTAGCAGATATTTTGTTTTAGTATATCTGATAAAGATTCAAAATTTTATCGTTTTCGCTCTGAACCACAAGAGTGCTGGCGGATTATATTCTATAGAGAAAGAATGTATTATTTTCTCTTAAACTATATCACACTTTTAGCTGTTCTCTGACGTCATTTAAGTCTCGTTTGATGCAAATTAAAATATTTATCTCTGTTCTGTTAATCATTTGCTATATACCTCTTTACATTCTTTAGAAAAAGACTATAGCGTATGGTATGTTTACTTCTTTATATATTTACCACTTTTAAATTCCAAAATTAGCCAGATTTATGTTGTACCTACTTTTTACTTTTAGCAGTTTCAGCACGGCTATAATGCACCTAACGTTTTCGTAATTTAGTTTCAGTTCAGCCATGTTTTCGTAATATTGCATCTATATATTTCAGGTTGCGTCTAATACAACCAAACATGAAATCTAAATTGTACTAACGTAACAGCTATAACAAATTAAAAATACACTGGTGTACAAAACTTAAAGACGAAAGTAACTTTCGCATCATATGTCACTTCCAAGTAACACTGCCCGATGAAGTTACAGCATACATAACTAGAACTGCTACAGTATAACACGGTACAGTAGAGTACACTACATTACAGAAGGTAACGGAAACAAATACGCAATGAGACTAACAGAAATGACACTGAAATCTTTGCTCTTTATGATGGTCTCTTGGATATTACAAAACGTTCTTAATGGGGTGTGTGCTCCCTAGATGACCACACGTTTGGGTAGACGTTCTTGTGATCGGGCGTTCCATTCATCCCCGAGAGCTGCAACTACTGTGTGATCACTGGTGCACGTTTAGATTTGAGTCGAGGGAACGGGGAGGTCTGTCCAATATTCTCTAGTTTAAAGAGCTCCTTCACTTCCACTGCTTGATGCGGCCGCGCAATGTCATTTATAGAACTGAAATCGGGGCAGAAGATGTACATGGGGGAGGAGTAAAGAGTGACAAGAAAGAAAGGTACACAATAAGGAAAACATGAAAACGGGGAAAACCAGAGCACTCATAGAACATGTGAACCCAAAATTTTCTTAATAAATCTTCAAAAAATTTGATGTAAAAGAACTACACACTTACGAAAACCATAGGATAGGCCAACATCAGATAATAAGTAGTACGGGGTGTTCAAAAAGTCTCTCCGCAGTGCCATATGATTATCAGCCACGCGTACTGTATGATTGTTCACCTGCCTGTGTTACTTCCTTTCAAGTGGACATTCCGCTGTTTCATTTACCTCAGTCGCAGGTTCGAACCCTGCCTCGGGCATGGATGTTTGTGATGTCCTTAGGTTAGTTAGGTTTAACTGGTTCTAAGTTCTAGGGGACTAATGACCTCAGCAGTTGAGTCCCATAGTGCTCAGAGCCATTTGAACCATTTACCTCAGCCAGCGTCAGTAGTATCGTTGGTGTGTGTGTCGTTACGTGTTGACGTGAACGTTTAAGTTTAGTTCCTTTGTTCGTTTGTTTCGTTTTTGTCACTGTTAAAATGCTAACTACTAAAGAACGTATGTTTTAGTCGAACAAGTGTTCAAATCTGTCGGTAAATACACAGTTTCAGTTCTTCAAACATTTAATTCAGTCCTCTCTCAGACAACACTTCCACATCGCGATACTGTGCGAGAGTTGGTTAAAAAATTTCGAAGTACGGGTTCAGTGACAGATGCACCAAGAAGTGGTCGTCCTAGCGTTTTGTCTGAGGATAAACTACTCGATATTTCCGATAAAATGTCCATGAGTCCGAACAAATCAGTAAGAAAACTCGCCCAGCAAATCGACGTTAGTGTCGGAACGGCCCACACTGCTGTAAGGAAAAAATTAGAACTTTTCCCATACAAAGTGACAGTCTTGTAAGAACTGGAAAATACTGATGATGGCAAGAGACTGCATTAATGTCAATGGTTCAAATATTTCGTTCAACAAAATGGAAGGGATATTCTTAATGAAATGTTTTTCACTGATTAGGCGTGGTTTCATTCATCTGGGTATACGAACTCGCAAAATTCTCGTATGTGGAGTACTGAAAATCGATTGTATATTCATGAGGAACCACTTCATTCTGTGCAGTTTCTAGACGTCGGAATGTGGGTCCCATATTTTTCAACGAAACAATAAACGCACAACGATACTGCAGTGATATTCTGTACCCATTCGTAGAAGAACTTGTGTTAAGTGAAATACTGAACGGTTATTTTCAACTAGATGGTACATCTACATCTACATCTACATTGATACTCCGCAAGCCACCCAACGGTGTGTGGCGGAGGGCACTTTACGTGCCACTGTCATTACCTCCCTTTCCTGTTCCAGTCGCGTATGGTTCGCGGGAAGAACGACTGTCTGAAAGCCTCCGTGCGCGCTCTAATCTCTCTAATTTTACATTCGTGATCTCCTCGGGAGGTATAAGTAGGGGGAAGCAATATATTCGATACCTCATCCAGAAACGCACCCTCTCGAAACCTGGTGAGCAAGATACACCGCGATGCAGAGCGCCTCTCTTGCAGAGTCTGCCACTTGAGTTTATTAAACATCTCCGTAACGCTATCACGGTTACCAAATAACCCTGTGACGAAACGCACCGCTCTTCTTTGGATATTCTCTATCTCCTCCGTCAGACCGATCTGGTACGGATCCCACACTGATGAGCAATACTCAAGTATAGGTCGAACGAGTGTTTTGTAAGCCACCTCCTTTGTTGATGGACTACATTTTCTAAGCACTCTCCCAATGAATCTCAACCTGGTACCCGCCTTACCAACAATTAATTTTATATGATCATTCCACTTCAAATCGTTCCGCACGCATACTCCCAGATATTTTACAGAAGTAACTGCTACCAGTGTTTGTTCCGCTATCATATAGTCATACAATAAAGGATCCTTCTTTGTATGTATTCGCAATACATTACATTTGTCTATGTTAAGGGTCAGTTGCCACTCCTGCACCAAGTGCCTATCCGCTGCAGATCTTCCTGCACTTCGCTACAATTTTCTAATGCTGCAACTTCTCTGTATACTACAGCATCATCCGCGAAAAACCGCATGGAACTTCCGACACTATCTACTAGGTCATTTATATATATTGTGAAAAGCAATGGTCCCATAACACTCCCCTGTGGCACGCCAGAGGTTACTTTAACGTCTGTAGACGTCTCTCCATTGATAACAACATGCTGTGTTCTGTTTGCTAAAAACTCTTCAATCCAGCCACACAGCTGGTCTGATATTCCGTAGGCTCTTACTTTGTTTATCAGGCGACAGTGCGGAACTGTATCGAACGCCTTCCGGAAGTCAAGAAAAATAGCATCTAACTGGGAGCCTGTATCTAATATTTTCTGGGTCTCATGAACAAATAAGGCGAGTTGGGTCTCACACGATCGCTGTTTCCGGAATCCATGTTGATTCCTACATAGTAGATTCTGGGTTTGCAGAAATGACATGATACGCGAGCAAAAAACATGTTCTAAAATTCTACAAGAGATCGACGTCAGAGATATAGGTCTATAGTTTTGCGCATCTGCTCGACGACCCTTCTTGAAGACTGGGACTATGTGTGCTCTTTTCCAATCATTTGGAACCCTCCGTTCCTCTAGAGACTTGCGGTACACGGCTGTTAGAAGGGGGGCAAGTTCTTTCGCGTACTCTGTGTAGAATCGAATTGGTATCCCGTCAGGTGCAGTGGACTTTCCTCTGTTGAGTGATTCCAGTTGCTTTTCTATTCCTTGGACACTTATTTCGATGTCAGCCATTTTTTCGTTTGTGCGAGGATTTAGAGAAGGAACTGCAGTGCGGTCTTCCTCTGTGAAACAGCTTTGGAAAAAGGTGTTTAGTATTTCAGCTTTACGCGTGTCATCCTCTGTTTCAATGCCATCATCATCCCGTAGTGTCTGGATATGCTGTTTCGAGCCACTTACTGATTTAACGTAAGACCAGAACTTCCTAGGATTTTCTGTCAAGTCAGTACATAGAATTTTACTTTCGAATTCAATGAACGCTTCACGCATAGCCCTCCTTACGCTAACTTTGACATCGTTTAGCTTCTGTTTGTCTGAGAGGTTTTGGCTGCGTTTAAACTTGGAGTGGAGCTCTCTTTGCTTTCGCAGTAGTTTCCTAACTTTGTTGTTGTACCACGGTGGGTTTTTCCCGTCCCTCACAGTTTTACTCGGCACGTACCTGTCTAAAACGCATTTTACGATTGCCTTGAACTTTTTCCATAAACACTCAACATTGTCAGTGTCGGAACAGAAATTTTCGTTTTGTTCTGTTAGGTAGTCTGAAACCTGCCTTCTATTACTCTTGCTAAACAGATAAACCTTCCTCCCTTTTTTTATATTCCTATTAACTTCCATATTCAGGGATGCTGCAACGGCCTTATGATCACTGATTCCCTGTTCTGTACATACAGAGTCGAAAAGTTCGGGTCTGTTTGTTATCGGTAGGTCCAAGATGTTATCTCCACGAGTCGGTTCTCTGTTTAATTGCTCGAGGTAATTTTCGGATAGTGCCCTCAGTATAATGTCACTCGATGCTCTGTCCCTACCACCCGTCCTAAACATCTGAGTGTCCCAGCTCGCGTTTGATTGTCACTGCTTGCTGATGTTTTTGGTGATCGCATAATTTCACTGAATCTTTGGCCTGACTCTTTCTTCTGGGGTGCAGCGAAAGCAACTGTCTATAAAAACCGTCCAGAATCCATCGATGAATTGAAAACTGCAATATCCACTTTCATTGCTTCTGTTGCACACGAAATGTTACAGGTTGTGTTATGAAACATGATTAGACGAATTGAATTGTGTATTCAACAACAGGGGGGACTCAACATTTAATGTGAAAATTTGTAAGTAAAAATGAATATTCAATAAATTAATAACTTGTATTTCACTGAGTTTCATTTCGGTGTATTCACTGCGGCATACGGCACGCGCGGATAACAATCATATGGCATTGCGGAGAGACTTTTGGAACACCCTGTATAATACATACGATAGGGCTAACATACCTGTGTCAGGTCCAGTGGCAGTGATTTGCAACTTTACAGTTTACAGTGTAAACACAAACAGAGCTAGATAACACTGTCCTGACGCTGAATAGGGGAATGAATCTTACCAATTTAAATACAGATAACATTTGTCTTAAGCAGACATACCATTCACCGGCTGTGGAACAGCGAACATCCGAAACCGATTGTTTTAAGGGGCTTCTCAACTAATTAATTGTATTTGCTGGCCCATTGACTGTGCACTGGAGCAAGTCAGCAACATTAGTTGTTTAGGCGCAACTGTCCTCTGTCGCTAGTCACGTGCATTGTCACTTAAAGGTAACATTCACCTACAGAACAGAAAAGTTTCTTAAGGGAATTTCACATTGGCATACGTGAATGAAATCTGAATGCTTGTTGACCTTCTGTATTGGAAAACTATCTTTGTTGATCACCAACTTCTGACTTAAAAAAGTAAGAAAAAGAAAACACTACAGAAACACACAAGGCGCACGACTGCTACGCCTACGAACGCTGTCTGCCCCAAAACCGCATCCTCCCAAAACCCTCCACGCAGGAAGTTAGCATTTAGGTATTCCAGCCCGTCAGAATCAAGAGCAGAACACAGCTGTTTTCAGTTACCACTTTCTTCTCCCGTTTATACACGTGGCTCCTGGCACGATTTCCCTCTACGACATATGTCGAAAAACACCGGCCGTCGTGGGAAATCACAAACCTGAATGACAGCCACCTAGGCTCCGGCCTCAACGCATTTAGCAGGATTAGAAAAAGACAGAAAAATCACCTCTAGGATGGAGAACCCATCCTTTTACTAGCTACGACACTGTAGCGATTAGAAAGGATAAACTAGGAATTACAGAATTTGTATCTTTAATTATAGTCCCCGATCACAAAAAAAAGTTGCCATACCAACGATTTCACCTCACAATGACCACCTTAAGATTTCATTAAAACAAACTAAGCCTTATACTGTCGTAATATGATTAATGGATTGACCATATTAGGACAATGTATGTAGCTTAGAATGCTATTATTAGATCTCAGTATTGTCGCTATTGATCAAAATCGATAATCTGACGACAGTTCTTCCTGATCAAATGGAATTAAAAAAAAAAAAAATTTTGAACATCATCTGTCCCTGACATTGCCTCTGGCACACACAACAGACTTGACTACTTGAGGAGTACACAAGCTTTGCCAGGAAACGATAAGTTACACGTGATAAATCTGACTGTCCACTACATCATTTCTTCACTATACCAACACTATTTTAACATATCTTTGGATCACTTTTTCTAGCGTGTTAACTGCCTCATTTTTCACTACTATCCTTTACCTCGCCCCAAAGGGCAGAAGCTTATCTTCATTGATTCTCCTGTATTCGATTTGTTAATTGATACATTTTTAGACAACGGCGAGGTTGTCTGTTAAGTCCAAACTGAATTGAAAATCACAAAGTAGGAATGCAAACATTATCACAGTAGTTACGAAACAGACTTTAAAAAGCTGTAAGGTTGCCCTGATACATTAACTGGTTTTATGTGAATTTTATTATTGCGTTTCGAGATTACCTCATTATCTGATGAACTAATAAAGAAAAATTTTCTCTTTATATAGGGCAGATATTACAAGAGTCTTATAAGGCTCATTACAATAAAGCAGCAAGTACGGGAAATAAAACGTGAACCTCCCATGCATACCTTAGAATACATACATCACGATTTTGACATACTAATCGTTTATCATCAATTGAAGCTTACGTTTATCGATTAAAATATTAATGCCAACAAGTACCCTGATGGGCATGAGGACAGAACTCTAGTGTCAGGCCGAACTGTCTCCACTGCAGAAGGAGACATGGCATACTTCAGAGGGTGTTGGAGGACAGATGTGTGTGCCGAGCGCCACAACGTAGCGTGGCTTACGTGGAAGTACACAACTTAGAATACACGTATACGAAAACCTGAAACTAAGCAATGGTTCACAGTCCAGATACTTGGCACATTTTATTGAATAATATCAGAAAATAAAGCTGCCTGCGTTACTACAAATAATCGTAGAAGAAAAAGTTCCTATATAAAAACGCCAAGACGTCAGGCGATAACTTGTTTGCCTAGTTGAAAATATGTATCTTAAGATAAGACCAAAGCACATATTAAGCTCATACATAAAATGTACTGAATGGTTACGAAGTGGGGTACATTCCTTATGTCGTGTCGTTGTAATTGACATTCGCTCTACGAGTAATATTATTTATTATTAAACTAACTGTTAGTTTCGAGGTTGCAATAGGTGCATGTCACAAGAAAAAAATTAAGTTGTGCAGATCAATATAAAAAAAGTGGCTGTAATCTTCAAATACGCTGACAGCGTATAGATCAGCAGCAGGTCGGATTAAAGGAAGACATCGAAGTAATTCCGCTGTGCACTGCTTTACCAGTAGGTTGGAACAGCACGCGAGTCTTATCGAGGTGCTTTGTGAACTCAGTTGAGAAACCCCATAGGGAAGACAACGTTCATTTCGCGAAACGCTATTGAGAAAAATTAGAAAACCGGCTTTTGCAGTTGCCTCCAAAAGATTATACTACCATCAACGTACATCTTGGGTCCGGACCGCGAAGACAAGACAGGAGAAACTGGAGTTCATATATAGGCAAACAGACATTCGTCTCTCCCTCGAACCGTCACTAGTAGTGGTACAAGGTATCCTCCGCCATACACCATACTGTAGTTGAGAAGTATGCACGCTGGCGTGCTAAACATAAGGACGAAAGTGGCTTTCGCATTAAGAGTAAATGCCGAGTAACGTAGCTCGATGAAACTCGGGACCATCTGAGAAAGAACTGCTACAATGTAGTAGAGAAGCTACCTGAAGGATGTAGCAAATGAGACGAACAGATGTGTAACTTTATTCAAAGATAATAATTATGCTGAAGTCACTGCGATTCATGATGATCTTGTGGACATTCGAAATGGTGGGACACCGTTCATAATAAGGTGTGTCATCTTCTCTGTCAGAAATGTATGCTCTGCATCATGCTCCCAAGCTACACACAAGACTGGTACAGAGTTCTTGTGTTACGGAGTTCCATTCCTCCACCAATGCTGTTGACGACAGGTGGATGGTCACTGGAGCGTGTGGGCATGCTGTAATGTCTCCCTGATGCACCCCACTTGTGTTTGATTGTATCCTACCGTTCCAAAATCTCCCCCACCAGCACCGATCGATGCAGTCACACACTATCACTCACAAAAGTCGAGTCATGGCCGAGTGCTTTCCTGAAAAGATGCTCACTGTGGAGGAAAAGACTGTCACAATAACGTGGACAAGACCGCATTCAAAAATCTGAAGTTACGTACCGGTGCCATATCATACCTCCCCACATGACAACACCTGAACCTCCAAAACGATCATGTTCGACATGATTATGGATGTACTCTCACATGGCAAAGGTGGGAACACATAACGCGCTCAGGAACTTTGTCAAACATCATTTTGGTGGCGCAGGTGTTATTATGTGAGGCACAGTGTTGCATATGTGTTCTGACATCCAAACCTTGGAACATGGTACACTCACCATTCAGCATTATTGCGACACTGTACTTCTTTTACGTAAACTGAAGGTGGAGGGGGGAGAAATGTAAGGAGAGGGAAGGAACTATCGATGTCAGCTGCATCAGGAGTTATGTGGATCTCTCCTCCTTCCATCGTCAATTTACATAATATGTATCATAGCTGCAAATTCCTTGTGGCGTCTCTTCTTTCAGACATGTCTGTGTTGTGATGATAGGCTACGAATCCACCAACTTCACTGCGACTGCACCGTAACGTTCGACCTCCTGCGAGGACCTCAAGGTAGTGAGCACGGAGGACATGGACGGGGACTATGGATAGGTGGCACTATGTGAAAATGTGGGCCGGCCGAGGGGCGCACTGAGGTAGTCTGTGCAGTTGCCATAAACACTGTGTCCAGGTGTCACAGCGGTTAATGCAGCTGCCTAGTAAGCCGGAAATTCCAGGTAAGAAAGCTGGTCCAGTACATATTTTTACTCAGTGCCGCTGTATCTGCATAAAGTCCTGATTCATCTACATCATACATAACGAGTTCCCTCCCCCTCCTTTTCTTTCTCCTGCCTCCTCCTTCAATTGACATAATGTGTATCATGGGTGCAGATTATTCGTGGTGTCTGTTATTTCAACTGAATCAGAGAGCGCAGTTGTAGGAGCTCTTATAACGATAAGATGTATGGCTAATGGACTGTCCTGCCCATTACCTGATTTGTATACCAATGAGCATGTATTGGATGCGTTGGTGGAATGTACTGCAGTACGTACACATGCGCCAACAATTGTAATGGGAAGGGAAAGCAGGCACAGGAGAAAACGGTATGGTGCCACTTCATGGGCATTCCGGCAGACTTTGACCTTGAAATGACCCTGAAGGTGGTAAAATGGTAATGAGGGACATGCATGACCTCGTCAATGACCTTGAACTCATGATGTCACCATCCATCTTAGTGACATCCCTTTTACCTCCCTCCCCCACCTTATCTCCAACAAATCATAGCAAAGTGTGCAATATGAAAGAGTCAATGAAAAATTCAGGATGGAGGAAATAGCCCAATTGTAGTGATGAAAATTTAAAAGAACACTTCCCTTCCCACCCTCCTCCCCTATCACCAGACAATCATAATGAAGTATTACAAAAATCCAAAATGATGGACTAACCCACTTGTGCTAAAGAAAAACAAATAAAAACATTGTTAGCTTACAAAACGTAATTAGCGAATTAGTAATATGGTGATGTTGAACATGAGTTTTTCTTAAAATATTATTCCCTAAACACTGAGAACTATGAAATAAAACCAACTGCTGCATTATCTCCAAGTTCCTTATTGTTACCAACAAATGCCTGCACTGTTAGAAACGTCAAATATTCGTTCTATATACCAAGAGTCGATCATTATCACCAACAGATGTCTGCAATCAAAAAACGTCAAATGTTCTACCCTTGTACAATGCTTGATTTTAGCCACAACAGAAGCTTAAATTATATTCCACATCTGTAATGCTTCTCAAACGTCACAATATTCTAAAAGTCTGCAAAATATATCGGCATTGCAGAAAGTCCTTTGTTTATGTCAATTATCACAATGTTTACACGAAGTTATTTTGTTCTGACGTAGCGACAACCGCCAGCACGAAGATATCCCTGTGGTAAATGGATAATCTGACCATGATGCACAACTGATTAACTTACAAAACCTAACAGGGCGTACACTTAAGAAACCATTAAGTAAAAGTGTGATGGTACTCAATCCAGTATCTATAGATCACTTCAGAGAAAGTTTAGGAAATGTAAACTGGGAAGATGTATATAATGAGCCAAATGCTAATGATAAATGCAGCATATTTCTTGATAAATTTATATCCCTTTTTGAACATTGTTTTCAAAAGAAAATTACTAAATGTAACACCTCAAAGTTTTCAAAGAAACCTTGGATTACTACAGGTATAAAGAAAAAGAAAACTGTATGAGACAGTAAGAACTAGTAAAGATCCAGAAGTAGTTTTACACTACAGAAATTATTCTAACATACTGAGAAAAGTTGTAAGGAAATCAAGAAATATGTGTGTTAGAGAAGAAATTAACAACTCTAGCAATAAAATCAAATCAATATGCGATGTTGTTAGAAGGGAGACAGGAAAAGTAACCACTTGGGTAGGTAGTATTACTGTTAAAGAGAATGAGACCATCTTAACCAACAGTACACAGGTAGCCAATGTATTTAACAATCACTTATTAAGTGTAGGAGAAAAAATTGGTGATAATAGTTCATAAGAAAAAACCAGACAGTACATGGAAGAGTCAGTTTTGAAAAATTTTAGTCAGATTAAGTTTCATCTAACAACCTCTTTGAAATAAGTAAATTATTAAATCTTTGAAAAATAAATGTTCTGTTGGAGTAGATGACATCTCTAACAAGTTATTAAAACAATGTGGAGCAATTACAGCTGATGTTTTTAGTCACATATGTAATGCATCACTGATTTGGGGTATTTTTCCAGACAGGTTAAAATATGCCCTTGTCAGGCCTCTCTACAAAAAGGGGGAAACCACAGATGTCAGTAATTACTGGCCAGTATCTTTGCTTACAACATTTTCAAAAATCTTTGAGAAAGTAATGTACTCAAGAGTGGTTACCCATCTCAACAGTAATGGAATACTTAGTAAATCATATCCACTGAGACAGCAATATACAATTTCACTGTCCACATTATAGAGTCTTTAAATAGTAAACTGTCACCAGTAGGAATATTCTGTGACTTATCCAAAGCATTTGATTGTGGGAACCATGACATTATGTTAGAGAAATTACAATTCTATGGTATAAATGGAACAGCACATGAGTGGTTTAAGTCATATCATCAAGGAGTTTGCCACTTCATCTAACTAGGGTGAAATTACAATAGGTGTTCCATTAGGTTCGATCATGGGTCCCTTCCTGTTCTTGATATATGTGAATGACCTCCCTTCTTATGTCAAACAAGATGCTGAACTGACACTGTTTGCTGATGACACAAGCATAATTATTAATCCAGTAAAAGAAAATCCGATAGAAAATGATACAAATACGGTCTTTGGAAAAGTTATTAATTCGTTTTCTGCGAATGGACTTGCTCTGAACTTTGAAAAAACACAGTACATCCAATTTTCTGCTGCAAAAAGTATAATTCCTTCAATAAACATAACACATCAAAAGAAGTCAGTCGCCAAGGTAGAGCATACTAAGTTTTTGGGTGTACATGTAGATGAGAATCCTATTTGGAAAACTCGTATTTTGGATCTCCTAAAGCGGCTAGATTCAGCAACTTTTGCAAGCAGAATAATTGCCAATTTTGTGGATGTAGAAATTAGTAAGCTAACATACTTTGCATACTTACACTCTCTGATGTCACATGGAATAATATTCTGGGTTAACTCAACACTTCGGCAAAAGGTATTCGCTGCTCAAAAGAAAGTAGTTAGAGTAATGTGTGGGGTTCTTAGTCGGACATTTTGTAGGCATCTGTTTAAGAGGTTAGGAATTCTTACAATTGCTTCACAGTGCATTTACGCAGTAACGAATTTTTTTCTCAGCAACATGGGCCAGTTAAAAATCAACTGCGACATTCATGATTACCATACCAGAAAAAAGAAATACCTACACTATCCTTTATCTAACCTATCTTTGGCACAGAATGGGATAAAATACGCTGCTATAAAACTTTTTGATAAATTGCCAGATGAAATAAGATGTCTGACAGACAGCAGTAATAGTTTCAAAAACAAATAGAAATCATACCTCCTTGACAACTCCTTCTATGTTGTTGTTGTTGTCTTCAGTCCTGAGACTGGTTTGATGCAGCTCTCCATGCTACTCTATCCTGTGCAAGCTTCTTCATCTCCCAATACTTACTGCAACCTACATCCTTCTGAATCTGCTTAGTGTATTCATCTCTTGGTCTCCCTCTACGATTTTTACCCTCCACGCTGCCCTCCAATGCTAAATTTGTGATCCGTTGATGCTTCAGAGCATGACCTACCAATCGGTCACTTCTTCTCGTCAAGTTGTGCCACAACCTCCTCTTCTCCCCAATTCTATTCAATACCTCCTCATTCGTTATGTGATCTACCCATCTAATCTTCAGCATTCTTCTGTAGCAACACATTTCGAAAGCTTCTATTCTCATCTTGTCCAAACTATTCATCGTCCATGTTTCACTTCCATACATGGCTACACTCCATACAAATACATTCAGAAATTACTTTCTGACACTTAAATGTATACCCGATGTTAACAAATTTCTCTTCTTCGTAAACGCTTTCCTTGCCATTGCCAGTCTACATTTTATATCCTCTCTACTTCGACCATCATCAGTTATTTTGCTCCCCAAATAACAAAACTCCTTTACTACTTTAAATGTCTCATTTCCTAATCTAATTCCCTCAGCATCACCCGACTTAATTCGACTACATTCAATTATCCTCGTTTTGCTTTTGTTGATGTTCATCTTATATCCTCCTTTCAAGACACTGTCCATTCCGTTCAACTGCTCTTCCAAGTCCTTTCCGATCTCTGACAGAATTACAATGTCATCGGCGAATCTCAACGTTTTTATTTCTTCTGCATGGACTTTAATACCTACTCCGAATTTTTCTTTTGTTTCCTTTACCGCTTGCTCAATATACAGATTGAATAACATCGGGGAGAGGCTACAACCCTGTCTCACTCCCTTCCCAACCACTGCTTCCCTTTCATGGTCCTCGACTCTTATAACTGCCATCTGGTTTCTGTACAAATTGTAAATAGCCTTTCGCTCCCTGTATTTTACCCTTGCCATCTTTAGAATTTGAAAGAGAGTATTCCAGTCAACATTGTCGCAAGCTTTCTCTAAGTCTACAAATGCTAAAACGTAGGTTTGCCTTTCCTTAATCTATTTTCTGGGATAAGTCGTAGGGTCAGTATTGCCTCACGTGTTCCAACATTTCTACGGAATTCAAACTGATCTTCCCCGAGGTCGGCTTCTACCAGTTTTTCCATTCGTCTGTAAAGAATTCGCGTTAGTATTTCGCAGCTGTGACTTATTAAACTGATAGTTCGGTAATTTTCACATCTGTCAACACCTGCTTTCTTTGGGATTGGAATTATTATATTTCTCTTTCTATACCATAGATGAATTCTTGAATATGACTAAATAAATCTGTAGGTATAATATACGCATCTTGTGCCATTTAAGGGAATGGGATAGATACTAGAAATATTTAGGTATAACACTATAATGTAAACAAAAGAAACTTGTTTCCTGTGCGCATTTCTTGTGCGTTTGACACGTTCCACATCATAACGGTTTTTCGTGCTATTGATCAATGGAACACGTAACTAACTAACTAACTAACTAACAGCAGAGAGGGCCGTGAGGCGACGTCAGCCAATAGCCCGCTGAGTAGGACGTCAGCACGACGGGAGCGGCCTCTACACGAAGAGAATGAAAGAGATGCGCCGCCTAGCCACGGCCGCACTAGAAGAGAGGACTAGAAGAGGCGCACTAGTACACCTGGACAGTAGAAGACGCGCACTAAAGAGCTGCACTGATATTTTCGACAGTCGTGACTTGTGATCCATATCCATTACTTGTATGGGCATTGTATATAGCGGAAGACGCTGATTATTCGCATGTCGCCAATAGCTCGCGACACGACATTGTAAATTGAAGTTAACTATTGTCAATTCAGTTGCTATAACGAACTCCATTAATACGATTTCCTTGTGTGCTTTCTAGTTATTCGAGAAAACAGCTTCCTAGGCACCCTATAAGAGATTACTGAGCAGGATGACACATATTTTCCATGCATAATCATCTGTGAAACATGTGTCAGGGGAAAGACGCATGGAAATGTCTCACTAGAAAAATATAGTTCATAGCAGTCCTTGAAAATATTTGGTATATAGTTGAGGTTAAGTACAAAGGTTATAAGACTCAAATTAATTATTTCATGTCCTCTATGATGCTTGCCAAATGCCACAATATTGTAAAACGATTCAACAATGTGAGAAACTGTAATGTTTACTTTGCAACAGTATCCAAACGCATAAAGTGTACTCAGTTTGATAATGTGTATTGTCGACACTTCTTTTCATCGCCAGGTTAAGAAGGGAACGAAGATCATGTGTTACTAGGAAAAATGATACATGTCAATGAAAAGTAATACAAATGATTGAACGAACAGCTGCATTCGGAACTCTGGCGCGCTAAAGACCTGCACTCAACTATACCAACATCTGCTAAAAGTACCACCACATGCACTACCCGATTTAAAGGCATCAAGAAAGAGGATGTTTGGTTTTAAGAAGGAAGAAATTTTTTTATTACGATGTATCACTTAATTATAGCACAATGTGCATTGTTTATACGTACTCACGACACAGCCAAAGATGGTAACAGAGAGATGTGGTACTTAAAGTACAACAATGTATATTAGCAATCCATTTTACGTATCAAAACTGGTCATTGGTGCTGAAATTATAATGACAAATATGCTCTTACTGTAGCTGTAAAATGATTCTCATACACAGCACATGAGGATAGGGAAGGAGTACATTTAACAGAAATTACAATGTGCCTGCATGGAAAGAACAGCACTCCCATATCATGATGGAAACAAATTTACCCAGGTATGGGTTGTTGGTAGACCCCACACCTCAGTTGTAGTTTGGATGAGGAAGGACTTCCTGTTTTTCGTTTAACAACCGTTACAGCTTCGTGGAGATTTGAAGGAAGTCCAGTATTAGTTGCATACTTTGCTCTAACAGATAAGTCATTGTTCTGACATGCAGTATTTACCCTATCCTTACCCTTCACAAAACCACAAACAAACACTTGGGAAATCTCAAGGTATTGTCAACCCATCTCAAGCCTTCTCCACAATGGAAACAAATAGTGTGATCCGTATTACCAATATAAAACATTCAGCTTTTATTCTGAGTTTGTCTGCAAGCTGCTTAATAGCTACTGATAAATCGCTACATGATGCATCTCGTGTAACACGTCATGTATTTAGAATTAGCTAACGATGGGGTGTAAGACAGGGATGTAGTCATTTGCCCCTATTGTTCAATCTGTACCTCGAAGAAACAATGACGAAAATGAAAGAAAATCTCAAGAGAGGTATTAAAATAAAAGGGAAAAGGATATCAAGAGAGGTATTAAAATAAAAGGGAAAAGGATATCAAGATTAGATGATGAAAGTGAAGAAAAATCGCAGGCTGTGTTGAATGGAATGAAATTTGTATTGGGCACAGAATATGGATTGAGAGTAATTCGAAAAATGATGAAAGTAATTAGAAGTAGAAGAAATGAGAGTGTGAGAAACTTAACGACAGGTTACTGGTCACGAAGTAGATACAGTTAAGAAATTCTGCTATCTAGGGAACAAAGTAACCCATGACGGACGGAGCAAGGAGGACATAAAAAGTAGAGTAACAGTGGCAAAAGGGCATTCCAGATCAAGAGAAGAGCACTAGTATCAAACATAGGCCTTAAGATGGGGAAAACATGCTCGAGAAAGTCAATAAATTACGTTTGCACCACACCATTGTATGATGGTGGAATACAAACTGTGGGAAAACCGGACAAAAAGATAATCTAAGCGTTTGAGATATGAAATTACCTAAGAAGGTTAAAAATTAGGTGGGCTGATAATGTAGGGAATGAGGAAGTTGCTGTGGAATCAGCGAGGTAAGGAATATACGGAAAACACTGAAAAGAAGAAAGGACAGTATGGTAGGACATCTGTCAATACATCAAGGAATAACTTCCATGGCACTACAGGCAGCTGTAGAAGGTAAAACCCGTTGAAGGAGACAGAGATTGGAATATATCCAGCAACTAATTGAGGAAGAAGGTTGCAAGTGCTACTCCGAGATAAAGAGGATGGCACAGGAGAGAAATTCGTGGCGGACGACATCAAACCAGTGAGAGGACTGATGACGATTCCATTCTTTCCTTTTTTTGAGTCATCAGTCTTCTGATTGGGTCGCGCGACTCACCACGAATTCCTCTCCTGTGCCAACCTCTTCATCTCAGAGTAGCACTTGCAACCTACGTCCTCAGTTATCTGGTGAAAGTACTCCAGTCTCTGTTTTCCTCTAAAGTTTTTGCCCTTTTTAACTCCATATAGTACCATGGAACTCAATTCCAGATCTCTTAACTGATGTCCTGTCATCCTGTCCCTTCTCCTTGTTAGTGTTTTCCACGTATTCCTTTCCTCTCCAATATTGCGCAGAACCTCCTCATTCCTTGTCTTATCAATCCACTTAATTTTCAACATTTTTCCGTAGTACCACATATCACATGCTTTGATTCTCTTCTGTTCCAGTTTTCCTACAGTCCATGTTTCACTACCATACAATGCCGTGCTCCAAACGTACATTTTCATTAATTTGTTCCTCATATTAATGCCTATGCTAGATACTAGTAGACCCCTCTTGGCCAGCATGTCCTTTTGGCCGGAGGTAGTCTGCTTTTGGTGTCCTCCTTTCTCCGTCTGCCATTGGTTATTTTGCTGTCTAGGTAGTAGAATACCTTAATTTCATCTACTTCGTGACCACAAATCCTGATGTTAATTTTCTTGCCGTTCTCATTTTTCCTACTTCTCATTACCGTCGTCTTTGTTCGATTTACTCTCAGTCCATATTCTGTACTCATTAGACTGTTCAATCCATTCAGCAGATCGTGTAATTCTTCTTCACTTTCATTCACGATAGCAATGTCATCAGTGAATCGTATCATTGATACCCTTTCATCTTTCATTTTAATTCCGCTGCTGAACCTTACTTTTATTTCCATCATTGCTTCTTCGATGTACAGATTAAGCAGTAGGGACGAAAGAATACATCCCCGTCTTACTCCCTTTTCAATCCGAGCAAAATTTTGGAAAGTTGTGGTATGGACTTATGTGACCATACTGCTGAGGTCATCGGTCCCTAAGCTAACGCAAAACTTAATCTAACTTAAACTAACTTACGCTGAGGACGACACACAACACATCCATGACCGAGGGATTACTCGAACCTCCGACGTGGGTAACTGTAATCTGAGTACATCGTTCTTGGTCGACCACACTTATTATTCTCTAACGACTCTTGTACGTACCGTATATTAGCCACCTCTCACTACAGCTTACCCCCGTCATTCTTAGGATGTCTAACATCTTGCGTCATTTTACATTGTCGAACCCTTTTTCCAGATCGACAAATCCTATAAACTTGTCTTGTTTTTTCCTTAGGCTTGCTTACATTATCAACCGCCACGTGTCGAACCCTTTTTCCAGATCGACAAATCCTATAAACTTGTCTTGTTTTTTCCTTAGGCTTGCTTACATTATCAACCGCCACGTCAAAATTGCCTCTGTGGTGCCTTTATCTTTCCTCAAACCAAACTGATCCTCATCTAACGCATACTCAGTTTTCTTCTCCATTCTTCTGTATATTATTCGTGTCAGATGCTTGGACGCATGAGCTGTTAAGCTGATTGTGAGATAATTCTCGCACTTGCAGTTCGTTCAGCCTTCAGAATTGTGTGGATGATATTTTTCCGAAAATCAATTGGTATGTCGCCAGACTCATGCTTTGTACAAACCTAAGTGAATAGGCAAAATGTTGCTATTATCCCCAAAGACTTTAGTAATTCTGGTGGAATGTCATCTGTCCCTTGTGCCTTATTTGATTTTAAGTCCTACAAAGCTCTCTTAAATTCTGATTTCCCTCTCTCTTCTAAGTTGTCTCCTGTTTCTTCTTCTGTCACATCAAACAAATCTTCCCACTCATAGAGGTCTTCAACGTATTCTTCCCACCTATTCGCTCTCACCTCTGCATTTGGCAGTGGAATTTCTGTTGCACCCTTGTTACCACCATTGCTTTTAATTTCACCGAAGGTTGTTTTCACTTTCCTGTTTGCTGAGTCAGTCCTACCGAAAATCATTTCTTTTAGGATTTCTTCACATTTTTCACGCAGCAATTTCGTCTTAGCTTGCCTTCACTTCCTAGTTGTTTCTTTCTTCAGCGACTTGTATTTCTGTGTTCCTGAATGTTCCTGAATATTTTTGTTCTTCCTCCTTTCATCGATCAACTGAAGTATTTCTTCTGTTACCTTTTTTTTCCTTGCAGTTACCTTCAATGTACCTATGTTTTTCTTTCCAGCTTCTTTGATTGCCCTTTCTAGAGATTTCCGTTCCTGTTCAACTGTACTGAACTATTTCTTGTTGCTCTATCTACAGCATCAGAGAACTTCAAGCAAATCTCGTCATTCCTTAGTGTTTCTGGTTCCCACTTCTTTGTGTATTCATTATTCCTGACTAATCTCTTAAACGTCAACCTACTCTTCATCACTACGAAATTTTGATGTGAGTCTGTATTTGCTCATGGATACACCTTAAAATCCAGTACGTGGTGTCGGAAACACTGTCTGACCATAATGTAATCTAACTGAAATCTTACGTTATCACCCTGCCGTTTCCAAATATACCTTCTCTTGTCACTCTTGAACAGTGTACTCATTATTACTAGCTGAATTTTATTACAGAACTCAATTAGTCTTTCGTCTCGCTCTTTCCTTGTCCCAAACTCATATTCTCCTGTGACCATTTGTTCTACTCCTTGCCCTACAATTGCACTCCCGTCGCCCGTGACTATTAGATTTTCATTTCTTTTTCCGTACTGTATTACGCTCTCAACATCTTCATATACTTTGTATATCTCTTCATCTTCAGCTTGTGACGTCGACTCGTATATCTGAACTATCGTTGTCGGTGTTGGTCTGTTGTCGATTCTGGTGAGAACAACCCTATCACTAAACTGCTCACAGTAGCACACTCTGGCCTACCCCACTATTCATAACGAATCCTACTTCCGTTATACCGTTTTCTGCTGCTGTTGATATTACCCTATACTCATCTGACCAGAAAATTTTGTCTTCTTTCCATTTAACTTAACTGACTCGTACTATATCTAGATTGAGACTTTGCATTTCCTTTTCAGATTTTCTAGCTTCCCTACCACGTTCAAGCTTCTGAGATTCCACGGCCCGACTCGTAGAACGTTATCCTTTCATCGATTATTAAATCTTTTTCTCAAGGTCACCTCGCTGTTGGCAGTCTCCTCCCAGAGATCCGAATGGAGAACTATTCCGTAATCTTTTGCCAATGGAGAGATCATCATGACACTTCCACATGTCCTGTGGATACACGTTACGTGTCTTTAATGCAGTGGTTTCCATTGCCTTCTGCATCCTCATGTCGTTGATCATTGCTGATTCTTCCGCCTTTAGGGGCAATTTCCCACCCCAAGGACAAGAGAGTGCCCTGAACCTCTATCCGCTCCTCCGCCCTCTTTGACAAGGTCGTTGGCAGAATGAGGGCTACTTCTTATGCAGGAAGTCTTCGGCCGTCAACGCCAATTATTATTCAAAATTTAAGAGGTGGCAGGTTTCTGACCCGGGACAGAGACTGTTCTGATTAGTAATCATGGACGCTAGCCCTAGAACCCGGGTGCCTTCATCATTGTTAAGGATATCTCCCGCATCATATGTTGAACTTCATAATGGGTGATTAAATGCGATTATTTATATCCAGTTACAGACAGGCACTTTCCCATACTTGGCGAACGAAACACTGCAAGCTTATAGACCGCGTCAATACGCAAGTACAGATGTCAGTGAGTCTTATCGTGAGGTATGTTTGGACATGCTGTCAGGGGCCAAAGCAGGCTGAAACGTAACAAGTAAATACTTCAAGGTAAAAGTATTCCCTCTGCAATGTGTTGTTACATGGAAATTTGACATGATGCAGAAAGCAGAGAGATATTTGTGAAGAATGACACTGATATGGAAATACTGTATGTGATAGTATTCAGCAGCTAAGTCAAGCAAATGGTGGGAGGCAGAAGAGACTCCCCTAAAGAATTTCTTATCTCCACCAGTTTCCCTCACGCTATCTTCACTTGAGTACACTCTTAGAGGATGTGTGCTGCTTTATAATGTTATGGAAAATTATTCCTAATGCATTAATGATTTTAATTATATATTGTAATGGCGGTCTATTCGCTGACCCACTCATTACAATGCAGAGGAATGGTGGCCGGGAAGGGAAATGGTGGTTACCCAGGAGGGGAATGCTGACAACTAGAAGGGTATTTGCATCTTTTGCCACATAAGAGTACGCCCAGAATTACATCGAACATTTTATGTGGCCTGGGTGTTATGCTGTGGGGAATAATAATGTTGTACAGCTGTATTGCTCCAAATCGCTGAACATTGTGCACTGACTAGTTAACGTTATTGTGACATGTAACAAAGTAATAAGCAACCAGTCGCATAAAAAAATTTAATTTATTTACCGGTTTCGGGCACTTAGTGCCCTTCTTCATAAGATTATAGCTATTGCATTATTTGCGAGAGGCAACAATAAGAGGCATACAGCAAAATTCAGTGGTCATGTGATTCATTGTGTCTGTACACCATTCTCTTCCGTAATGTGCGTCCTTTCAGGAGTGTATTGGGTCCTGACTTCATTTTTATGGATGACAATACATGACTGTATCAAACAGTACCTGTGGAGGAGCTCTCGGAAAGAGAGGATATTTGGCAAATGTACTGGCCTGCCCGTTACCCCGATTTAAACAGCGTTGAGCAATTGTGGGATGCGTTGGGCAGGCATATTGGAACGTGCTCAAATGTACCAAGGACGATCCAGCAGAATGGAACTCTCCACGGCAGTAACTTCTTACCAAGCTTATGGACATCGTGGAAGCACGTTGCAGATCATGCATTTCCGTTCAAGATGAACACACACACTGTTAAGGACCATGTCCCACAGTTTCTAATGTCCAGGTTACCATTAAGAATCGCGGTGACTTCAGCCCTAATTATTGTCTCTGAATAAAACTGACATATCTGTTCGTGTCACTGTGTAATTTTTTCTGTTACTTTCTATACTATAGTAGTTCTTTCTAAGAATGCTCCAAGTTTCATCGAGCTACGTTACTTGACATGATACATCGCACGGAAATTACTTTCGTACTTAAGTTTTCCACACCATTGTATGTAGATGTAGATGAAGATGTAGGGCGTTTACATTCATATTTCAGTGATGATATGCAATCACTGCAAGAGATTTTAAGGCAAGTAAGTGAAATAAAAATAAAAGCCCCTTCGACAACGATATTATTATAAAAGTAGCTCAAGTTCTTTTAGAGAAAGGAATTTGTCGTGCTCTGATTGAATTAATCTTCGCATTCGTTTAAAACTTTTTTTCTGAATCACTGTACACGACCAAGAAACTTCCGTGAAATAGGGAAACCTACGTCACAATGCAGAGAGGAATAAACGAGGTCGTTTCAGATGCGTCTGAGCTCTTCTGATCACAACAGTCTGCTCATTTGTTCGACATGGGCCTCCCGTCTAATGCAGGTCTTATGTGCGTTTCAGTTTTGTTATTTCGTCGTACACTTGATTCCTCCGACTAACGCTAAACGTGTTGCAAGTGATTCTCAAGTATCCGGAGGCGTCAATGTGGATGTTATTCACGATTTGTGAAGAAGTGTCTCCCTTTCTTTCTCGTGAGGAGAAGAGCTTGCCTCGTTGACTCATCGCTGGAAACTTATTTATTTACTGAGTAAATGGCGATTTACCTTTCGTCTTTCCAAACGCTGTAGAAATACATCCCGGCTGGTTTTTCGCGAGTAATCCAGTAAACGCATCGGAGACAGCGCTGGGGCGGACGCAACCGTAGGCTCTCCAAGGACGGGCAGGCGGAAGGAATTCCGTGTAGCGGGGAACACCTGCGCCTGCGCTAATCCCCCCAGTGCCGAAGGCCTGTAGCCGTTTCCTCTCGGCAGTTTGTTTAATAGATTAATGTCTCCTCCCTGGGGATAAACTTTGCCAACACCAAAGCTTCGGCAATAAATTTAGAGATTGGATTTTCCAATGAATAAACATCGACCAGGAGTTCGAATTTTCTGAGGCTGTGGTCCCTCCGCCGCCGTGACTCTGTGGTACCACTGGCATTTCCAGCGCACCTCACCATCAAAAGGCGCACACACACATACACACAAACACACACACACACACACACAGACACACTCCCACTCCCACTCACACACAGACACACACATTATAACAAAACCCATGCTCACACGCATAATACACGAGGCTTATTTTGCCAAAACAGACTATGTGTCAATATAATACGTCACCACATCAATTTGATTTATTTATTTATTGTTCCGTGGGACCAAATTAAGGAGAAGTCTCCATGCTCATGGAATGAGTCAATACATGAAATTATAACACGATAGTAGAAACTGATAAAATGAAATATAAGTAACATATTCAGGCGACAATTCGTAAGTTTATGTAAAGAAAATCAACAATGTAACACTGGAATTTGCTAAGTTTTTCAGCTCTTCCAGGAGTTCCTCGACAGAATAGAAGGAGTGAGCCATGAGGAAACTCTTCAGTTTAGACTTAAAAGTGTTTGGACTACTGCTACGATTTTTGAGTTCTTGTGGTAGCTTATTGAAAATGGATGCAGCAGAATACTGCACTACATTCTGCATAAGAGTCAAGGAAGTGCATTCCACATGCAAATTTGATTTCTGCCTAGTATTAACTGAGTGAAACCTGATAACTCTTGGGAATAAGCTAATACTGCTAACAACAAACGACATTAAAGAAAATATATACTGTGAGGGTAATGTCAAAATTCCCAGAGTATTGAATAGGGGTCGACAAGAGGTTCTCGAACTTACACCACATATAGCTCGAACAGCCAGCTTTTGAGCCAAAAATACCCTTTTTGAATCAGAAGAATTAACCCAAAAAATAATACCATACGACATAAGCGTATGAAAATATGCGAAGTAGACTACTTTTCGCGTTGAACTGTCACTTATTTCAGATACTGTTCTAATGGTAAATAAAGCAATATTTAGTTTCTGAACAAGATCATGAACATGGGCTTTCCACAACAGCTTACTATCTATCCGAACGCCTAGGAACTTGAACTGTTCCGCCTCGCTTATAATATGCCCATTCTGTCTGATGAAAATATCGGTTCTTGTTAAATTGTGAGTTAGAAACTGTAAAAACTGATTCTTACTGTGATTTAGCATCAAATTATTTTCCACAAGCCACGAACTTATTTCATGAAGTACATTATTTGATAGTGTTTCAGTATTACACACAAGATCCTTCACTACCACGCTGGTGTCATCAGCAAACAAATATTTTTGAATCACCTGTAATACTAGAAGGCATAGAAGGCATATATATATATATATATATATATATATATATATATATATATATATATATATTCGAAACTACGCTATGTAGAATGTATATCTCATCGCCTTTCGCGGTCATCTTTTTTCTGTGTTTTACTTACATTTAAAAATGTTTTTTGAGGTACCTTAGTGAGTTCTCGCCTTCAGCACTTCCCCAGTTGTTATCTATTTTCTAGTGTACATTTAGTTCCAAACTTACGGGACATCCGTCGGCGGATAATAGAGCGTAAGATACTTCAAAATTCAATGCAGCATGTTTAGAATTATGTTAAGGACAGTGTTCTGATATTTTCAACATAGTTTGACGCAAGGCATTATGTGGAAGTGAATCATACACTGTGGGAAAAACGTAAAAGTCCAGAGGAGGAGGAGGATATTAGTGTTTAACGTCCCGTCGACAACGAGGTCATTAGAGACGGAGCACAAGCTCGGGTGAGGGAAGGATGGGGAAGGAAATCGGCCGTGCCCTTTCAAAGGAACCATCCCGGCATTTGCCTGAAGCGATTTAGGGAAATCACGGAAAACCTAAATCAGGATGGCCGGAGACGGGATTGAACCGTCGTCCTCCCGAATGCGAGTCAGGTGTGCTAACCACTGCCGTAAAAGTCCAGAATCGACGTGGATGAAGTGTTGAAATGTGGATTGATAGGATATTAAATGCGGTCCTCCGCATAGTCAGGAAAGGGATATGTTGAGAACATTGATAAACATAACGGATAAAACGATACAACATTTGTTAAGAGATCAGGCAATAATTTTCATCGTAATTTGAGGATGCTGTAGATGGTGAAAACCGTATGGCAACACAGAGACTGGAGTATATTCAACTAATACTGAGAAAATTGGGTGTCATTTATAATTTGACATGAAGAGGTTAGCACAGTCCAGTCGAGAAAGTTAACAAGTCAACTTCGTCAACCTGTATGTCTGACGGAAACGTATACGGCCACTAAGCTCACGTGTTACACTGTAACTGAGATAAAGAGAACTTACCTGAAATGAAACTGAGACGACCTATAACAATAGTACTGGTAACAGCTTATATTAAAATGGGATTTGTGACTGAAATAAATAATCAGTAATAACTTTCAGTCTGTTCCTGTAACTCACTGTACAGGCGTTACTTCTGTCACTATAAAGATTATGAGCCAGTTGTAGCTTGAAACAAATTTTCGCTCTGTTTGTGATTGACCTGACTGCACAACTCAAACAGTTGTGCCAATGACATCGGTACGTAGATAAACGAGCAATCACCCCCCCCCCCTCCCCCCTCCCTTCCCATGTGTGAGTGAAGTAAACTGAATCAGAATTAATCGTGATGCACACACACCTAACGATGGAATAAATGTACGAAACGGAACGCTATGAAAGATCATGGAACTAACAGTGAATCTAAAGGTGGGGAATTAATTTATCACTGAAAAATATTAAACACTAACAGGGATGCATTAACTACTCGAAGACGTGGTTTATGACAGTGGTTTCCAACGTTTACGACACCACTTCCTCCGAGTGGAGTCAGATATCAGCTATCAAACCTACCATCATCAACATTAGCACCTTCTGAACTCCAGAACGAAAAATAATTATATCTAGAAACTTTAATTTCTAAGAAAGATGAATAATACTTAGTTTATGAAGATGCTCTAAACTACGAACTAATGAGTCAATTGGTAAGCTTTTTTTTCTTTTCTGGGTCATCAGTCTTCTGACTGGTTTGATGCGGCCCGCCACGAATTCCTCTCCTGTGGCAACCTATTCGTCTCAGAGTAGCACTTGCAACCTACGTCCTTAATTATTTGCTGGATGTATTCCAATCTCTGTCGTCCTCTACAGTTTTTGCCCTCTACATTTTACTCTAGTACCATGGAGGTTATTCTCTGATATCTTAACAGATGTCCTACTATCTTGTCCCTTCTCTCTGTCAGTGTTTTCCACATATTTGTTCCTCTCCGATTCTGTGCAGAACCTCCTCATTCCTCACCTTATGAGTCCACTTAATTTTCAACATTCGTCTGCAGCACCACATCTCAAATGCTTCGATTCTCTTCCGCTCTAGTTTTCCCGCAGTCCATGTTTCACTACCATAGAATGCTGTGCTCCAAACGTACATTCTCAATAACTCCTACTCCAAATTGAGGCGTATGTTTGATACGAGTAGACGCCTCTTGGCGAGGAATATCCTTTTTGCCAGTACTAGTCTGCTTTTAATGTCTTTCTTGCTCCGCCGCCATTGATTATTTTGCTGTCAACCTAGCAGTATTCCTTAACTTCATGTACATCGTGGCCGTCAATCCTGGTGTTAAGTTTCTCGCTGTTCGGATCTCTGTTACTTCTGACTACTTTCGTCTTTCTTCGATTTAGTATAAGTCTATCTTCCGTATTCATTAGACTGTTCATACCTTTCAGCAGATCGTGTAATTCTCGTTCACTTCCATTCAGGATAGCCATGTTATCAGCGAATCTTATCGTTGATACCATTTTATACTGAATTATTTCCATTCCTGAATCTTTCTTTTATTTCCATCATTGCTTTTCCTCTGTACAGATTGAACAGTTGGGGCGAAAGACCACATCCCTGTCTTACACCGTTTTTAATTCGAGCACATTGTACTTGGTCGTCCACTCCTATTATTACCTCCTGGAGTTTGTACATATTGTATATTATCAGTTCCTCCCTATAGATTAACCCTATTTTTCTCAGAATTTCGAACATCTTGAAACATTTTGAACTGTCTAACGTCTTTTCCAGGTCGACAGTTCCTGTGAGCGTGTCTTGGTTTATCTTTAGTTTTGCATAAATTATGAACCAAAACGTTGGAATTGTCTGACTGGTGCCTTTACCTAGTGATCTTCATCTAACACATCTCATAGAGGCATTCAATGTTCTCTTGCCTAAACGCTTTCTTCTCTGCACTTAACCATGGAATTCCCATTGCGTTATTAGTCTTACCACCCTAGCTTTTAATTTCAGCGAAGGTTATTTTGACATCCCGATATGCTGTGTTAGTCCTTCTGACAAGCATTTTCGATTTCTGCACGTTTTTCATACTCTTACCTGCACTTCCTGTTTCTTTCATTCCTCAGTGACTTGTATTTCTGTATTCCTGAATTCCCATGCTCAGTTTTGTACTTCCTTCTTCCTTCGTCGAGAGATGTATTTCTTCTGTTAACCACGGTTACTTCTCAGTTACCTTCTTTATACCTATGTTTTTCTTTCCAACTTCTGTCACTGATCTATTTAGAGATGTCCATTCCTCTTCAACTGTACTGCCTACTGAGCTATTCCTTACATCTGTATCTATAGCCTTTGAGAAGTTCAAGCATATCTCATCATTCCTTAGTATTTATGTTCCAACTTCTTTGCATATTGATTCTTCCTGACTAATCTCTTAAATTTCAGCCTACTCTTCATCACTACTAGATTTTAATCTGAGTCTATGTCTTGTCCTGGGTAAACCGTACAATCCAGTACCTGATTTCGTAATCACTGTCTGACCATGATTTAATCTAACTGAAATCTTCCAGTTTAACCCGGTCTTTTGAAAGTAAACCTCCTCCTCTTGTCATTGTTGAACAGAACACTCACTATTACTAGCTGAATTTTATAACAGAACTCAATTAGTCTTTCGCCTCTTCACTCCTTTTCCCACGCTAATATTCTCCTGTAATCATTTCTTCTACTCCTTCCCCTACGATTGTATTCCAATCTCCCATGACTGTTAGATTTTAATATCTTTTTACGTACTGTATTATCCTTTTCATATTCTCATATACTTCCTCTATCTCTTCATATTTAGCTTGCGACGTCGGCTTGTATAATGAACTATCGTTGACAGTCTGTTTGCTGTCGATTCTGATACGAACAACCCTGTCACTAAACTGTTCACAGTTACACACTCTCTGCCCTAACTTCCTTTCATAACGAATTCTACTCCCATTTTACCATCTTCTGCTGTTGTTGATATTACCCTATACTCATATAACCAGAAATCCTTGTCTTCTTTCCATTTCACGTCACTGACCCCTCTTATATCTGGAGTGAGCCTATGCGTTTCCCTTTTCAGATTCTCTAGTTTCCTTATCACGTTGAAGCTTCTGATACCCTACGGCCCGACACGCAGAACGTTATACTTTCGTTGATTATTCAATCTTTTTCTCATAGTCACCTCACCCTTGGCACTCCCCTCCCGGTGGTCTGAATCGGGGAATATTCTGAATATTTTGCCAATGGTGAGATCATTACAACACTTTTTCAATTTCAGGATACATGTCCTGTGCGTTTACGTTACGTGTCTTCAACACAGCAGTTTCCATTGACTTCTGCATTCCCATGCCCTTGACCATTGCTGATGCAGCCGCGTTTAGGTGGTAGTTTCCCACCCCAAGCACAAGAGAGTGGCCTTAACCTCTGTCCGCTCCTACGGCGTCTTTGACAAGGCCGTTGTCAGAATGAGGATGACTTCTTATGCCGGAAGTTTTCGGCAGCGAATGCTGATTATTAATCAAAATTTAATCATTGGCGGTTTCGAACCCTGGACCGTGGTCGTTTGGTTACTGACCAGATACTGTTACTGTTCTTGGTCTTTATACTTCTGAGCTAAGAGAATTTGGAAGATCTCAAGCTGCAATGTTTCATGTCTGACCACTATTTCTACTACTACTACTACTGCCACTACTACTACTACTACTACTACTACTACTACTAATAATAATAATAATAATAGTGATACATTATAGGTACTACAGGAGTGTAGTAGCCATTATATAGTTCGCTGCTGGTTCTAGTGTCAGTTCGTTTTATTTGTTGCGAAGTGAATTATGAAACAATTTCTAGTCAATTGTGGAAACTATGTGCAACTTTGAGAAGGCATTTTTGTGAGATATATAAATATATGTGATGTATATGTCTCAATTTACTCTCGTATATATAAGATACAAAGAACAAAACATGTGTGTAGCGGGTGGACTATGTTAAGATGATGATGTTCATACTTTCGTTGTTCCCGGATTTGATTCCCGGCGGGGTCAGGGATTTTCTCTGCCTCGTGATGACTGGGTGTTGTGTGATGTCCTTAGGTTAGTTAGGTTTAAGTAGTTCTAAGTTCTAGGGGACTGATGACGATAGATGTTAAGTGCTCAGAGCCATTTTGAGCCATACTTTCGTTTCAA
Organism: Schistocerca piceifrons; assembly: GCF_021461385.2. Taxonomy (NCBI): domain Eukaryota; kingdom Metazoa; phylum Arthropoda; class Insecta; order Orthoptera; family Acrididae; genus Schistocerca; species Schistocerca piceifrons. The sequence goes on along the minus strand of NC_060139.1, from coordinate 13,952,302 downwards.
TAGAAGTAACCTCTACCACACTGTACTGTTAATGTTTCAAAGCACCAGTATTGTAGCCCAATGAATTAGTCATATTAGTAACAATATTTTAATAACAACTTAATTTCGTGACAGAGACACAATCGACCCATTTTGCTTTTACCCCTCAGTAAATTACATTTTACCCTTCAGTGGGTAATTACTGTCAGGTTGGGAACCTCTGATTTAGCGAACTCTCTTGATTACAAGAAGTCATGAGAATAAAGAAACCTCTAAATCAGTCACGAAATCACGAGAATTAGGAACATAGAATATTAACTATGAGATACAGGTAAGTGAACTATCGGTTGACAAAGTTACCCTATGGGAAGCATTAGTTCATAATCGTATTCCACGCTTCTTGAAATTTACCTCGACCTTCCTACTGAGACGGTACAAACCCCCATTACTAGATGAATAGGTCTAGTGTGCAAGGATTGCTTTGTGAAGAGCGAGCGCGCTAAATGGTGCATGATTCGCGGAAGCACGTGGCGCGCCCGCGCGAGATTTGCAACGGTCGATGGGATGGATGCCTCTGCCGCTGGGCGGTCACGTGGCCTGCAGCTTGGGGCATTGTTTGGTTTTCCGCGCATTACGCGATAACTGTGTAACTTACGGTGAAGAGCGATGCGGCAGTGGATTGTGATCAGCAATATGCACCTCCTGAAAGATCGATCTTTATTTCAAGTCACGAGATGCAAAAGTTATAGTAACTTAAAAATTGTTTAATATTATGAATACTGAAAAATTAATAAAAATAGTAAATAACAACTTACAGAGATGAGCTAGTGCACATTAAAAATGTCTCTTCATAGCGGATCGAGTGCCGTAGTCATATGTTAAGATTCATAAATTATTAAGCTCGTAAAGAGCAATAAACAAAGTTTGATGTGAAAATGTTTATAAAATTCAATAGAAAATTCGTGTCTTAAAGAACGGCACGATATAATATTTTTGATGGCATCACACGTATTTTAAACTAGTTAAGTTATACTATACACTTAACTTGCAATAGTTTTCATTGGTTGCAAATTATTCCTCCGGAATTTCCCATTACCGATCAGCAACGGCAAAGGCTGGTTGTAGAAAGGCAGGCCAGGGCAGCTACGCAAAGGAAGCGCAGGCAAGATAGTCGGTACAAGCCAGTTAGGTACAAGGTAAATGACCTTGTGTTCGTGAAGACGAAGGAACGGTGAAGCGACATTGATGGGGAAAAAAGAAACTATTTGAATTGTACCATGGGCCATTTGTGGTAGCAAGCTGCTCACACCCAAATGCATACCGGTTGGAGTACCAAAAATCAAGAAAGCCACTAGGGCTTAGAAATGTAACTGAGCTGCGGTTGTATAAACAACCGCTATGAGAAACGTATGGGCACTGGCATTTTAAGATAGAATTATATGTACATCTACTTGAAGAGCTCTTAGATACGTTAGAAATAACAATTTTTGGAGAAGTAAACATATGGTATCTAAATAACTGTTGGGATTATATGTATAATCTGTTTAATTTTTGGTGCATGGGGGATCGAGCACAGGGTTTTATGTTGTTTGAGAAATTTGGGGGCGTAATTGTTAACTTGAACATATTTTGCGCTGGGTTCTGTATGTAGACACACCACACTTTCTATGGTGTGTGGGGGTCAAGTTGGTGGACTGAATATTAGGTTAAGCAACACAGCATGGGGACTGTATAATTAAAGTTAGTTCATTTTTCTACTTGTAATCTCATTCTGGGCTAGATGATATGAATATAGGATAATTGTAACAAAGTGTATAGGTGAATTTTAATAGAAATTTTTAAAAGTAGATTAAGTCATTTTTCTTAGGAAACATTGTCAAACCCTGGAGTTTAATGCATGGTCTGTAATAATCAATAAGGTTCTTTTTGAGTTTCTGCTGTCAAGCCATGACAAGTCAGATATTATTTAAAGTCTGTTTGATTCCTGCCACATTATCAGTATCATTTTGATTAAGGAGGCTTTGTTGCCAAGCAGCACTGCCTCAATGACGTGGACATTCCTAATTTAGTACTGA